>NW_028227268.1:84933098-85408098 GCF_978045245.1 Mus caroli
CTGCTAAATTTAGAATATGAAATAAAAAGATACTAAAATGATATAGAAAGAAAACTCACAACTCACATCTCCTAATGTGATTCTAAACATGCATTAGTTGTAGGCAACATTCCCTAATAACACTTCAGAATGAATCAAAAGTAGTTGTTAATAGAGGTATCCTTATAATAATTAGCTGAATAGGAATGCTATTAGTTATTTAAATGCATTTTACAACACAAGGATTACATATGAGGAAGGATTTACAATACTACTACTAACCTACTTTCCATTTGAGACTCTACATGGTCACTTAGAATTTTATACCCCCTCCCATTTAGTAAGCTGCTATGATCTATGAACCATTTTAAGTAGTTTTATAGTTCTTATTTCGTTTTAAAGTTAACCATATATCATTACACTATTTTTAAATAACTGTTCTGTGATTAAAGAGCAATAACCAGTAACCATTACTTTTTCAGTTTACAACGGCTCTCAGCAGAGCTCCGAACACTTAGTAGGTAATTAAAATGCTTATTTAATTTTCATGCATGGTTGAATAAAATAAAATATATTAAGAGCTTAGTGTTTGAAGTCAGAGTCAAATTTAGATCATAAGTCATATGCTTAAAAGGCTTGACACAAGTCACCAAATGCACTTGAGTCCTTGGCTTGTTTTGGTATATTATTTTTGTAAATATGAACCAATGGCTATTGGATTGCTGTGAAGATTGTAAGTTATTTTGTGATAAATTATTAATGGAACTTTAATATATATCACAAATAAATTTTAGGTGACATGTAAATTTATTTTTATCCTATTGCTTTAAACTCATAGACAACTCTTTGAAGGATCTCATATCCAGAGATTTCTTCTCAAGGACATTTCTTCATGTGGATTTCAGCACTGTGCAAATCCCGCATTATAAAAACATGTTATATTTACTTTCATCAGAAAAGTTTTATGTGTTCATGTTCATTTTAGGTAAACAGCAAGGAACATGACTTTCCTTACTATATGTAATTCAATATTTGTGCTTGTAGTTATGATTGACAGTGAGAAAACGGGTGGCAAAGTAGCTTTGAGACATTAAAATGGAAAGCATTAAAAACACAAGGGTTTGATGTTGTGGAAATGTTGTGTTGGTGAGGAAGTCCATAAAATAAGTAAATGAATAAATATGTAAATGAAGTATATGTCTGCAAAATTAATAGCATAGGAATTACTTTATTCACCTTTTGTAAAAACTTTGTTCAATAACATTCTACTATGTGCTATAACGAACAAATGGTGGCATCATATGCCAGATAATATGTAAACTTGAAATGTTTCCCTCAGCTTTAAGTGCAAGGGCTATGTGCATTCTGAGCCCTGTTTGGAGACAGTTTATTTCTGCAATGAATGATTTTAATACATAGCAATATCATGTTTTTCTGCTGAAATGAAACAGAATTCCCTAGTGTACTTGTTCTCATTCATTCCCATAGGATGGGGGTGGGCATGTGTATACTTACATTTGTAAGGTAAATTATATGCTTAGGGATGTAATAGCCCTTGCTTTTATGCATTTATTCTTTTCTCTAAGGAATTCAGCACATTTCATATTGGTTTTAGAAAAAATGGAAAAGTAGATCTCATTCTTGACCTACCATCTGAATGCTAGAGAATTGCTTATTTTCAATATTTCCCTCCAAACTCTATTATAAGTTATAAGGAGTCTGAAAAAATAGAGAGAGGAATATTGAGGTAGCAAAGGACCGGAGTGATACACAGCATTTCATGTCTGTAAGCAAGTGCTTATGCAGTTGAGGAAGGAGAGAAGAGAACACCATTATGAGTATGAGGACACATGGGGCTACATAATGAAGACCAGACCAGCTTCAGGTGCAGAAGATTCGGGCCAGACTGGGCTACAGAGTGAGATTCTACCTCAGAAAGAAACAAAATAAAAAATAAAAACAAAACAAAAAAAATCAAGAATCTAGAAAACAAAATAAAAACTATAACAACTCAAAATTAAAGAAAAATAAAAGCATCTTAATACAGTTCATTTATTTGTCCAATTTTTCAGTCAAAACTCACTAAATAAACAAGAAAATCTTCACTGAAAAGTAGAATTTTATTTCATTTTACATTAAAGATGCACTAACTGTTTAAGAATATTTAAATTGTGAAGTAGATAATGTTTCATGATTAAAAAAATGAATATGATTTTAAAAGCTGTTTTTATAATGTTTGTATCTTGTGTGTACTATACTCCTTAAGGTAAGCATTTAATGTTGATATACCAGCAGAAGTCAATTTTATCAAAAAGCATGTTCACACTCTTCTGCCTTTTAACCAAAAGAATGCTTTGGCAGATTCAGAAAAAAGGGAATCCCATGGGGTTGTTAAAATCTTTATGCTTGCTACTAGAGAAATGTTATTCTAGAGTATTGGGACAAGCTAAATTCGGATCCCCCCCAATGGTTATATTGTGAAGTATTTAGCATAGCATTTCTGTGGAATTGATAGTACCGTAAAGGTCAATGAGGGTCACAGATCATGACATGGGGTCAAGAAGATGCTGTGCCTGAAAATTGTATTAAAACTTGTAAATTTAAAGGCTGTCCTAACCTTTTATTTTTTCAATTTAGGAACAATGCATATTCATGGCTCTCATAGGGTTCCACCATCATGTAGTGGAAGGCCAGAGTGCATTGAAAATGGTGCTGTCAAGTAAGTGAGAATAACAAGAGCATTGTGGTCACCCACACTTTAGATCATGCTGCCTAGGACTTGGTTTCTATCTGACAACAGCACAACTCTTGATCATCTTTCATTCAGTACTTCTGACTGATGTCTTCCTAGGGAAATGGGAGTAATCAGGAAGTCTTTTTCTGAAAATGAAGGCTGTAGGTATGACATTGATAACAGTGGCAGATACACAAGTGTTCTGTTGTATATCTTGAAAAGACCAAAAGACAGTGAAACTCCTTTCCTGAGGAAATCATACATTTCTACCCATTTTTATCTGAATTCTGTGCAGTAATTTGGCATAGATATAATTTCCCTAAAATAGAAATTCTACCCACATATTTGCTCACCAAGTGTTTGAGTTCATTTCTGCATGGCAAGGAAGAAAATAAGATTTTTTGTGTTGTGTCATGGTAAATGAATAAATAGTTCTCTGAATGCTGCTCTCTTGGGCACCTTTCTCTCAGAGGCCCCAGGTTTCCTTCTGTTGACAGTGTGAATGGCATGGAGTCATTTTTCTTGTTATCTTTCAACCTCTTCCATAGGTTCAGCTGATACTTCCTTATCAGGTGATGAAGGCTCTCCAGGAGAAATTGAACATTTTCACTCTTAGCCTATACCTGAATTTAAATTACTACACATGCAACTTAGAGTCATTCCTTTCTGGGACTCCTTAAAGAAATTGTCATATAGGCACAATACTTTTGATATGTTGGCTTCAGTGACAGTATGTCTTCTATGTCTGTCTTGCACACAATTAATGCATTTGCTATCTTAGTTGTAAGCCATTGTGTACGGCATTATGGTTATGACTCTTCTGTTTGAAGCACAGAAACAGTGAAGCTGCTGTGTATGTCTTTTTTCTTCTTTTTATTTTCACGGATAGATTAGCTCTTAGTATGGATATTACAATACTCAGAACATATTTTTGTGGTTATTGCTCAGTTCTAGGATTTTAGACTTTTCTATTTAAAGAGTATATATACGCTTCAATTTATATATATATATATATATATATATATATATATATATATATATATATATATATATATTCATTCTTAGCCTATGCCAGAATATACTTTACCACCCAAGCAGCTTAGTGTCATTCCTTTCTGAAACTCTTTAAAGAAATTTTCATTTAGGTGCATATAGACTCAATGACTATCACATATATATAATGATTGTACATATAGACTTTCAAAGATTCATGAATACACATGTTTGAGTTGTTAGCAATGTTACTCTTGCAATTTGGGGCCATTGATGAATAAAAATGTAAAAACAAAAGGAATTTAAACATACTTGCTGCAAAAGTGTATTAGTCAATATAGTAATGGAGAAGAATATGAGGTAGGTAGTATATACTGCTTGGATAATAAAGACAAAAGAGTGCATCACATTATATTCCTGCAGGATAAAATAGTGTGAGGTTAGGCAACAGGAGACTTGAGTATTTGTCTTATCGTTTCTACTGCTATAATGAAACACTGTGATCAAAGGCAACTTGGGGAGGAAGGAGGATTTTTAGCTCACATATCCCCAGTCACAGTCCTCTGGGGGAAGCTAAAGCTGAACCTCAGACCAGGCAGTAAACTGTAGGCAAGAGGTGATACAAAGGACACAAAGGGATGCTGTTTACTGGCTTGCTCCTCATTGCTTCCTCAGGTTGCTTTCTTATAGAACCCAGAATAAGTATCCCTAGAAGTGTTACCATTCACAATGGTCTGAGTACTTCCCTATCAATCACTAATTTAAAAATTCCCTAGAGTCATATATAGCAAGTTCTTCTGGACACTTTTTAACACTTGAAGTTCTTGCCTCTCAGATGGTATCTTCAGCTTGTATCAAATTGACATAAAAATGACAAGAACAACAGCATTTTACCCAAGAGTATGGAAAGTATTTAGTCTTTCTGTAATGTCCATTTTATATTACTTAACTGTCAGTGATCTGGAGTAACTAGGGTAGTGAAAAGCAATGTTGCAGATAAGGAAGGTTTACTACACTCATAATGTCCATCATGACACAGGATGACATATATATATGTATATATATAAAGTATATATATATATATATATATATATATATATATACTTTACAAAAGGAGTGATTACATAAGTAATTCTATTTCAAAGTCCAAGTTGTATTATGCAGTCTTTCTGCTGTAGGTAAAATCTGTTTGTCCTGAGGAAATCGTACATTTCTACCCATTTTTATCTGAATTCTGTGCAGTAATTTGGCATAGATATAATTTCCCTAAAATAGAAATTCTACCCACATATTTGCTCACCAAGTGTTTGAGTTCATTTCTGCATGGCAAGGAAGAAAATAAGATTTTTTTGTGTTGTGTCATGGTAAATGAATAAATAGTTTTTCTATTCATTAGAGTGGACATAATAGAATAATTATATATTCATGGTGGTCAGTTTTCTATAAATATTGGAATCCAGTAATTGCTATAAAACTGCATGTTATTTATTCATTTGGAGACTTAAAGGAACATGCATAGCATGAAATATTTCTATAAATAAAATATACACTTGTGTTACTTGTTTTGACCTTTGAGCTGCTATAAAAAATCCTCTTTGTTTTCTTCTTGTTAATATTTGATATATTCACCATCCTGAAGTAGACACTGTTTCAAATACAATGTGCATATATGCACAATCCTTTTATGGCAGCTCTTTCTCTCCAGATGGCAAAGATCTTAAATTTTCCTTTCTCTCTTTTGTTTTCCTCCCTTAAAGATGTAGGAAAACAAAAGAAAATTGCCCATACTCTTTCTCCCACGTTTATAATATTTTAGCCTGTCTTGTGGCTATTGTCACTCACTAGCCAGTATGAGAATTGAGAAGATGTAGGGTGGTAAGAACTCCTCAGCTTATGCTTTCCCAGAGTCAGGATGAATACAGCTAAATAAACTGATGGGACAAGCCTCAGAAGGCATCTTTCTCACATTGTACCTGAAGCCTATTTCCATAAAGATCTAATATTCAAGTTGTAGGCTTCAGGAATGAGAATGTTTCATGCAAAATAGGAGCCATCTGTCAGCCCTCAAAAACATAACAGCTATTGTCTTCTTTTGTTTGCTTTTAGGGGAGGAGAGGCTTCATTTTAGAAGTCTAAAATGGGATGTCCTTTTCTGAGCTCAGATAACTAGTTAATATCACATTAATTTTACAAAACATTTTTGGAGATCAAGCTGTTGTGGACCTCAGAAGTCAAGAAGGGGCAAACTAGAGATATAGAAAACCACTGACGTGGTTTAATCAATTATTTGCAGAGGGAAAAGCATAAAGATGGTCAAATTATCTCACTGTGATATTAGGCTCATTCTGTCACTTTCAACTATATACTCCTCAGTGTCAACTGAATGATCTCACTTTAGTACAACCATGTGAGTTTTGATGTTCTATTAGAAGGAAGGACACAGACTTCCTCTTGTCAGTATTAACAATACATCTTGTTTAACTTAAGTAGGTTCTTACAAGTCCCTGACAAAACGTCCAGATGGTCCCTCTTCCAACATTGTTCCCAAGTATTAGGGTGTAGAGAGTGTTATGTCATAGCAATAACAATTAACTTAGAAAGAACAGCTAGTATAGAGACCTCAAGATAACGATTCTTGCTAAGCTGTTCTTCGATTTTAACATCACTCTGATTTTTAAATCAGAGAAGAGAGTAAGAGCTAGGACTATTGCAACACTGAGTCCTATTACAGATCAATATCCTATTAATACTTTTTGTCTATAGAAACAAATTATACACATTCTGAAAACTAAACCAGTATTTAACTATAAAGTGAACAACCATTGTTTGATGGTTCTGATTAGTAATTTGTCCAGGTTTGTAGTGGGTCATGGGAGAGAAGACACAGATTTTTTTTACTTATTACCTTGAGTAAGTAAATTGCAGAGTTCTATTCTACCCTTCTTTAGTCTGTTATCTGTTAATGTGTTACTATCAATCATTTTTGCACATTGTTTTCCTACCTAGTTCTAAAGTCAAACAACACACACACAAAACGGATGGGAACTATCATTCAACTTAAGTGTTAAAGAGTTATGTTTAAAAAGTCATATAATTAAATTTTTATGTATTCTATATAAAAACCAATATGATCACTCAATGCTTATAGTTTTGTTAATGTTTATTAAATATATTGTGGGTTATATTATATTAAATAATAGATAAAATTAAATTTCTATTTTAATGCTTTTGAATCTCATAGTTTTGAAACCATAGTTTTCCAAGACATTGTACCGACCAAATTTTAAGATCATTTCTGAATAATTGAAAACTGACCAGAGGTGGATGCTGTGGTCATATGTAGCAGAGGATGGCACTGTCTGGCATCAATAGGAGGGTAGTTCCTTGGTCCTGTGAAGCTTAGATGGCCCAGCCTAAGAGGATGCTAGGGTGATGAGGTGGGAGGAGGGGAAGCACCCTCATGGAAGTAGGGCCAGGGGATGGGATAAGGTGATTCTGTATGGGAAACCAGAAAATGGGATAATATTTGAAATGTAAATATACAAAATATCAAAAGAAAAAAAAAACTTGTGGAACAAATTAACTCCTACCAAATACAGAGCATAAACATTCATTAAAAAAATACATGACCAAAAGACAGCTCCTTTGTACCTTACATAGTCTTAGAATGAATAGACCCCCATTGACACAGATAGACATGGGAAATAAATGTGGGTTCTGAGCCAGTTTGCAGCTCTTTTCAGCTCTGAGAAAGGAAAACAAGGAGCATAAATTCTTACACATAAAAGTGAAGAACCAAAATATTTTTAAGTCTTTAAATTCAATCATACTTTAGGAAAATATTTAATACAATAAAGCTGATGGTGATACCTTTTTATTGGAAGATGATTAGACATATTTATCTAATATATTAAAAATTGTTTTCACTACTACTATCTAGGAATAACTACTTTATTAGTCATTCATACAGGAGAGCTATGGCTGTCTATTTATATCACATTGCATTTTCACTGTACCCTCTATCCTGTCTCTCCCCAGACCTGATAGTGATCCCCCCCATTGCCCTCTAAATCCCCTTTCCCACTCTGTTCCTGCCCCTGCTTCTGTCTCCTATGACTATTTTATCTCCACTTTTAAACGAGATTCAAACAACCATGCTTGGGCTTTCGTTCTAATTTAACTTATTTGGGTCTGTTGGGTATATCATGGGTATTCTATACTTTATGGCTAATATCCACTTATCAATGAGTGCATAGTATGCATGTGTTTTTGGATCTGGATTACTTCACTCAGGATAATATTTTCTAACTCTGCCCTTTGCCTGCAAAAGTCATTATTTCTTTGTTTTTAATAGCTAAATAGTATTCTACTCTGTAAATGAATGACATTTTCTGTATTCATTCTTTAGTTGAGGGGCATCTGGGTTTTTTCCACTTTCTGACTTTACAAACTTAAAGCTACTTCAAACATAGTGGAGCATATTTCCTTGTAGTATGGTAGAATATCTTTCAGATATATGCCCAAGAGCAGTATAGCTGGGTATTCAAGTAGAACTATTTCCAATTTTTCTGAGAAAGAACCAGATTGATTTCCAGAGTGGTTGTACACGTTTGCAATCTCACCAGCAATGGAAGAGTGTTCTCCTTTCTGCTTGTGCTGTCCCTTGAGTTTTTATCTTAGCCATTCTGATTGGTATAGGGTGGAAATCAGGGTCGTTTTGGTTTGCATTTCCTTTATGACTAGGAATGTTGAACATTTCTTTGAGTGCTTCTCTGCCATTTGAGGTTCCTCAGTTGAGGAATCTCTGTTTATCTCTGTACCCCATTTTTAAAATTTGGTTATTTGGGTTTTTTGGAGACTACCTTCTTGAATTCTTTCTATTTTGGATATTAGCCTCTGTCAGATGTAGGTTTAGTGAAGGTCTTTTCCCATTCTGTAGGCAGCTGTTTTGTCTTATTTATAGTGTTCTTTGCCTTATATAAGGTTATCATCTTCATGAAGTTCCATTTATCATCTTGTTCATCTTAGAGCCTGTGTCATTAGTATTCTGTTCAGGAAGTTTCTCCTGTACTAGTGCATTAAAGCCTATTTCCCACTTTTAGTTCCATAAAATTCCACGTATCAGGTTTTATATTGAGGTCCTTGATCCACTTTTTCTTGAGTGATAAATATGGATCTATTTGCATGCTTCTCCATGCAGGCATACAGGTATACCAGTACCATTTGCTGAAGATGCTTTCTTGCGTTCTCTCTCTCTCTCTCTCTCTCTCTCTCTCTCTCTCTCTCTCTCTCTCTCTCTCTCTCTCTCTCTCTTCTTTTTCTTCATTGTATATGGTTTTGGCTTCTTTGTCAAAAATCAAGTGTCAATAGATGTGGGTCTTTGATTGATCAACCTGTCTGTTTCTGTTCTAAAACCATGCAGGGTTTAAACTATTGGTCTCCACAACACAGCTTGATATCAGGGATGATGATTCCTCCAGAAGTAATTTTTTGTTTGGATTGATACAGATATCCTGGATTTTTTGATTTTCCATATGAAGTTGAGAATTGCTCTTTCAGGTATGTAAAAAAAAAATGTGTTGGAATTCCAATGGGAATTGCATTCAATCTCTAAATTGCTTTGTTAAGATGCTCATTTTTAGAATGTTAATTCTACCTATCTGTGAGTATGGGAGCTCTCTCTAAATTCTGAGGTCTTCTTCAATTCCTTTCTTCAGGGACTTAAAGTTCTTGACATACAGATCTTTTACTTGCTTGGTTAGAGTTACACCATGATATTTATATTATTTGTGGCTTTTTTGAAAGGTGTTGTTTTCCCTATTTCTTTCTCAGTCTAATTGTAATTTGTATAAAGGATAGCTACTGTTTTCTTAGAGTCAATTTTATATTCAGCCTCTTTGCTGAAGTCATTTATCAGCTATATGCATTTTCTGGTAGTTTATTTGGGGTCACTTGTGTACACTATCATATCATCCATGAACAGTGATATCTTGCCTCTTTTAATCTAATAAGTATCTTGTTCATCTCCTTTAGTTGCCTTATTTCTCTAGATAGACCTTCAAATAATATATTGAATAGATACAAAGTGATCAGCCTAGTCTTGTTCCTGAACTTAGTGGGATTGCTGTAAGTTTCACTCAATTTATATTGATATTGACCATTGTGTTGCTGTGTACTGGTCTCTCTTTCTGACCAATTAATTATATGATCAATTTTTAGAGAATGTTCCATGACGTGCTGAGAAGTGTATTCTTTTGGTTTGGGTGAAAGTTTTTGTAGATATTTGTTCCATTAGATCTGTCAGTTTCATTGCTTCTATATTTTGATGATCTAACCATTGGTGAGAGTGAGATCTTAAAGTCTCCCCTATTATTGTGTAGGATTCAATTGTGTGATTTGAGCTTTTGGAATTTTATTTTTACAAATGTGGGTGCTCTGGCATTTCGGTCATAAGTGTTTACATATGAGACATCTTCTTGGTGTATTGTTCCTTTGATGAGTATGAAATGTCCTCCCCAATCTCTTTTAATTAATTTTGGTTGGATACCTATTTTATTAGCTATTAGCTTGACTACTGCAGCTTCTTTCACGGGTCTGTTTTCTTGAAAAACCTTTTGCCCGCTCTTATTATAAGGTAGCATCTGTCTGTGTCACTGAGGTTTGTTTCTTGTAGGCTGTGGTGGTGGTACTCTGTGACTATGCTTCATTTTTTTGCTTTTGCTGTGAGATGATCAATTTCTTGTGTTTTCTTGGGTGTATTTATTCTCCTTGTATTGGAGGGTTTTTCCTAGTATCATCTGTAGAGCTGAATTAACAGAGAGATATTGTATAAAATTGGTTTTGTCACAGAATAGCTTGGTTTATTGATCTATGGTGATTGAAAGTTTTGCTGGGCATAGTCGTCTGTGCTGGCATCAGTGGTCTCTTATGGCCTGCCAGACATCTGTCCAAGATCTTTTGGCATTTAGAGTCCCTGCTAAGAAATTGTGTATGATTCTGATAGGTCTGCCTTTACCATTGCTTAGGTTTTTTTTTCCCTTTTAGCTTTTAATATTGTTTCTATGTTCCATACACTTAGTGTTTTGGTAATTATATGTCAGGATTACTTTTTTCTGGCCCAATCTGTTTAGTGTTCTGTAATCTTCTTGTATGTTGATAGCCATCTCTCTTTAGGTTAGAGATGTAGGATGTGGCAGGAAGGAGGGTTTTTTTTTTTAAATAGAATTTAAAGACTGTAAATTTGAGATACCTTTATAATCATAACAACTGCAAAAATAAAGTTTTTAAAGGTATTATTCCTGAACCACTGACCAGGAGGCCTCAGATGACTGAGGCCATCTCTATGTATGTTAGAGTTATGTAGCATATTCTTATTGTGGAAATCCTAACAGCGGGAACAGTTGCTGTCTCTGACATTGCTGCCTGAATTTGAGACTCTTTTCCCCTACTGGGTTGCCTTATTTAGCCATAAAAGAAGAAGAGGCTATGGCTACTCTTATTACAACTTGATATGCCATAGCTGGTTGATATCCATCAAGACCTGCTCTTTTCCTGGAATTCTTAATTTCCCATGAAATAATAATGCCAAAAATAAGATGGATATCCAATAGCCCTTGCTCATAAGTGACCTCACTGATGTTCATTAAAGCTCTTCCAAGAAGGCCCTAATAAGTATTCAACCTTGCAGATAAATAGGGCATCTTGGGATTGATTGGTGCTAGGCTACCTGGTGATGTGTACATGTTATTTAGTTATTTAGTTAGTTAGTTATATTTTGCCTTAGGGAAATTTGTTTTCACTCTATATTCTGGCCTCAGTGTTACATTTTACTCTCTTCTGAAATGGTCTATGTAAGTAAATAACATGAAGTTCAAAAGTGAATTTGACATTCTGAATTATAAACAATTGTGGTCAGTTTAAAAGGACAAAGAATACTACTGATCAAACTCCTTAATAAGATTCTTCATGACATATATCTTTTGGTTGGGTAATAATAAGTACAATGATGATATTTGAAAAGATGAGACTAAGTAGTTATTATAGTATATTTTAAATGCACTAAGCAATTAGTATATGCATTCATGGGCTTATAGAGAAACTTAATTATTGTCCTCATTTCTTATAAAACAAATGTAATACTTGAGTAACAACACAAGACATCATTAAGTTACTGAGAAAATTTCTCAGGGAAATTACTTTGTATGACAAGCCATTGCTGCACACAGCTGCCTTTATCTGTCTAATTCTCAGAGAATTGATTCATCGTTGAAGCTGATATCCAAAAATATATCTTTATTCATGTTTTAATGTGGTCCTGTAATATGGAAATCGTGCTGGACTTTCTTTCCTAAAATAACTCTAGTAGTAGTAGTAGTAGTAGTAGTAGTAGTAGTTTGTGATGTCTTTGTTTCAGTTGCAGTTGTAGCTGTAGTTATAGTAGTAATTTTGCTTTTGAGACAGGGTCACACATGTATCTTTGTCTTCATGAACTTATGTAGATCAGGCAACATGGAACTCACAGAGATTCACCTACCTGCTTCCTGAGTGTTGTGAATAAAAGCATTTGCCACCACCTCTAGCTTCCTAAGTTATATTTAAAGATGAGGAAAAGGAGTAGATTAGGGGAAGAACACATGCCTCCAACTAACAGGAGTCCTGAATTTGAGTGCAGCCCCACCAATAAGTAAAGTCAATGTATATTGCTTATTAAGCTTTTAGTATCTACTATCTAATTAGAGAGTGGGCATTGAGTTGATTCCACTTGATGACAAAGTATAGTGCTGTGAACCTTTGTGTATGATTTTTAGGTTAACAGATAAAATTAGTTATTGTAAGCATGTTTCTAGAAGGGATTTACTGGCTTGACCAGCAGTGTTTTAAAATCAATTTTTGCATATCTTTGTTAATACAGGCTAGTGTGCCTTTTATTATGTCCTTTAACTCAAGTATAATTACACATACATAGTTTATTCATGTAGTAGAAAATATTTCTAGAAAATGAAATGATTAAACAGGTTACACCAAGAAAGAGTAGTGAAATATACGAATCATTCAAAGTAAATGGTAAGGCAGTTTACAAATCAAATGCTATTTTTAAGAAATTTCAATATGAGTATTATTTACAGAAAGAAAAAAAACTAGTGGTTATTTGTGCCTGAGAGCAGATTAACCCTAATGGCACTAATGCCACTTCTGATGGCTTTGTGACTTTGGAGAGGGAATAAAACTGTTTTGCAAATTGTTTGGCAAATTCACATTTTTATAAAAATAATAAAGTCATGTATGTTCATATACTTATATAAGATGCATGTTAAATTTCATGAATTGTATCTCAATTATTTTAAAAATTGCATTTTATTTGTTCATACCTGTGTGTGTTCATACATTAGGCATACCATATTTTAGAGATCAGAGGTCACCTTGTGGGAATTCTCTCTGCCATGTGCCAGCATTTGAATCTAGGTTGTTATGTTTGGCACAAGCAGTTTTACACAGAGATATCATTAACCACTTCTTTACCAATAGAATAAGTCTAACTACAAAATGATCAGTAAAACATACTGGAATAATGACAGCTATATTCTAGATTGGAGAAATGAGAAAGAAAAGGAAAATGCAGTGAAATATGTTTTTAAAGATTGTAGTATAATAATTTGTGCAATAGTGCAGTGTGCTCTGAACATGTCTCCCACCCTTTCTAAAACCCCTCCCTATCCACTGGCCTTCCTGTTCCTTTATTGTTAAAAAAATTCACTCAGTCTAATGTGTGTCTCCCAAATACTCAGATGTGGAGGCTACTCAGGAAGGTGTCATACTCCTGAACTCTCACTTTCCTGGCGCTCCTGGCAGGGCTCCAATGCCCATAGCTCCTCACTGGGTGTGGTTCATTATGCCAACCCCATCTCCATAATAACTAGGATACTTTGACTAGTTGTTGCAGACAGTATTCATTCATCATAATTTCTTTGAACTCATCATGCAACTGCCTGGCGTAATTAATAGTATTCCTTTGTAGCTGTGTACTATCTCTGACCCTTAGACTATCTGCCTCCTCTTCCCTCTGATTCCTGATCCTTGTAAAAGGTGTGTAACAAAGACCTCTCAATTAGGCCTAAGCTTTCCACTGCTACTCTCCTTGAGTGGGGTCTTCCATGTTCAGACTTGCTAGATCTATATCAGAACATCTTCCCTTTCTAAAGTTAAATAATCAGGTGTGTCTGTATATGCACTGATTTCTGTGAATACATGACCTACATACACACATCATCATCTTCTTCAGTTAGTTCACAGACATAGGAATTGCTTCCACGCTTTCTCTCTTGTGGATAATGTCATTTTTTTCCTAATATGGAACACAAATTAATCTTTCTGTGAATTACCATTTATTTAAACTATTTTGTATTTATATCTAAGAGTAGATTTCTTGTTGCATAGTAATTCCATTTTATAGTTTTGAAGAATTTAGTAATTTTCCAGTGGGGGCTATATTTATTTTCTTACATAAAGACTACAAGATCAAGTGTAACATCTCTATATGCTCACCAAGCCTTGATACATATAATTTCATATATATTGGCTTTGTAGAGAGTAGCATTCCCAATGGTTTGAAGGTAGTATCAGATTACTTAGATTTATTGCTACCTTATAATACTATTTTTTATATAAATATAGGCTGTAAATTAACATAGCAGCTGGTATTTTTGTTTTGTTTTGCATTGTATTGGCTATTTTTTTGTTTTATTTTGCTTTTGTTTTTTATTACAACTAGTTCCCCAATAGTGAAACAGAGAAACCAAGATTTCATTTCAAGCATTTCCACAATACCTGGGCAGTTATAATTCTCTAAACTAATCTGGCTAACCCTCAGCCAAAATCCCCATGATACTTGCATTTAGGGCCTTCCATGCTCCAGCTGCACTCTAATGACATCTCCTCTCCTCCCTCCTCATGGCTCAGTCTGTCTTCTCTCTGTGTGTCTCTCTGTGTGTGTCTCTCTGTGTGTGTCTCTCTCTCTGTCTCTCTCTGTCTCTCTGTCTGTCTCTTTCTCTCTGTCTCTCTCTGTCTCTCTGTCTCTGTCTCTGTCTCTCTCTCTCTCTCTCTCTTACTCTCTCTCTCCTTTCTCTCCCCCCTCCCCCTCCTCTGGCTGCTTGAGGTCTTGTCATAGCCTCTTCTGCCAAGCCATTTGGTAATCAGCTTTTACTGACAAGGCAGAAATAAATAATAGCCATTGTTTCCAGAAACTTGAGACAGAAGATTATTGACATAAGCACTACAATGCTGTGTCTGGATTGAAACAAGTTTATGAGGGCAAAGAAACCACCATTTGATTAACAGGAGGATAAACTTTATAAAGCGAACAACATTATGCCTACATTGCCTAAGGATTAGTGATATTATACAACCTTTTATCTTTCCATGTGCTCTGTCTACTTTTGTATATTTCTTGGAAGATATATATTTAAGGATATAGTCTATTTATTTGTTTCATTTTGATTTCAATTTTGTCATTGAATCTACAGAGGTTTTCTTTTAAATATCACTCAGGTATTATTTCCTTATTAGCAAAATCCTTTATAAATATTTTTTTCTATTCCATGAGTTAATGTTTTAATAAATGATGATTTTCAACATTAAAAATTTAGATGTTTGTAGTCTAATTTGTCCATTTTTAAATTTTGCTGCCTTTGTATTTAAAAATATGTTCTTTCAGTAGTCTACAACCTTGGCTGTTAATACACACACACACACACACAAATCCAGCAGGTTTATGGTAAGTGTAGAAACAATATTTATTTGGATATGTATCTACGTTTTTACGTCTCATTAATTTATTGCTCAGCCTTTGTTCCTTTATTCCCTTTGATTGCATTTGATTTGTTCTTCTTTATTTTGATCCTTCAGATTAATAGGCATATTGTAAAAGTGAATCTACTATTCATGATTATTTAGATTTATTTTCATCTAACCTTTGTTGGTAACATTTTATATTTTCTTAGGTCTTTTTCTTAATAGTTAACATTTATTTCACAGAATTAAATGCACTGACTTGCAGTGGGTGGCAAGCAATCCTACTCCTATGAATCTAAGGATGAGACATACCTCAACCTCCCTCTTGCTCCAAGCCAGTTCCCCTTCTGTCCAATTGTCCCCTGACCCTACATCTCCCCTTTTTTTATTATATAAAAGGGAGACAGCATCATAATCATGAGCCTGTTTGTAGGTTAGTTATGGTATGGTACTAAACCAAAATCTGGCTGGTAGTAACTTTGACAACATTTGCTTATTTGCTCTTTTAGATATTGTATAGAACACAGAGCCAGAAGGAGGTAGGTACTGATGACCAATATGGGTCCAAGGAGGAGAATAAGCCAAGCTACCAAAGGGTTTCAGTGTCATGGTATGGAGATTCCCAGGGCATAATGGTCTTGGGAATCATACCAGAGATCCTTAAGTACCTGTATGTTTTGTTTTCATAGCCCAGATTCATTCATGTGAAAAAAGCATTTCTCCTTTAGTACAATACACATCGCATGTGGGGAAACAGGCTGTACACAGACAGCCTGGTCTCCAGTCAAGCATAGGTCTTGAAACTCGGGAGACCCAATGGTTGGTGATTTCCACCTACATGGGACGGAAGGTGTTCGATCATGTCTCTTGGACCCCTGGCTCCTGTTAGTACCATACCCCCACTCCCACAGCCCCTGCAGGAGAGGTGTGTGACTATAAATCACACAGACAATGTCTCAAGTTTCTGGCATTCTTGGAAAGCAGGAGATGAAAGTCTAGCATTGAAGAAAAGGTAAGCATAGAGGGTTGAGTGAAAGGCTTTTTAGATAAGGTGGCTGTAGTCTGTTAGCCAATGTGAGAGCACAAATATTGTCTTCTGGCCTGCACAGACTTGGGAGATGGAGATGGAGATGGAGAGGGAGAGGGAGAGGGAGAGGGAGAGGGAGAGGGAGAGGGAGAGGGAGAGGGAGAGGGAGAGGGAGAGGGAGAGGGAGAGGGAGAGGGAGAGGGAGAGGGAGAGGGAGAGGGAGAGGGAGAGGGAGAGGGAGAGGGAGAGGGAGAGAGAGGGAGGAGAGGGAGATAGATTAAAAAGCCTAGTATGTGAACTACATCACTCAAGATCTTGGGCAATTTAGAGTACTGATGTAGGTCGCTGTGTGCGGAGCTTCTTCTTTAGCTGGTTCAGTCTCTCGTGGATGATGCAACCATCCTCTGCTACCAGTTGCTGGGCAGAGGGTGTAGGGGAAAGAGGAAGTGGGAGAAAACCCACGTCCCACCAGAGTTCTGGTGCTCTGGTTGTGTGGACAGGAAAGGACTGCCGCATGCATGCTAGGCACATGGCCCTGGGTAGGTGTCTGGCTGTGGGAACATTGGAGAAAGAGTAAAGAGTGAAGGGGTGACAAGTATATGAGGGTTCCCCCCTAAGGTTTGCAGGCTTTATACCTGCAGTTGTGGATCATAATAGTGACTGTATCAGTCTCAGTTAGAATTCTAGGTATACCACCTAATGCTGATGTGTGAAGCCATTCCAGCACTCTCTGGGGCTGATACAATCCCCCACAGGAGTTGGGTAGGAGTTAAAAATAAGAAGCTGTAAGGGTATTTTTATATTTTACTTAGTTGAGTGTCATCTCTTTTGGGGGTGCATTAATAGTGCCTAAAGCATCAATTGCCTCAGAGGAAAGAGCTAGCTGGGAAGAGGGACTTTTATCCCCTCTTAAACACCCATGGAAGGAGTTACAGAGACAAAGTTTGGAGCTGTGATGAAAGGATGGACCATCTAGACACTGCCATATCCAGGGATCCATCCCATAATCAGCTTCCAAACACTAACACCATTGCATACACTAGCAAGCTTTTGCTGAAAGGACCCAAATATAGCTGTCTCTTGTGAGACTATGCCGGGGCCTAGCAAACACAGAAGTGGATGCTCACAGTCAGCTATTGGATGGATCACAGGGCTCCCAATGGAGAAGCTAGAGAAAGTACCCAAGGAGCTAAAGGGATCTGCAACCTTATAGTTGGAACAACATGATGAACTAACCAGTACCCCGGAGCTCTTGTCTCTAGCTGCATATGTATCGAAAGATGGCCTAGTCGGCCATCACTGGAAAGAGAGGCCCATTGGACTTGCAAACTTTATATGCCCCAATACAGGGGAATGCCAGGGCCAAAAGAATGGGAATGGGTGGGTAGGGAAGTGGGGGGGGTATGGGGGACTTTTGGGATAGCATTGGAAATGTAATTGAGGAAAATACGTAATAAAAAAAAAAGAAAAGAAAAAAAAAAAAAGAAAATCAAAGAGAGGCTTTAGGGTACTGATGAGGAGGGAAAGTCGCTGTGGAAACCAAACACTTTGGAGGGAGGCAAGAGTAAAATTTGAAGGAAGAAAATGATTGGTTTAAGAGGGCATATTTAGGTGAGGGAAAGCTCTGTTCCCAAGAGTGAGATAGACAGAAAAAGCTGTATTTTGTGAGGAGATATTTCAAATTCTAGGGAGAATATGGAAGGTATTAATTTATCCTTATTTTAGGAAGAGAAGATGGAAGAGTTTCCCCACACCAAGATTGTACTCCTATAATGATAATGACTTGTCTAAGTAGGGCCTTTAGGCAGTGCCAATGGCTTCCTGGCACATGGTAGGACTGTTTGGTGGGACTTTGGAGGAGCATGGTCCACTCATATTGTAAGGCCTGCCCTGAATTATTAATAATAAAAGGCCCAGGGTGGGGAATGGGGATGGGAGCCATCTTACTCCTATAGATTTCAGAATTAGATTTCTGCGGTTTAGACAAACACCTCAATCCCCAAATCCCACAGTTCCCTAGCCCCACAATGTTTTGCAAATCTTCTTGGGTCTTTCTACTTTTTAAAAACTGTTTTTTTTTTCCTTTTCTTTTTTCTTTTTTCTTTTTTCTTTTTTTTTAGTTTGTTTTTCTTTTTTACTTTCTTCACTCTTAACTGTGATTTTTATTCATAAAAAAGAATTTTAATTTTCTTTGTTTAGTAGATTTATTTTCAGGTCTTTTATATAAAATTTCTTATTATTTTGTAATTTTCTTTTGAAAGCCTGATATTTAAATTCAAAATAGTGTGGTAAGGGGGGAAAATGTTCTCTTTCTTGCCTAGGGCTTACTCTTTCTGTTGTCAGGGTTTTCATGGGCTATGTCTGTCTCCTTTAGTCTCCAGCATATAATTACTCTCATGTCTTTCCAAATCATATATTATCACCTGTGTATTTCTAGAACTTTACCATATCCTATACAAATAGGATTGCTTTTTGATGCATGATGCTAAAATCAAGAGAGAGTTAGATATAGAAATGGAGATATATAAATAGATGGATAGATAGATGATAGATAGATAGATAGATAGATAGATAGATAGATAGATAGATAGATAGATAGATAGACAGAGACAAATGGCAAGAACAATGTGTGTGAAGAGAATGTACTACTGCCTTTATATCCTGTTACTTCATCTGGAAGGTAAGGATTGCAGCAATGTAGTAGATGATGATCATTATGGTGGTAGCTATTTAACTATAATTGTGTAGTAAGAAGCAGTAGACCATTGTTTAAAAGGTGCTCAAATATATGGGTATTTTCCTACTATGCTACCTGACAGTTGCTTCAGGAATACTTGTATGTGAAAAGCTGTGCTTAATAAAACTACTACAAGGTACCACTCAGGGTTTCACAGGGAAGTCGCAGGCTTTCTCCTGCTGTATAACTGTTCCCCTTGAGTTACAGAGCAGTTATGTCAGACCCTTTGCTAATGAGATTTCTATGTAGATTGGCCAACAGGTTTTAATGGATTTGCCTCTCA
Organism: Mus caroli; assembly: GCF_978045245.1. Taxonomy (NCBI): domain Eukaryota; kingdom Metazoa; phylum Chordata; class Mammalia; order Rodentia; family Muridae; genus Mus; species Mus caroli. The sequence goes on from NW_028227268.1 coordinate 84,952,639, forward strand.
AATGCTTAGTAATCCCTACTCTCCTTTCATTTCAATTTTGCTTTAGACACGCTTATTCTTTCAAGAGCATACTTTTCAGTTTTCTGAACATTTTCAGATCCTGCCCCAAAGTTGTGAAATTTGGGAAATAACTTGGGGTGCAGTGAATGTTTAAAATAATATTGGATACAGAACTATTAATGTTTATCTTTTAAAATTAATTTATTTTATTTTCATAGTCATAGGTAACAAAGTTAATAGGGCATAAAATGACTTATCAAAATATTTGTAACTAAAAGCAAAGTCTAACAAAAGCCTTATTATACTGAATCCTCTGGATTTCATTATTAGGGAATTATTTTTTATTATAGTTTTTCATGGTATAATAAATGAGTGCATAGCCTCACTCCTATACACGTACATATTGTCAGTATGTAATGAATCAATGTGTTATACGAGATAAACATGGATGACATGGATATGGGTTGCATATGGAGGGAGTCTGGAGGAGAAAAATGATATTGGGAATAGTTAGGGTCACATTTCATTTTATAGATGTATAAACTTCTCAAGACTAAAATAAAAGGTTAAAAGATGTATCATCATAAACTTTACATCCATAAATAAGGTAGGCATTAGCCTTTCAACATATTTCTGTGTTACACTGTAGGGAAAGGACTATGAGCTGAGGTAGAATCATCAAACGTTGAAGGACTGCCTAAGTTACAGAGTAGGCCCAAGACCAGCATCATCTATTTACTGAAACTAAGAATCAAAATGAAATGGGAAAAGGAGTCCAAGACTATAGTTCAGCATCACAGTGCTAGGCATGGAAGAGGTTCTGTGTTCAAATCTCTAGTACTGAATGAAATGAAATGCATCGACACTCCTGCAGATTTTGCTTTGAACTTTTGTGAACTTTTATTTGTTTCAATGCATTTCTCTCTTGAATGATAAAATAGAGTTATTTCTCTTGAATTATTTTATGAGCATTACTTTCTGGTCTTTCTGACCTTGTGATACTTAAATGTAAACATCTTACTTCTTTTATTAACTTTACATAACATGACTTTGCTAAAGTCATATGATAAGTCTAAAAACTTGTAGATGTCTTAAGGCTTTCTTTATAAACATTGCATGTACATGTCTCAACAATTTTACTTCCTGTTGGATATTGCATTTAACTTATTGAAGTGGCTAGGTCTATAAGTAAAATATTAAACACTGCCATAAGGCTGGACATTCAAGTTTGCTTCTGGACATATGGACATATACTACTGAAAAGTGGGCTTTTGGAGTAATCAATTCTACTGATATACCTAAATATACCAAAACATACCTAGGTATTTTGATCTTTATATGCATTATATTCTAAATTAAATTAAATATTTCTAATGCCTATTTCTCAGATTCTCACAGCCTTTCTCAGTTATCATGTCAATATTATACCAAGTATTTTCTAAATGCACATTCCACTATATAACCACTGATTAACTTCCAACTGGAAATATTTAAATATATATTTATATATACTATATTAACATAAGTTAATGTGCATACATTATTTGTTTTTTTTTCTGGTTTAAGTTTGGTAGTGTCTAGTTTATGAGACACAGCAGTTTGTATGCACTTAAAAATCTCACAACTGCTGGGCGTGGTGGTGCACGCTTTTAATCCCAGCACTCAGGAGGCAGAGGCAGGCAGATTTCTGAGTTCAAGGCCAGTCTGGTCTACAAAGTGAGTTCCAGGACAGCCAGGGCTATAAAGAGAATCCCTGTCTCTAAAAACAAAAACAAAAACAAAAAAATCTCACAACTTCTGATATTTAGGTTAGTATATCCTTGAAGAATATATCGGCATATGTTCCCTGTGATACTTACCTTTGGGCTATGCATCAGACTAGCAATCAAAGGTTTTTGGTACACAATCTTACAGTGAAACCTGGAGATTCAATTACAGACTAACAATAAACCACCACATAGTGTTGGATCTTTTGGTACAGTCGAGTTTTCACTAAAAGTATAGCTTGCTAAATAGATAATGGACTTTCAGTTTCTCTCCTCCAAGACTGTTACAGTATGTTGTCGGATTTGAGGGATACTCTTTCCTCTTTTTAAGAAAGCAAATTTGTTAACACACAATAGATGGTGATAGTGTTTAATGCAATGTTATAAGGGAACTTTTTCAATTTTGATATTAGCGTTGACATTCTCTTTTGGCTCAGAACTGTGAAGTGGTTATCCATCATTTCAATCAACCAACTTTGGACTACTAAAATTGCTTAGCGATAATTTAATTGATTTTCACTACAATTTTTAACTATGTATTAACTGCTTAAGATGTAAATTATTTTAATATTTCACCATTCTGAAAGCAAATCTCAAGTTATTGACTTTAGACCTTACTTTAGCTGCTAAGATTAGAATTTAAAACTAGAAAATTACTTTTAAATTCTGTTTTAATTGTATTCTGGCTTATTGACAGCTTTAAATTATCTATCACTGAGAAATATTTTCTCATAACTCATGTGATTTAACATTTGACCTTTAGAATTGTATTCTCTAATTTCAAAGTATTTAAAACTTTAAAAATTGTTAATGTTAAATTTCATTTTTGTAAATAATAGATGCTATATGTCTTAAATTCTATGCATTTAATTGAGAATGCCTTATGGCTGAAAATATGGTCATGTTGATTATATCCTTAGCACATGAAAACTAATTCTGTGTATTATAAAAATTATCATTGATATATTCCTCCAAAGACCTCAGCTCAAGCAGTTTGATAACATTTGTTCCAATCAATATTGCTCCTGATTTTTATCTAAGTGATCTGTTAGTGTTTCAGAGATTAAAGTCTATAATTATGGAATTACTTATTGATTTAGCTTTGGCTATTTTTACTTAGGTATTTTCAATTTCCATTATAAATATGATTTTAAATTGCCATATTTACTCTAGAATCAAACATTTGCCATTATGAATCTCTATATATTGCTGCTCATAGTGTTTGCTTGAAGCACTAGGTATGATTATAGCATACTGTTATTGGCAGTGTTTGAGAAACCCTCTAGAAAATTCCACCTATGTGTGCACTTACTTCTGACTTGGAGATTAGCCTATCTCGATTTTTATATAATGAACTCCATTATCTATGGCCAGAACTGAATTTGAACTTTTAAACAATCTACTATACAAAATCTTGGCATTTATTAACAATTTCTACATAATGTTATCTGTATTCATAGTTAAAATCATTCACAGAATTATAATTTATTTAAAATAAACTGTTAATCAAATCATTACCTATACTTTTAATTAACTAAAATTTATAGTCTTATTTTAACACATCCTTCTTTGCAATCTATATTTGAAGTTTTGAAACATAACAAAATACTTCTTTACTACTTGAAGGTCTATGACATTGACATATTAAGAAAATATAGGATACTTTGCAAATGTGTATGGCAAATTATGCTACTTTTAATGTTTATGCTATAATTTTACACATACCACATCCATAGATATTATAGACTATTAATATATTATTAAATTTATTTTTTAAGATATTGCCTTTATTTACATTTCAAATGTTATCCTCTTTCCTGGTTTCCGTTCCAAAAACCCCCATTCTATCCCTCATCCCTCTTCTCCCTACTCATCAACCCTTCCACTTCTGCTTCCCTTGTATTGTTTTTAAAATGTGTACCTATTTATCTGTCATTCTTATTTCATATTCTTCCTTGAAACTTGAATATTTCACCACATATCATTACTCTTTATAAAATTTTTCAAAGTTTGAGTTATGTCAGCTGGGAGAACATTTGATTAGTGTTTTGTTTGTTTGTTTGGTTTTTGTTTTCAATCATTTTATTTGTTTACACTTCAAATGATATCCCCTTTCCAGTTACCCCTCTACAACCCCCCCATCCTATCCCCACTCTCCCTGCTCCCCTTTGCCTCTATGAGGGTGCTCCTCCACACACACACCAACTCCACCCTCACTGCTCATGCCTCTCCCTATGCTGGGGCATCAAACCTCCCAGAGACTAAGGGCCTCCACTCCCATTGATGCCAGTTAAGGCAATGCTCTGCTGCATAGGTATCTGGAATCATGGATCGCTCCACGTATAAGGTTTGGTTGGTGGTTTATTATCTGGGAGCTCTGGCTGGTCAGGTTAGTTCATATTATTCTTCTTATGGGGTTGCAATCCCTTTCAGCCCCCTCAGTCCTTCCCATAGCTCATTGGTTGGGATTTCTGGGCTCAGTCTAATGATTGGCTGTGAGTATCTGCATCTGTATTGGTCAGGTGCTGATAGAACCTCTCAGGGACCAGCCATACCAAGCTCCTGCATGCAAAGTGCTTCTTGGCATCAGAAATAATGTTGGGTTTGGTGTCTGCAGATGAGATAGATCCCTAGGGAGTATGTTCTCTGGATGGCCTTTCCTTCCTTCTCTGTTTCATTTTTTGTCCCTGTCTTTCCTTTAGGCAGGAACATTTCTGGATTAAAAAATTTAAGATGGGCAGGTGGTCCAATCCCTCAACTGGGGGCCAGGCCTATCTACTGGTCTTTACAGGTTCTACCTCTGCTTTTGGGGGATATTTTGGCCAAAGTCATCAAAAGTAGGTCCTGGGAAGACTTTCTAGTGGCGACCCCCAGCTCCTCATCCACACAGCTACACATTTTTATTTGATTTCATGACCCTCTGTACTTCTTTCCTGTCCCTTCCAACACCTGATCCTGCCCCCTTTTTCCCCTCTCCCTCCTCTCTCCCTTCCATGTTTCTCCTTCCTTCTGCCTCCTGTGATTATTTTGTTCATCCTTCTATGTAGGATTGAAGCATCCATAATTTGGTGTTCCTTTTTCTGAAGCTCCATATGTTTTGTGGGTTGTATCGTGGGTATTCTAAGCTTTTGGGCTAATATCCCCTTTATTAGATTATGCATTAGTTTCATTTTTCCAGAGTATAATTGCTGAACGTAAAGTTTGCTAGAGAGAACTTGTTTCTTTCAATGTGTTTATATGTGTCATTTCATTGTACCCCGAAGGCTATGGGCTGTGGAAATGTCAGCTGCCTTTGATTCATTGTTCTCTTTCATATTGTGATTGATTTTTTTTTCCAGTAGTAGTTTTCAAATTTTTCTTTCTGTTTTTATTTTTAGCATGTTTATGATGTTTGGTGGACACACTGTTATTAACAATATTATTGTATTCATCCCGTTTGAACTCTTGTTATTTTTTAATTTTACTTATATTTTCGTCTATTCTAGCAGAATTGTTTACATATATATATATATATATATATATATATATATATATATATATACACACACAAATATGCATGTAACATTAATGAGAAAAAAGGTCACAAATTTGAAAGAATACATAAAATAGAAGGAGATCATTTACTCTTATTATAATTTCAAAAACAAAAGAAACACTGAAAATGAGGGCTACAGTAGAGACTTTAATCATCATCATCATCATTATAATTCAGTTGTCTTTTAGGAGTAAAAATCTCATAGTCTATAAGGAGAATAGTTGTGATCATGATGATTTGTTTGACTAGCTATTTGAATGTGAATTCATTTTTCACTAAACTCGGTCTTTGGCAATTTCACATATGCATGTAATGTGTCCTGACTGTTCTCTTTGCAACCGTTCCTGTTTCCCTTCCACCCCTGCTAATCTGCCCTTTTACCACAACTTTCATATGTATGGAACTATCCAGTCGAGCCTATTGTGCCTATACCTGTAGGTGCACATCTGAAAATCGCAGCTCTCCTCTTTTCAAAATCAAGCATTACCAATAGTTTGTCAAGGACAGGAAGCATGCCATGAATCTTTCCTCATTTGTGATTAGGTATGGAGGTGTCTAGTCTAGTGTAGGTCCAAAACCAGTTGCTACCCCGAAACCATCATTACAGATGCTATTCCATAGCTACAAAGTGATACTTAGAAGCTATTTTCTGCTCCTCCAGCTTCTCCCTTTTATTCAGCTCCCATTCTGTGAATATTCCTCAGAGGAGTTGGTATAAGTGTCATCTTTACGTCTGAAAAGTTAGCTCTCCCATAAATGTTAAATTGCAAATGGAAGGCAGAAAGTCTTCTGTGGATCAAGAATTTATGCAAGTTAAAAAAAAAAGTTAAGTGTGTATTGTGATCAGATAATGGGAGGAAGTAATGAGGAGTTTATAGAAACAGAAGACAATCTATATAAACTAACAGTATACATATCTGTATAAGACACACAGAATACATACAAGCATAAATCACAGTCCAGCAGTTATTTTTAAATATTTGTTTTTATTGTTTTAAAATCCTCAGCCTTCTAGACGACTTAATTACAAAGAAGCAAAGACACCTACATTGTACAGAAATATCATGACTACCACATATGAATGTTAGCTATATATAATTCCCAGTATATAAATCTTTTCATTGACTATTGAATAAATTATGTAAGATATCTCAGTTATGTGATTAAAAGAGCCAATGAGAATACGATTTGTGTTTTACCTTTGCATACATTGATTGGACTCCCAATGCTCTCCTCAGTAGTGCTTCCTTCATAGTGCTTCAAAGAAACCCTTGAAGGCTTTCCCTTATGTTCCAAGAAGATAGTAACATATGTTATTTCTGTAATGAAAATTTCTAAAAGTGCTCTGTGTTCTTTTTGATTAAAAAAAACTCACTTTACACATGTGCTCATTGCAAAGACTATAAGCAGAAGACCATTGAAGGTTTATAACTGTGAATTTTCTCATCTATTTCAAATTTCTCTATTTGACTTTTATAGGAATCACTTTTATTTTACAGTTGGAACTGGCAACACTGACTAAAAATGATCTGTCTAGATATATCTCTTCTTAAAACATATCTACTTCAACTTCTGTATTTATATTAAATCTTAGGATGCTTCTTTTTTGGTATGTGATTGAACTGAAAGTTCAAACACGTGACTGTCTAAGAATAGGTTACCAGTTTATTAATATTTTAATATTTCCCTTAGACAAACATTGAAGCTATTGCCATTAAGTGAAGGATTTAAGAATAGCTGATACTGGATACCAGAAATACCATTGTAATGATGAACAATAGCATTATTTTGAAAGGATGTTAGCCAGTTTATTTATTACTTCTCTTTTATATCTTTGGGACATGAATTATAAATGATTAAGCTCTCCTTAAGATAGGTATATTTCATTCGAAATTAAAGTATTTTATGTACTCCCATTAAAGGGATAGAATAACATAAGGATTCATTGTAATGATTTTATAGCTGATGAAAAGTTGCAGTTTTGAAACATTAAATGAATTGCAAAATAATAAACTTCTTTTCAAATAAGGTGCTGTCATGAAAATTGTTCTTATAGTTGATTTGATTGCCTAGCAGACTCAATATAAAGGAGCTGAAAATTGTGCATGCATTGCTGATATTAACTGTATAAGCTGTTCACATAGAACCTTACCTGACATAGAAGTAATAAGTCAGTTAAATGCATTTATTTCATTAAAGTGTATTAGTCATGTCACAGATGATTTCATTTTTTTTCAATGGTATACATAAAAGCAATTTTCTCTCAGGGGAAGATGATTACTTTAATTTGATTCTGTACAATTTCACTGTCTTTGCTATCACTATAGAAAAGCCAAGCAGGGAAATGATTGGAGACAATTGGACATCAATGGAGGATAGAAGCAGCAGGCAGGTCCTGCTGCTGTTCACCAAAGCAACATCTTCTGTGATTCCCTTTTTTGCATAGTGTGCATGTGTGAATTCAGCGAAATACACAATTCTATATATGCTCCAGCTTTCCTGAGAGTTATTTGGGGAGATACACAATATCTATAAATTGAGATATTTATGGAGATTCAGTGAAATAGTTTGTGAAGAAGTGAACCTGGAAAATTCTTGGCCCAAATGTCTGAAATCCACCTTCTCAATTGTCTGAAGCTTTCCACTGCTCATTTCCATACTACTGAACTTTGTTTGTATAAAACTTTGCTAAAAATAGTTCACTCATTTGCTTTCAAATAATTTATACAAGTAGTACGTGCTACTTAAATGAATGTTATTTTAAATTTGAGTCATATCCCTAAGATTCTGTGGATGAAAATATTCAACAATTTAAAAATAATTCCAAATTGCAAACACAAAATTTCAAGAATTTTTATTTAACACTGTTTCAATTTGAACTGTGTTATCAAATGGAAGGTAGCATTTCATATTTAATATTTCTAAGCATGTATTGCAGGTTCTCTTCCAGTTCTCTGCTCATATACAACACTGCTATCCTTGCCTGAATTTTCCTTTTTGTGTGCAATGTCTTTATGGCTTATGATAAAAACAAAGACAAACAGTCAAGGAAGAGGCAAGATGCGTAAGTGAAATGTATAAGGCATTAAATAGAAATCTTTTTTTTTTTTTGAAAAAGGAAAAGTAAGTGAATTCATGAGAACAAGGATTAAGAAATGAGAACTTTTAGCTAGACTAGGCCATTCTAAAGGCAGTGACTGAAGAATGCTTTGAAAATAGCATTTTGAACAACAGCTTTGACTATGTTATATTAGAATATCAATGTGTTAGCAAAATATCAAGGATGCTGCTGTTACTAAAAAGGGAACCAATAGAGGAAGAATAAATGATGTCAAATAAAGAGTACAAATGAGGATCACACAGGATCCCATAGGCTACTGAAGATGTGCCAACTACTGCTCTGAGCATGGTAGCTAGTTTCAACTCAAGGAGTGATATGATACTCTGATATAATAGGATACAATAGGATAAATGGAAGGATCTGATGCAAGCAGCAGAATAAATTACAAACCTCCTGAAGTGATTAAGGCCAAGGATGATGGCATGTCAGAAATAGTGGCAAGACACTGATCAAAGCCACTACAGAAGATGCAAATGAAGGAATCATATATTCATAGATTGTACTTATTAAATATTGGAGAAAATATCCCTCTTTCACAGTGTGATCTAGAAAATCACTGGAATCCCCATCATGTTCACAGAGATACAAAAAATAAGCCTAAAATCCTTCTGAATTTACAAAAGACCCTAGATTAAACACATGAGCAAAACAGAGGTGACAGGTGTGGCAGGTGGAGCCACACTGGACACTCAGGTAGCACGGATTAGGAGACAGGAAAGCAATTTGATATTTGGAATAAAATCTAAATTGAAAATACAAATTTTAAAATAACTAACATATAAATGCTACTTAAATCTGTAAAGACTAAATTAAATTGCCAAAGTAATGAGTCTAGTCACAGGAAAAAAAAAAAAAGGATTTAAGTAGTGTTATGACAAAGCAGGTGGCTATCATAGAATGTTCTCGTTAGTGTTACTGAGAGAATAAGTATAACTTTGCTAGGCTCTGAGGTTTAAATCAGCAATATACAAGTAACAAAACCGGCTGTAGAATTGTTTTCATCCTAGGCCATTTGCCAAGTGTTTTGGGTCTGCTGCTTGTGAATTCTGTTTCTAATGAAACAAATGCTGCTCTGTCTCTTCCCATGTAGGCAGGCCAGGCTTGCCTCATTGCAGCAGGTAGCCAAGAAGGCAGAAGGTGTATATGTTAATACTGGGGGGAAAGGAGTCAGTTTCATGATCCTCTGTACTCTAATCCACAATGTACTTGGTCATAGTCTGTTTGAGAAGCCAGTCGTTACTGCAAGCCTACATGCAAGGGAAGGGTGTAATTGGGGAATAAATACTAGGAGAGAGAATCAATGAAGCCCCTATCATAAGTTGCCTAACACAAAGCCCATATTAAGTAAACTATAAATATTACTAAAAAATATTTATCAGCAAGTTTTGATTCCTATTCCTTCTTGCATTTATTTCTTTTATTTATTTATTTATTTATTTATTTATTTATTTTTTAATTTTTGATATTTTTATTACATATTTTCCTCAATTACATTTCCAATGCTAGCCCAAAAGTCCCCCATAGCGCCCCCCACTTCCCTACCCACCCATTCCCATTCTTTTGGCCCTGGCATTCCCCTGTATTGGGGCATATAAAGTTTGCAAGTCCAATGGGCCTCTCTTTCCAGTGATGGCCAACTAGGCCATCTTTCGATACATATGCAGCTAGAGACAAGAGCTCCGGGGTACTGGTTAGTTCATCATGTTGTTCCAACTATAGGGTTGCAGATCCCTTTAGCTCCTTGGGTACTTTCTCTAGCTTCTCTATTGGGAGCCCTGTGATACATCCAATAGCTGACTGTGAGCATCCACTCCTGTGTTTGCTAGGCCCCTGCATAGTCTCACAAGAGACAGCTATATTTGGGTCCTTTCAGCAAAATCTTGCTAGTGTATGCAATGGTGTCCACGTTTAGAAGCTGATTATGGGATGGATCCCTGGATATGGCAGTCTCTAGATGGTCCATCCTTTCATCACAGCTCGAAACTTTGTCTCTGTAACTCCTTCCATGGGTGTTTTGTTCCCAATTCTAAGAAGGGGCACAGTGTCCACATTTTGGTCTTCATTCTTCTTGAGTTTCATGCGTTTAGCAAATTGTATCTTATATCTTGGGTATCCTAAGTTTTGGGCTAATATCCACTTATCAGTGAATACATATTGTGTGAGTTCCTTTGTGATTGTGTTACCTCACTCAAGATGATGCCCTCCAGGTCCATCCATTTGGCTAGGAATTTCATAAATTCATTCTTTTTAATAGCTGAGTAGTACTCCATTGTGTAAATGTACCATAATTTCTGTATCCATTCCTCTGTTGAGGGACATCTAGGTTCTTTCTAGCTTCTGGCTATTATAAATAGGGCTGCTATGAACATAGTGGAGCATGTGTCCTTCTTACCGGTTGGGACATCTTCTGGATATATGTCCAGGAGGGGTATTTCTATGATAAAGTAAGTGTGAGAGTGGTGTGTGTGTGTGTGTGTGTATAGATTGTGGTATATGTATGCGTAATATATGGCCCCTAGAAAGGCCAAGGAAGGCATTCATGTCTTTATCACTTTATACTTATGAAATTGAGGTAGTATCTCTCCTTCAGCCTGGAGTTAGGCTGGTGGCCCACAAGGCCCAGTAATAGAGTGCATTTCACTTCTCACAGTGATGGTGTTACAGGCACAGGGCCATATATGGTTGTTGTTGTTTATTTATTTATTTTTTTTGGTTATTTTGTTTACTTACATTTAAAATGTTAATCCCCTTCCCAGTTTCCTCTCTGAAAACCCTCCATTCCACCCCATGGGCCCCCTACCTCCACAATGGTGTTTCCCCTACCCAACAATTCCAGCCCCACCACCCTAGCACTCCCCTGTGCTGGGGCATCAAGCCTTCACAGGACCAAGGGCTTCTCCTCCTTTTGATGCCAGACAAGGCCATTGTCTGCTACATATGCAGCTGGAGCCATGGGTTCCTCCATGTGTACTCTTCAGTTGTTGGTTTAGTCCCTGGGAGTTCTGGGAGGTCTGGTAGTTGATATTGTGGTTCTTCCTATGGGGTTGCAAACTCCTTCTGCTCCTTCAGTCTTTTCCATAACTCCTCCATTGGGGTCCCTATGCTCAGTCCAATTGTTGGCTGTGAGCATCCAAATCTGTATTTGTCAGGCACTGGCAGAGTGTCAGGAGACAGCTATAACAGACTCCTGTCAGAAGTACTTGTTGGCATCAGCAATAGTGTCTGGGTTTGTTGGATGCATATGGGATGGATCCCCAGGTAGGGAAGTCCCTGAATGACCTTTCCTTCAGTCTCTGTTCCAACTTTTGTCCCTGTACTTCCTTTAGACAGGAGGAATTCCAAATTTCAAATGGTTTCTGCGATTCAAATTCCTGTCCTCATGTTTTTGCAGCAAGCACATAACTATTGGCTATGGTCTTTATTCTTTCCCTCTCTTGATTTCCTTTCTATACTCCTAGAAATATATTTTCCTTTACAAGTCACTAGACATTCTTTACATTTCAGTTAAGAATCATACTTAGGGGCTGGAGAGATGGCTCAGTGTTTAAAACCCTGGCTCTTCTTCCCGAAGACCCAGATTCAACTTCCAGCATCTACAATATCATCACACAACTGTCTGTAACTCCAGTTCCGGAATCTGACACTCTCTCTAATGCACATAAAGAATAAAATTAAATAATTCATTAAAAAGAATCATACTCGACTTTACATGTTACTCGCTCTTAAGTAGTTGATTTACATTTTATTTCTAAGTCTTAAGACCCAGTCTACCAGTTAACCAAGTCACAATCTTTGGAGTCTTGTCCAAAACTCTCAGTATATTTGTTAGGGTGATATCATTCAGGACATTGCCATCTTTGAACTAAATGGTTTTATTTATGCGACTTCACATAAATGAAAGGGAAACCTTATTGAGGGTTGTATGTGAAAGCCATAGCTTTGATCACAGAATAAGGATTGCTTTATCGCTCTATTTCAATTCCTGGAACTAGAGACCACATTCACATGCAGATGAAAAGGTATATACTTCTTTTCTCTCATTCGCAGGATTCCAACAGACTCAAGGAAACTCTATTTACTATAAGCAATGTACTCCAGCAATTTACCTGGATATTATCTCCATTTTTTTTCCTGATCCCTCAGATTTTTTTTGGCACATCCTTCTTGTCAGCTTCATGTTGTATACTTGTTTCAGGATGCTACTGCCAACAGCTTGGATAATCTCTTCTCCAACATCTGGATCTGCCACCAAAGTTTATCCCTGTGCAACAGCTACACACAGATGCAAGTCTAATGATCTCTAATTACCTGGTCGGCTATGCAGTTGCCTCTCAGTTGGCGACAGATTGGAGGAAATTTTAAATAGAATACCCACATTTATATAATGTTTTTCATCATATTTTAAACAGAATCTTTCTAAAATTCTACTATAAAATTGTTGCCCATACTTCAGTCACTGTCATTGCTAAGCAGAACTAGGAGGTGGGATTGATGTTAGTTTTCTATAGGAACATAAGGTAAGCAATTTAAAAGTCATCAATAGATTGTAAATTAAATGTGTAATTTAACCTGTAAGCATTAAATAGGAAGGTAATTGCAGATTGGTGAAGCTTTGGCTGTGGTTCCTAAGAGAACAGAACTGCAAGAAGTTATATTGCTGTGCATGGACCAGAAGGGCCATTCTACCCAAAGTTATATACATTAGCTCTGTCTTCATAAAATCATCTGTCTAAAAGGACATCTGACTTTTTCTACATTTTTAAAAATTATACATTGAGGACAAAAACAAAAACAAAAGCAACCCCCCTGCTTGTTTTCCCCAAGTACCAATACTGAAATGTTCTAAAGAAGTTTGAGTAAAATTGATTATTCATCTTTAGAGAAAAGTAAAGAACAGTTGCACAGACCTTTTGTTAACTATAATGTCTATGGTCATTATAAAACAATAAAGTATATTATACAAAAATCTTTTATATTATGAATACCTAGATTTAGCATGATTGACACCAAGAGACAAACATCAGTTTGTCTCTGTGATAACACTGCTTGTAAACACAGGACCTTTCCCTTTTTATAAGATCCTCAAAGTCTCCATTTGCTTTACTAGCTGACTATATTCATGTTAAAGGATTTTTTTAGATAAAACTAAATGTAGATTTCTGCCTCCTTGATTGCATCACCAAACTAGAAATAAAATGTTTTCCCAACTGCTATTAGCTTTTTAAAATCCCAACCCTTTCTCTCCTGGGACATCTAGTAGAGATTCTGTTCTGTTCTGTCTTCATGTTTCACTAAGGACTTGAATCCAGCATTTTCTAAAATCTTTGGATTTTGTTTCCAACCTTTTGTTTAACCTTTATTTTTTCTGTTTCTAATTACTGTAGCTTAATGCTTATGCACAGAGATTTTGAAACCAGGTTGAATATAGATTCATGCTAGAATGTACACTTATGTGTAAATGTTAAATCTGGGCAAAGTAGTTATAGTCCCTTTGCTTTTAACTTTTAATTTAAAATGTTGTAATAATATATGTGAATATAGGAATTTTGATTAACATTTTATTTAGTTACTAAGACAAATGGCAGAGGTTCAGCAATAACACAAGAAAGACTACAAAGATGATGGTGATGGTCCCAGTGGTGAAAGGAAGCAACTGCTGACACTCAACAGCAAGGGAATTCTGTTCACATTGAGCAAAGAAGAAATCAGACCACTAGAGAAAGAAGTAGGAAACATTGTTGTATATAGAGTTGCTCAAGACTAAATGGTAACTATATCTTGATTAGAGTGAAACTCTAAACTTCCATCATAAGACTAATTCAAGTTAGAATTCTTTAAACATTCTTATTCATTTTTTTCTCAAATGTATTGTATAAAATGACAATATGTCGATACCTAATAGAAGTGTGCATACAGATTCATTGATGACAATGGAAAGAAGACACTTATCCATCTTTACAATTGTGTCTTTTCCAATGTCTCTTTCATTTGTAAATGTTTCTTTTCCCTGACTTAAAGGGAATGATTGATATTTGTTGATGGATTAAGTGATATATCTTTATGGCTCAAGCTAATATTGAGTTGAGTAATGGCATTTTTCCATTACTTCCCTAAATCCTTACTTTCTCCAATAACTTTGGCTGTTTTTTTTTCTTTCTAAAAAAAAAATGATGGAAGTGTTTGTTTTTATTTTTGTTTTTGTTTTGTCGTTCCTCTGAGGATGCTGGAGTAGAAAGCTCTGCTACAGTTAGTTGTGTTTTCTACCTTGTAGCTCACTAAGAAGTATATTTCTATTCAAATAAATATAGAGGACCAGCACAATGAATATGGCTCCTGCAGTGCAGAGACTCTGGCTTATACGGCACCATTATTAGCTCCATTCTTTGTCTCAGTGTTGTAAGTCTTCCATGCTGCACCCCATGTGGTGATGATAAGCAGGCATATAAATCATACAATTATAATTCAACCTAGCAATAAATACTCAGCTGGTGAGGGGAAATGAGTATGCTATTTCTCTGTCCCTCGGTTTCCTCTACTAAGGTTAGGCTAGTCTTCCTTAGATACGCAGAAGTATTACAAGGAAGATGGAAGAGTCTTCTTGGAATCAGACCTGACATTAGGGAACAAACTAAACAATAGACTTGAAGTGGGCTGGTTAGTCATTGAAAGAGGAAAGCTTAATTTAAATGCAGCAATATAATTGACATCCTGCAAAAGGAAACTGAAGCCTATAAGAATCAATAGAATTGCATATAATCCTTTTATCCACTTTTGTTCTCCACCAGCTTTAGCCTTAATGATGGATAAACTTAAAAGGGAGTCTTGGCAAGAGTTTCCATGCTTCTTGGTCCGGCACCTAGCCCACATGGAACTTTATGGAGCATGAAAATTATTATATCTTCAAAGTCACATGAGCTAACATCTTCTTTGTTTATGATCAACCCTATCTCTAAAGCAAACGTTGCCTAGGTTAAAAAATTACCCCTACTGTGGTTTTGTGAGGGTGATGATCAGTGAATCCAAGCCCTCATCACAGAGCTGAACTTGAATTTTTCAGTGATTATTAAAATATTCTTGACAGAGTAGGGCGATCCAGCAAACAATGTTATAAAACCAAATGCATCATGATTAGAGAAAAATGTCAATGTTTGCAGTTAAGATTATAATTCTTTGAAAAAAAAAAAAAAACAATGGCACTTTAAAGTCTGGCTTCAGAAGGAAAGACCTCCTACCCAGTACTGAATGGGAATTGCCATGTGAGGAAACAATTAAATACTGATAGCCATAGAAAAATGAGAGACATGCTTATTTGTTATGGAGAGTAATTGTATTAGCACAAAGGAAGATGGAGAAAGGGAGAAGTAGACAACAGGCCAAAGGAAACAAAAGCAACCAGAGACAGCAAACCGTTTTCTGATATCACTTTTGCCTGTCGTGGTTAGTTTTCTATTGGTGTAGTAAAGCACCATAATCAAAAGCAATTCATACACGTGGTGGCAGAGGTTATAGCTTTGCAGGGATGTGTCCATCATGGCCAGAAAGCATGGCAACAAGCATCAGTGATGGAGGCAGAATAGGTTCAAGCTGAGAGGTCACATTCTTTCCTGGAAGCATGATTAGGGGAAGTGAATTGGAAGAAGAGTGCGGCTGTATACACTCAAAGCCCACCCTCAGTGACTTATTTTTCCAGCAAGGTTGCATCACCAAAACTATCAAAGCCAGTAAGTCCCTGAAAACACAAACGGTGAACCATGCATATATTTTACAAATGTATTTGCTATTGAGTTCATGCAACTGAAAAAAGACAATTATTCAGTATTAACAAACATATAATCATTAATATTCTTGTCTGGATTTGTGAACTTTTTTTTATGATTATTGCAAGTAAGGAAGGCATGTCTTTATAGGGTAGAGACCACCTTCCTATTGTGAGCGCCTACATCAGGCATACATAATCCATCCTCCCACTTGTTATGCTGAATATTGAGAACCTGTTGTAATAGTACCTTAAGAATAACACAAAACCAAGCAAGTGGTTCAATCAGAGTGAAAACTCAGATTGATCTATGAGAAAAAGATGGGGAAATGTGCTGCGAGCAAGCCCCATACTTTTCCTAATTCTCCAAACTAGATAGAGATGATCCTTGAATTCTGACTTGTAGGGATACAAGAGGAAAAACTGGTAAGATATTTTAAGGGCAGGAAAGACTATTAGAATTTATAGATGACATATTTTGGCCCCTTAAAAAAGTAAAGCTTTTAAGAGGAGCAAGCAATGCCCTATTTAGCACTTTATATGTAGCATAAATTGTAGAAGTAAATACTGTGATTCTGTGACCACACTATCTTTGCATTGAGGGGTTCACACTTAAATTCTATTACTTAGTGAGAATTTGCAAAATGCCAGAGTCATCCTTGGTAAGACATGTCTCCCAGGCAGATACAATGACATTGGCAATGCACCAGGGGTAAATCAACATAGGTGTAGAGGTAACTTACTTACTGCCAGAATATAGTGACAAGGACAAATTTTGCAAAACACACACACACATACACACACAATTAGACACACAGTCTTAACTGTGCTTTCTATTGCTATGATTAAATACCATGACTAAATGCAACTTGAGAAGAAAAGGTTTATTATTATTTTTAATTTTATCCTACAGCTTTTAGTCCACCACCCATGGAAGAAGGGTTAGAACTTAGGAGTCAGGAACTGATGGAGAACCCATACTGAAGAGTAATGCTCACTGGCTTTCTCTCTCTGCTTTCCTGTAGCACCCAGAATCACCATCTCAGGGATTGTACCACATTCATTGAACTGAGGCCTCCAATATCAATCATAAAATCCACAAAATACACCATAGTTTTGCGAATAGGCCAATATGTAAAGAAATATTTTTTAAGTAAGGTTATTTCTCCCAAATTGACAATAATTTGGGTCAAGTTTATATAAAACTCGTCAGTGCCTGTGCGTTCAGAAGCACGCACACACACATAGACATACATACATGCAAGCACACATATGTGCACACACATGTACACACAGATTGGTCTTGTTTTATAACTAATATAATTTATATACAAACAGGAAACACATACAAAGGGAACACAGAAGCATGCTATAAACACATAGTCAATGCCTGGCATTTGAATACTGAGCCATCATACAAAGGGAACACAGCAGCATGCTATAAACACATAGCCAAAGCCTTACATTTGCATACTGAGCCATCAATGTATACTGAGCCATCTATGTCTACCTGAGCCATTAGGCTTGTCATTTGTTTGCCACTGCAATGAAGATGAAGCTTCAATATGACTTATATAGAAACCATGACATACTGTAATTACAATAAATAACTAGCACTAGAGGCTGTAGGAAGCATGTGTGACAGTTCTGTGATGACGTCTCCATTGTGTTAAACAAAAGGGTTTTATTGTTTGTTTGTTGGTTTGGCAAAAGTTGTTTCAACATTCATATTTTCACAATCCTAAATTGAAGCATCTCTGTAACAGGGTGTTCTGTTTAACACCCTTTATATTGACTGAACTAGACAAATTGCAGTATATCTTTCAGTTTCACCTGAGTCCAAAGCTTAGTTTCCTACTATGAGAAAACAATGTTGGATCTGTACTCAAGTAGTACATTTCCTTTTTGCTGAATTTGTAGAAGGATCCAAAAGCAAACCATGATATTTCTAGTTAGAATCCCTTCAGGGAATGAAAGGTTCATCATTCAAAGTCATTGCCATTTGAAAATATGCAGTTTCTGCCTCAGTGATATGTGGAAGATGCTTGTTTTCCTTCCTAGAGAGGAAATAACAGCATCTGATGTACTTATGATGAGATATGAGCTTCTCTTGATGAAGATGGAAGTTCCTGTTGAGTTCCAGAGCACCATGCTACAGTGTCCCCTGTTTCAAAGAGCTGACAGACTATTATTAAGCTATCGTATTTTCCAAGAAGAATGTTGGTAAAGCTTTCTTATCCAAGAAAATTCAACCAGCCAACCAAAGCAAAACAAAACCACCACCACAACAAAATGTGCATGCTTTCTGTTTCTCATTATAGTATGCCCTCAACATGTACAACTTTAGTTAGCTTTCTATACCACTACTGTATGTGTGTGGGCAGAATGTCTCAGACATTCAAAAACACAATTGCAGACTTGTAAGCAGCTGGTTTCTTTCATCTTGTGGTGATGGAGTAAGTTATGGTAGGGACTGTGTGATGGAGCAATTCACCTCATGCCCAAATGAAATACAGGAAATGAATCTGGTGTCTTAATTTCACTCTTGAGGGAACTACTCTAGGGATCCAAAAAACTTTGAAATATTAATGATTCCATCACCTCTCAGTATAGCTATCATCTACTGGGTACTAGGGAAGTAACAGAATAGCATTTTAGGACCAGCAAGAAGGCTCAGAGGCTAAAGGGTTGAGGAAGAAAAACTACACAAGTTGTCCTCTAACCTGAGAGCACAGGCTGTGGCACATGCATGCCTACTACACACATGCACTCACATGCATGCAAACACATGAGTAAATACGTTTTTCAAAAGCAAATTGGCATCTAGAAGACATCTAAACCATCTAAAAGTATAGGTATAGGTGAGTCTTGTAAGTAATTCAGAGAATCTATAGGTTCACTGCAATAAGAACACTGGACAGTCAGGGGCAGTCATCGGAACAGTTGCACTGCCAAACAGTATCCATTTTCAAACTGTTTCTTCGAATAATGCTGGTAAAATTATAATCAATAATTGTTCCACAAGACCTGAAGGATATGACTATAGGGATTCAGTCTGAGGCCTGATGTAAGTAGAATCTGAATTAGCAAGAAAAGAACAAAGAAGAGACAATCAGCTCAGATAGATTAGCATGAGTTTGTATAAACTAAGCACATTTATCCCACTGTACAGACATATAAGCATTGACCCAGAACATCACTGATACATGGTAGAAACAGGATCTGAATCCAGAAAACCAAGATACCCTATATACTACATCCAATAAAGGTGTACTTTCTAATAACATATCCTTTTATAAATGACAATGAACCAATACCGGGACAAATTTACATTTCTGCTTCCTTTCTCTCTCTAAAGGCCCTTCTTTTGTCTTTCTTTCTTGTTCTTTTTAATCACTCCCCTCTTTTTTTTTTTTTATACTGCTCATTGAGACTGATAAATTTAAAGCCCTTATTTCTCTCTAGGAGGACGTTTTGCACCTCATTTCCTCTGTCTCTCCTGATTGATCTCTCCTCCCCTGATTGCGTTCTCATCATCTCTGGTCTGTCTCACTAAGCGCGATGCTTCAATCATAGGACCTGCCTCTAATGATCACCTTCAGGAATCTTACCAGGCCGTCAAGTTACAGGATTGAGATACATTTCATCTTTGACTTGAATCTTTATTTTGAAAACCAGTGACCTTTTTGCATGTCCTTGACAGCAGGTATTGGGCACAAAAATCTGTCCCCATAGTCCAAAAAAAAAAAAAATAGATTTAAGGTATACGTCCAATCTGATCTTCTTTTGATTATTTCAAGTGAAATAAGTTTATCAATTTTCCCTTTCAAGTAAAAATCATAAAACAAAACCCATTTGTTGTTTTCTTAATCATGAGGAAAGATTTGTATGCACAATGGAAGCATTATGCTATGAAACTGGAAGTATCATAAATGGTCAGGATTGAAGTATTCTTTCTTTTTCTCATGTAAATATGCACTGTCAAGTAATATTAACAAAGTTTTTCAAAATCACTCAAATAATTGACTTTGAGTGAAAAGTAAGTTCATTTTTAAGTGTTCTGTTCAATAAAGTTAAAGAGTTAGAGGACCCTACCCTCTCCTGGTCAAGATAGAAGCAAGTGATTCTAGTAGATAAATTTCAACACAAAAATAAATCAAAAGTCTCCTATGTCTGGAGCATGAATCTAGTGCCACCTCACTTGATAGCTTTATTATTTATTTATTTTTTTAGTGTAAAAAATATTCTAGTAGATAGGTCTTTGAAATCTTGGCATAGAATCTTAGGATGAGAAATCGGTTCACATCGCCGTTATTAGCAAATGCTCCTCCTTGAAACTTTTGGTGTTTGGCATTTTTTTATGTTGAGGTTCTACAAAAATAAAGAGTTAAAATGTATTCTTAAACTTTTCACTGTACATGAGATAAATGTAAAGAACCCATATGAGAAAAAGGGAATTCAAAGTCAAGAAGGCAGCTAAAAGACTATTAGCTAGATGGGAAGATAAGGTTTTCTTCCTTTTATAAAGGATGAAAAGGGACGAAGAACCAAAATTCCCCATCAGTGCACTAAGCTATGATGTGGGGGGGCGGTCCTGTGAGTATAGTATTTCTACTTCTTGTGTTGAAGGAAGTTTTTAAAGGAAAACATACCAACATCCTTTGTCTGGAGCTCTTTGTTATAGAATGCTCTTGTCCTTGAATGTCAATTTGCTTGTTTCTCTACTTCCTTCAAATCTTTGAAAAAATATGAACTTCTGATTGTGGTTTGATTCTCCACGTGAGGTATATGTATATTGTGTGTGGAGATACACACACACACACACACACACACACACACACATATATATATATATATATATATATATATATATATATATATATGAATATTGTCTCTTCAGCCTTGGCAGTGTCAAGCTGCCAGTGTCTCTCGAGATTTTTAATTGTTTGTTTCTTTTGTCTCACTTTGCTTGATAGTGTTTTGCCTATTTTATCATTTACCAAGTACTACCTGAGAAACTAAAACATTTTGAATTCAATGATATGAAATTAAACTTATTATAATAAGAAGGATAAAAAGCACTTAATCATATTTATTCATGTACAAAGAGGGGGCAGAAAGAAAGAATAGCTGAAAAATTTAAAATAACAAAAGTAGATATTTTTTAAAGGTATTATAGGTTTTATCAAAAGATAATTGAAAGAATATATTGTACTCACTTTCAATGAGCCAGAGAATAACCATCAATATGCGATAACTGTGAAGAGGTAGTATTTGGTTTAGTTTCTGAAAATATGGAGAACATCAAAGTTTGTATCTCCCAAAATCACCATTTTTAATTCGGAAAATTACATGCAGTTGTGGTGTTCTGAGCAGATGGAGGCTGGCTGAATCTTCCCACCAGATGCGTTTTATTAGGTGAAGATGGGAATTTTACAGTTAGAAAATGTAGAGCCCTCTAATGGAGTGATCTGTTCTCTATGTATCTGCAGGCATGCTGTACCTGACCTCTTGTTTGTATGAGCCCCTTACAGAACTTTAATTTACTGGAACTCAGGACAGCTTTTCTGTACTGAATATCGGAATAATACTTAGGAGCCAATATAATAAAGCTTGTAAATAGTCCCTGTATCATTTAAGCTAGGAATGACACAACAGATTGATTGGTGTTAATTACTCAGTCTGTTTCAGTCCAGGGTTTTATTCCACAGTTTTTAAGTATTGAATATTACATACACTAAGCATATTTTTAAAAATGGTTAATCAAAATATACTGATGATCTCTCTAGAGATGACCCATCAGCATGTTATCACTTCCCTAATGAAATACACCAGGTCG
Source organism: Mus caroli (assembly GCF_978045245.1). Taxonomy (NCBI): domain Eukaryota; kingdom Metazoa; phylum Chordata; class Mammalia; order Rodentia; family Muridae; genus Mus; species Mus caroli. The sequence goes on from NW_028227268.1 coordinate 84,974,656, forward strand.
TGTGAATTTAAGGTCTCTAGGAAGCCCCATACTTTGCTTTGGGAAATGGCATTTTGATAAACACAGTATCATTTTCTATTTCCATAAGATGGATGCTTGATGACTTTGGTGTGCTGACATTGTAGTGTACATGAGCATCATGTATAGCTACTTATAAATTTGCTTCATATGTAACAACTCTACCTTTCAAATATATGTGATATTTAGGATATTCCCTTGAATCCTCTATGGCCAAGCAGTGTCAGGTGATGCACTAAGTTGAACGGCTGGAGTCAGGCCATGTTTTATGTTGCTCTTGGTGCCCAGTGACAAATTTTAACTCTTGTAAAACAAAACTTCTGCATTTGTGGCTTAAATCAAAGTGATAAAACTTTTACAGGCTAAATGAGGCATAGCAAGGTAGGGGAAAAAAAGACAAAGACTTTTCTCTTTGCAGGAGAAAATTATCCTGTTATAAATATATGACTGACACAGAAAGAAGACCTAGAGGTTATTAGCAATGCAAGCAAAGGAAAGAAAGACTTAAGAAACAATGAAGATTTTATATTTGACAGAAGTTTAAATTAGTCATTTTAAATATCACGCTATAGAATGTCCTAGAATATGAGTAAACAAGTTAATTAGCATGGTTTTATTTTTCTCCCAAATACAGGCAAACAAACTGTGATTCTAAAGGTTTCTACCTTTAGAAAAATAAAGAACAAGAAAAAGAAAAAGCATCTGCTTATCTCTCTCAATCCCAAATTTCTTGATCTGGGCCTGTCAGTGTTGCAATGTTCCTCGCAACGTGTTCATTGAGAGATGAAACTGATCAGCATCAAAGGATTAACATTGACATTAACCACTCTTTTGGCATCTCACCTCCTTTTAGTTTGAACTTGGAATCTCCTCCATGTACAGACCACTAATGAGAAAATCCTTGCTTATGAATTCGGTTCAGAATGGGAACAGAATCCCCCCTCCCCCCGCCTCCTTCTGCATAATGTCTGCTTTGAAGTCAGGCAGTCCAAGAAAATGATTGATCTCACCCAAGTTCATAACTTTTTCAAAGTACTGCCGATATCATTAAATTTTAATTAACCCTTTGAGCTCCTTCTATGATGTAAAGATGAGGGAACATCAAAGGCCTCTGTGTTGGAGCAGTAGTGGCATCTTTTGCACCCACAAAGCTTTTTAGAGGGTATCTAAGATGCAAATATTTCAATAAGGTCTCCAGCTTATTATTGTGTGTGTGTGTGTGTGTGTGTGTGTGTGTGTGTGTGTGTGTGTGAGAGAGAGACTTTGATATGATGTTACAAAGGTAGAACTAAAATCTATTGTTAGCCCTTCAAACCTGGTTGTTTTAAGTATTACCATGTTAAGGACTTAGATGTGGTATATACTTCCATCTCTAGTACAAAAAAAAAAAAGCATTGTAATCAAAGAATCTCTTTAAAATGTCACTGTTTGTAGCTTCTCAGGTTTTGTCCTTCCCTGGGTCTCATTCATAATTAATTTCATTCCCAACTTATGACCAGAGATGTAATATTATTATGTATGCCTTTTTAGGTGCTGACAGTTACATTGAAAACCTGCTGGATTAGCAGGCCAGGTAGAAAGTAGATTGTGTACTGCTGAGAGTGGTGGGATGTGAGGCAGCAAACATAACAAGATAAAGGAAAGCTTCTCCTGACAAAGTTAGCGAGTGCACCTTGAGTTCCGACTTTGCCAGCTGTGACAGAAGGTGGAGTCATATTTCCCACCAAAAGCAAGTTCTAACAAAGCAGCCTCAAATTTTATGCTATATGTTCTCTACCACAATTTAAATGAATTTTTAAAGGTTTCTCACAGGCTCCCATATCCAACAACGTGCACCAGTTCATTATATGATGGGAAAAAAAGGGGGAGGGAGCAACTTACAGCAACCTGCACAAAATAACTGATGGAGGTGTCTCAGGTAACCATTTAAAGTCAAGATAAATGTGCAGTTCAACAAAAAAATAATAATTAGGCAACCTATCCCTAAAATTTTCCTTACACATGTCAACTTTTCTATCTTCTTGAAGAAATTTGCATGAGGCAATGTACACAAATGCTATTTTGAAGTAACACTCTCCCATGCTTGATAAGAGTAGGTGATTTTTGCTTATTACTAGGATTCATGAAATTTTGCCTAAACAGGGGTTTTCTTTCTTCTGGCAGACTTCCTCGTTCCCATTTCTCTTTGACTAAGAATGAATATCTGCAGCCCCAGTTTTCCCTCTGACAAACTCTGTAAGGGAGAAGGGAAGAAGTGATGGAAGCCCTGATTGCCTCGATTCTTTGGAAGAGATGATATGCTCATTTCCAAGGCCCAAATGCACATTTGCCCCTCTGGGGTCACTTTAATCAAGGCATTATCGCAGATGATGCGTGTCTACCAAAATGAGATTCTGTGACCTTCTGAAATGAACATGATCTGGCCTTGCATTGGGGATGTCTGGCTTAGCGAGCTTTGTGTTTATGAGATTTAAATTAAACTTGCATAGATTATGAGGAGAGAATTCAACAGTTTTAACACACGATTTTAAAAAGTTGATAGTTTTTCTGTGAAATAGAATTTTAACTGGTTGGATTGAAGATAATTATAATAAGATGCTATAATGATTCTACAACACCTGAAAACATCAAATCTCTACCACTAAAATAACAAAATTATTGTTTTAAAATGAGATATGTCCTATATGACTGGTTGGTATAAACAATATTTTCAGTGTTGATGTATATTTCCCCTATATTAGAAGAGAATATTGGGTAATTTGAGAGGTATATAAATGAACTTCAGAAGTTAACAAAAATAATGAAAATGAAAATTGTGTAGGAAAGGGAAAATAATTCAAATAATACATTCAATGCTTTTAAGTATGATAGCCAATAGTTTCTTCACAGTGACAATCATCGTTTCTTATATTTTATCTTTGTCACTTCCATTTCTTTCAAATTGTTAACTGTATACAATTTTATATGTTTGTTCACAATAGAAGGTAAGAATGATTATAACAATTGTTCTAGGTTGATTTAAAAGTATCAAAACATCTTTAATAAGATATGTATTCAGGGCTGGTGAGATGGCTCAGTAGGTAAGAGCACCTGACTGTTCTTCCGTAGATCCGAAGTTCAAATCCCAGCAACCACATGGTGGCTCATAACCACCCGTAATGAGATCCGATGTCCTCTTCTGGTGCGTTTGAAGACAGCTACAGTGTATTACATATAATAAAAATAAATAAATAAATCTTTAAAAAAAGATATGTATTCAAAATAAATTGTAAGTAAGCTAATTCCTAAAACAATACATATTTTAAAACTATCACTACAGAGGATTTGTCTTAAATCTAAATTCCATTTACATAAATAACATGAAATGAATTAGGGACTCACAGCAAATTAAGTTTAAAATAGATTTATATAGATTATGAACATATGGCGATCTGTGAATGTAATGGCAAATTTAGTCATAGTAACTAAATTATACCCTTTTCTTTCTTTTCTTTCTGATGTTTCCATCAAAGGGTAGCATATAAGGATTGCAGTTAAATTTTTTTTAGAATAAAAACCAAATTCTGAGTTATGGTAATAATTGTTCTTTTGTTCTCTGTCCTATATATTTCCAAGTATGCTGCAGCCACCAAAAGTAAAGATGAGATTGTGTGTGCTGAGGACAGCTCCCTATTTGGATTAAACCATGCCCTAGATTAAGAATCATAGTACTAGGAGTTAAAAGTGATGGGAAGTAGCCAGAAACCCTGTGTGAAAAGGAGCAATATCTTATTTAAATGACTATCTATTATTTTGATCATTATTCCTAACCTACACACAAACTGAGTTTCTGAAGAGTTAAATATTGGAGCCGAAAAAAAAAACCTATAAATATAGTCAAAATAACATTTTAAAAATCCTTTTGTGCAAGTGTATGAGTATATATTTATGTGTGTGAATGTAATATATGTATTTATGGTATATGTGCTGAGGTGTGCAGAAGCAAGAACTTGTGTACTCATTCAAGGATGCTTAAAGAGCATGTTGGGTGACCTGTTCTCTCTGTATTATTACTTGGAGGTGAATCTGGAGGTAGGCTGGTAGCCTGACAGCTCCAGAGACCCTTTTAATCTCTACCTCTAATTGCAATGGGTTCCCAGCATACTTGCCCATATCTAGCATTTTTTACATACAATGGGAACTAAGGTCTTTATAATTCACAGCCTATGCTTTTGCCAATGGAGTCATCTTACCTAAATTTTACCTGGGCCAATTTTAGAGTAAATTTTATTCAGCTGTATAGAATGTGGGTATTTATTTAGTGAGTTTCAAATATTATCACAAAGATGCCATTCTTGATACTGTCTACTCTTTGAGGTGAATTAGAGGACCTAATGATAGAAAAATAAGTTTTGTCTTCATATCTTTCCTAACAGCTTTTTGCAGATGGACCCTTCTGGTCATCTGGCCTATATGTGCCTTGGTATAACTTCTAGATCAGACAGAAGGCCCCAGCACCCCTCTTCCAGCTGATCATTGGAACCATTTCAGAGCTGCAACTATAACTGGTGCTGTATCAATCACTGAATCTACCCCAAAGACAGTGGCATTATCAAAAAATATAGTTCCTTCTTGCTCAGTAGTTTACCTTCTGCTCATATTTCTTGCGATTTGGAAACTCCCTTCTAATGGTAAATTCACTCAGGATCAACCATAGTCATAGAAAGTATACTTCATAAGATAAGAGACATCCTAGATCCAACCATGCCAGAAGCAAACATATTTCTTCCAGTTGCAAAGAGCAAATGAAACTACTACCCCATAGCTTTACTCACATGAATCCCTCTATTGTGTCTAAAATTCTGTTTATTCTCAGAAATAATGTTACCGTTAGACTATATATTTTATTTTTTATTTGGCTTTGAACATGAACTGTGCTAGATATCAAGCCAGGCCTTTGTACTGTAAACTCATGGTTTATTATTCAGCTATATCCCAATTCATTTGATTAAAAAAAAGCATCATTCTTTGGCAATGGCTTTGATTTGTACTTTAATGAACCCATTTTTCTTTTTAAAATACTTAATCACTTTGCATACAAATATCACACCCCATCTCCTACCAGTATACCTTCACACAAATCCTCTCTCCATTACCCCTCCCCCTTCTCCTCTGAAAAGGGGATTCCCCACTCTGGGTATAACCCTCTTCCCCTGGAGACATCAAGTTACTGGTGGATGTTCTCCCACTGAGGCCAGACAGGACAGCCCAGTTAGGGGTATGGGATCAGCAAGCAGGAAACAGATTAAGGGACAGTCCCCACTCCAGTTCTTAGAGGGCCTGCATGAGGACAAAGCTGCTCATCTACTACAAGTGTGTGCAGGGGTGGGAGGGCGCTTAGGACCAGCCCATGTTTTCTCTTTAATTGGTGGTTCAATCTCTGAGAACCCTCAAGGGTCCAGGTGAATTTGATTCTGTTAGAATTCTTGTGGAGTTCCTAACCTCTTAGGTCTCTCGGACCTTACCCCAACTATTCATCGAATGTTTGTATGTGGATCTCTAAATCTCTTTCCATTGGCTGCTGGGTGGAGCCTCTCAGAGGATAGTTATGTTAGGCCTATCTGCAAGCATAACAAAGTATCATTAATAGTGTCATTGAATGGTTCTTGCCTATGGGAAGTGTCTCAATTTGGCCCAGTCATTGGTTGACCTTTCCCTTCATCTCTGTTTCTGCTCTATCTTTGTCCCAGCACATCTTGTTGGCAGGACACATTTTGGGTAAATGTTTTGTGGATGGGTTGCTGTCCTTTTCCCTCCACTGGCTATCCTGTTTGATTACAGGAAGTGGCTACTTCAGGATCCATATCACTTATTGCTAGGAGATTCAGCTAGAGTTGCTCCCATAGATACCCTGGGCATATACCCAAAAGATGTGCCACAATTCCACAAAGACACTTTCTCAGCTATGTTCATAGCAACTTTATTAGTAATATTCAGAAACTGGAAACAACATAGATGTTCCTCAGCTGAAGAATGGAAAAGAAAATGTCCATTTAAACAATAGAATACTACTCTGCTATTAAAAACAAGAATTTTTCAGGCATAAATTAATGGAACTAGAAAATATCATTCTGAATGAGATAACCCAGATGCAGAAGGACATCCATGGTGTATACTCACTGGTAAGTGGACATTAGTCATAAAGTACATGATAACCATACTATAATCCACAGACTCAAAGAAGCAAAATAAAAAAGAGTGGCTACTCCGAGGATATTGAATCTTTGTCAGAAGAAGAGATAAAATGGATATCAGAGATGGATTAAGAAGGGAACTTGGATGGGGTGAATGGGATCAAGGGTAGAGAAAGCAGGGAAAAAAGAACAGAAATCTGTGGAGGGAGGGCACAATCTCTAGGATAGTCCAGAGACCTGGGATGGGGGGAGAACTCCATTTTCTTCTTTTTGTTGTTGTTGTTTTCTCTCTTTTTTATTGGATATTTTACTTATTTACATTTCAAATGTTACCCCCTTTCCTGGTTTCCCCTCTGCAATACCCTGCCCCTGCTATCCCATTCCCCTCCCCCTGCTTCTACGAGGGTGCTCCCCTACGTACCCATCCACTTCTGTCTCCCTGCCCTGGCCTTCCTCTACACTGGGCCATCGAGCCTTCATAGGACCAAAGGTCTCTTCTCCCATTGATGCCCAACAAAGCCATCCTCTGCTACATATGCATCTGGAGCCATGGGTCCCTCTATGTCTACTCTTTGGTTGGTAGTTTAGTTCCTGGGAGGTCTGAGAGGCTTGGTTAGTTGATATTGTTGTTCTTACTATGGGGTTGCAAATCACTTCAGCTCCTCCAGTCCTTTCCCTAACTCCTCCATTGGGAACCCCGTGCTAAGTTCAATGGTTGGCTGTGAGCATCCGAATCTGTATTTGTCAGGCTCTGGCAGATCCTCTCAGGAGACAACTATATAAGGCTCCTGTCACCATGTATTTCTTGGCATCCACAATAGTGTATGGGTTTGGTGACTGTATATGGGTTGGATCTCCAGGTGTATCTCCTTTCCCTCAGTCTCTGCTCCACACTTTGTCCCCATATTTCCTTTAGACAGGAGCAATTCCTGGTTAGACATTTGGAGATGCATGGGAGATCCCATTCACCAACTGGTAGCCTTGCCTAACCTCTGGATATGCTCTCTATAGGTTCTCCTTCCCCTTTGTTGGGCATTTCAGCTAATCTCATCTCAGTTGGGTCCTGAATCCATAATACTTTATTCATTCATTATCATAATGCAATCCCAGTCGATAACACCACACAGTTTAAGATGGTGTTTCCAGGTCTTGTTCTTCTTTACACATCTCACACACACACACACACACACACACACACACACACACACACACACTTATACATACACATACATACAGGTACACACTCATAGATACATACACATGCATACACACATATACTTACATATACATATGCACTCATAGACATACATACATGCCTATACATACACACACCCAAACACACACAGTTCTTACTACATTTATTCCCAACTTTTAAACTGATACTATAAATCATCAGGCTACATACAGTGTCATATAGTGAGACTGATAAATCTAAGCTTACTGTCAAAGCATTTAAAGTTATTTTTTGTTTGATGGGAGACAGGCAGATGGTGAGGTTCATATGAAGCGCATAACTTCTATGGAGGCTGGAAGAAGAGCAGAACAAACAGCTTTCACTTAATGAGCAATCACTATGAGCAGAGCACTCTGGGCTGAGAGTTCAACAAGTGTATTATCAGTCCTCATGATCACACCACAAGGAACCTTGTACATTTCAATATTGAAGATACTACGACTCAGTGTGGATCATTATCCACACCATGGTTTTACTGAAGGTAGTGTGTGCTGGATAAATGTCACCTTTAGGAGGGAGTCTGAGTTAACTGAGAAAAATGCTTTCAGTAGTATCCTCCACCCTGCTCTGCATCTATGTTTCATTAGTGCCTAAGGATATCTGGAATTACTCTGCATCCAAACCAGCATTTGCTATGTGGCTTCTTGTATGTATACATCTACAATAAAGTTGATGTTAGGTACATCGATAGCTAATAAGTAAAACATTGGTAGTAATACAAGTTAAAGAAAGTCTATGCATTACCTCTTTCTCCTTCTCAAAATGGTATTTTGTAGTTCCAAACTTTCACTTGAGTACTTTGTGACTTCTCTTTGACACATAACTATTTGATAGATCTCATCTTGGGTGCCATGAATTAGTATTACTTGGGCACAAACACTATGGTACTAGTACCATCCTGCTAATAATTCAAGGCACTATTAATTTGACACTACTCAGGTTAATCAGTATGCACCGTGTTGATAAGCTTTGCAAAAAATAATATTAAAATCTCAGGACTCGGAAGAGTGGGGTGACTTTGAGATTCTGTGACACTACACGGCATAGTATGCCCTCAAATTATTTTTCTCAAGAATGGGCAGTTTAAAGTATGGACTGTGGGAGTAAAGGGTACTGAAGTCCAAAGGAAGAACAACTATAAACAAAGGGGGCAAAGACAAACTATGTTTGTTCTCAAGCCTGTATCCAGTGACAGACTTCTCCTTGAAGTTAAGGAGTGAAGAAAGGACAGATGTAGACAGAAGTGTCAAGGAGATCGTGTCTCACAATCATAATGAAGCAAAAGAAGGATGGTCAACTCTGAACTAAGCTGAGCATTGCAAGAGGTAATATCTAAGCTATTCAGACTTGTGAGCATTAAGTAGCCTCAAAGGTTTGGTCTCTTGATAATCAGACAGTAAGACTTGGGATGGGATAGTTTGGACCCCCAAGCACCTAGTTAATTAGGGAATGAGGGAGATTAGTGCTGTGGGGTTCTAAATGCTCACTCTTCCCCCTTAATCACAAGCCTTGAGAAGAATCAAAGAGAAGTACCAAGGAGAGCACCCCAAGCTACAGAGCTCAAAGGAAACTGAAATGTATCTAGAGATTTATATAGAGAGGACTGGAGGTGTTGGTGCCAAGAGATGCTTCAGATTTCAACAGAAATACATAGAATGGAACTATTTGTGATAAAGAAGAAATGGACAGGGAGATATAATGTGACAATTTAGTATACTTGATGTGAGTAATGGATGAGGCAAGAATTTCAAGAGTTAATTTAAAACACACTGGAGAGGAAAATGGGGCATGAATCAGAAACCTTCCTCTCTGAATTCATATATGGCCATAAGTCATGAATATTGCTATGAAAAAAATCTCTTCTTTAAAACCTCCTTCTCTTTAATTTCAAATAATGGTTTAGAGCACAGGCAAAAAAATGTAAGGTTCATTTTGTATTCTGCATGTGTGAAGTCCCATTTATTAGTAAATCTCTGGTGATAAACATAGGAAGGCAAAGAAGCATGATGTAAAGTGTTGAATCAGTAAGTTGGTGTTTGTATAAAGTCAGGATTGAAATACAGTCATTGAAGGATATTTGCTTACACAGTGATTGTGTTCTGTTGTGACACAGCCCTTAGCACATACATTGATTCTTTCTTGATGGAATATAGACATTCCCTTAGCACATACCTTTAATACCAAATGATAAAGGTAAAGTTAATTTCAGAAGGAAGCACTCATGTTTAAAAGTGATGTCTGATTGAGTGACAGACAAAAATGATGAATCAGAGAAAGATTTGACAAAATAGGATACACCCAACTTTCAGGAGAAGAGACAGGAAAGTGAAGCTACTAAAGAAAACTTTAAAGAGAAAGAAGAAAAGGGCAGTTTTACTAGGACAGTTGTACAGAGACAGATTATATTGAGAGAACAAGTTAGACACAGGTTAAGAGAGAAAGAGCCAGAGAGAGAGAAGGAGCCAGAAGACTAGAACACACTACCAAAGTTATTACAAAACCAAGCAAAGAAGTTTAGGGGAGGCTGAAAGAGAGAAGCCAGATTTAGTCAGTCAGCATGGAGAGTTTTGAGCCAGAGTTTACCAGCCTGCCAGAGTTCAGAAAAAAAAAAAAAAAAAAAAAAAACAGAAATGGGGGAGCTTTTTTTCAGAAGTAAATCTCTGAGGAAGAAAACATACTATTCCTATATTAGATTATACAGAGAATAGAAGCTTCCAAGTTAGCAGAATGAGTCATTAAGCTTCAGATATATTAATTAAATTGGGTGAATAAAGGATGATTTTTATACAAATAGAATTTGTAGGCATGGAAATATATTCATATAGTTGTGAAAATCAATATAGGAAATCACCTCAATAGAAGGAACTAATTTATATGTATTATTGTTGTTGTTACTCTTATGCTTATATTAATTGTTATTTAGAAAAAAAGTGATTTAGTACTTTTTGTTGCTAGAATATATAGAATAATATCTATAAATGTAGAGATATGCTCTAAATATTATAAGACATTTTAACCCAGAATTTAAGATTTATATTTTATTCCATAGATATATATTTATGTATTGCACCATATCTATGCAGTTACCTATGGGGCCCTGAAGTCAGTATCAGATTCCATGAATCTGGAATTATAGGCAATAGTGAGCCCCCAGATGCATGTTCTGGTGACTGAACTACAAGAACTACAAGAGAAGCTTTGCTCTTAATTGTTGATCCATCTCTCTAGTCCCTTATCCAGTAATTGAAATAGAGATGGCATCCAAAGCTCGCTGCAAGAAACTTGAAACTCATAACAGCAGCTTACATATCCATACACAGTGTGCTTTGTGACACGTCTTCCTATTTGTCTCCAATGTAAGATTCTAGGATGCTTCATCAATCTTCTCTCTGCCTCTCTGACTTCTTTTTCCTCTGACCTGTGGATCCAGCCCATACATGTTTGCATTTCCTGTTACACACATTTATTTGTCAGTTTTTCAGCCAACCAGCCAACCTCCAGTATTCAGTACATTTTTGCCAACTTTCACTAGCTACAAAGCTAATGCCAACATTTTATTTATATCTTATTTGCAGCAATCCTTCACTCTTAAGTACTGGTTTCACTATCAGCAATCTTTACGTAAGTTTAGGTGAGAGAGCGAATACTTCATGATGTATTCTGTGAATCTGAGATAGGTCTTTCATGTGTGTCTATTTCATTCCAGGGCCCAGGCTGACAAAATAATCCTGGATGGAATATCTGTTTTTATGAGGGTAAGAAATAATTCTTAGCACACAGGCACCTGTAAAACTTCTGCTAAGAAATGGTGTTATGTAAGTTTAGCTCATAGACAAAGCTTGACCTAAAGGCAGCATTTTGCCCTGCTCTCCTTAGCAATGGCCTACAAAACTACATATGTGTCACCAGATTATTTTATTACAGTCATAGCATTCATCGCTCCAGAAAGTTGCACAGTAGTAGTTATCTTGGACAGAGGGCTAGGAAGCCACCTTGATTAATAGCTTTGTGATGAAGATGGTCACAGGCCTGTATTGGAGCAATCAGATAAGATGTTGGGACGTAGAGTAGAGAAAGGTTATCTAAAGAAGGCCTTGCCTAGCTTCATGAACCATTCATAGAATGATTCAAAATTCAGAGGTAAAAGAAACCAGAGAGGCAGAGAGGAGATTGTTGAGACATCCTAGATATTGCTTTGGAGACAGATAGGAAGACATATCACAAGGCACAAAGGAGTCTCCAGAAATGGGAAGCAACCAATAGAAATACAAAGAACATTTCAGTTCTACATATGTGACACCAAACCTCATGTTTAAATCCACGATAGCTTAATTTGTCCAAATGCACATTGAAACAGATTATTACTGGAGAACTTTTGAGTAGGTATGGAGATTGTGGCTAAACTCTTCACACGAGCCACTGAGCATAGAATGTAGTCCCTCCTGGGCCCAAACTTTTGATCATCCATTTATAATATAGCATTGTAAATTCCCCACACCATGCATGTATACTGCAATGAGAATCAGATAAGAAAGACTGTGTAGAAGTGACTGTAAACAAATGCTACAAATGGGTGGAAAGCTAGTAATATAAGACACAGGTTCTAGCTATTTCAATTCACAAACAAATAAAAGATGGGAATATTTTATTCTCCCACAATTTCACAATAAAGTCACAGAAAACAGTCATTTTAAAAGGGGGGGGGGTCTTAGCAATGAAACATGTATCTAATCAGATAGGGTTCAGCTGGTTTTGGAAAAGTTACAGCCATTTAAAAAATACACTTAACTCAATAAGCTGTCTTTAACTATAACATATTTAAAAGACAACAAGAATTATTTGTGGAATTTTAGAGACTATTAAGGGAGATGTGTTTGTTAATTCATATCATTTATTGTAAGTTCATGAACACTTCCTATAAATTGCCTAAATTATTTAGAGCACACCTCTGTGCCCATTGACTTTTAACCCTCTTTTGGACCATGTTGAACTCTCTACTGAGTTGGTGCAAAGTAGAATCTAGCAGGCTGCCAATCTGGGCAAATTGGCTTCAGGCTTCATCTGGATAGAAACATCCCAAATCATCACATCCACAGCTTGCAATTATGGGTTTTACATTAAAGTTCACTGAGCATCACAGATAAGCTCTCTTGATTAAGATCATTAAGGAATTCTTTATCTTTAGTTCAATGGCATCGTGCCTACAGATTTATGAGGCTGCATTTTTTGGTACACTGCCTATTTCAGGGAGAAAATATTCCCCTACTATATACAGGCAGGAGAAGATTAAGCACAACTGCCAACTGCACATAAGGAGGAGGATGTGTTCTTATAACCAAAAGGAGTCTGATAGCCAGCAATAAGGAAAAACCAGAAAATCCTGTACTGAGTTGGGCCAGATGTTAATGCCTGATCTACATGCAAAGGTACCAAAAATGTTGATGATTTATTGAGTGTATTATAAATGAAGAACATTCTAACCTTCAAAGCCCATGCTTTTCCTATTTTCCCACAAGATCCACACTTCTCTTCAGAAGCGTTTTTCTCCCATTCACAAGATTTTTTTATGAATGACAAGGAGAGTTTTTTTTTTAATTAATATGGGTTTCTAACAGATTATTTAACTAGGGGAGGCTTTAAACATCTGTTGAACACCTATGGATAGGGAAAATGCCTAGACATTCAAGATATAATTCTTGTCATAACAAAAACCAACTGTTTGGTTCAAACAAGAAATGGTTTACTTAAAATCTTTTGGTATTATAAAAATAATAATAATAAATAATGTATGATACATTGGAATCTATAGGCCATGGACACCAAAATCAACTCGTAATTCTTATAAACAATGAAATTTTAATGAAAAGTGATCTGAGAAATGGCAATAAAAGACAGAAATGCATGAAGTTTGATAGAAGACAAACAAATGGATGACAAATTGATGAAACAGAAGTGTGGAGATGCAACAAATCCAGAGAGCTGATTGGGGAAGCAAGTGATAGAAATGTGAGACAGCAATTAGTTGGATTCATAGCTAGGACAGGAAACAGCATAGAAACTCAACAACATTCATAGTAATATTGTTGAACACAGCATTCTTCATCTCTTTCCATTGGCACAATTATGGTAGAAGGAGAAAGTCTAATGCAGGGAGCATTTTTTTTAATATTTTTATTACATATTTTCCTCAATTACATTTCCAATATTATCCCAAAAGTCCCCCATAGCGCCCCCCACTTCCCTACCCACCCATTCCCATTCTTTTGGCCCTGGCATTCCCCTATATTGGGGCATATAAAGTTTGCAAGTCCAATGGGCCTCTCTTTCCATTGATGGCAGACTAGGCCATCTTTCAATACATATGCAGCTAGAGACAAGAGCTCCAGGGTTCTGGTTAGTACATCATGTTGTTCCAACAATAGGGTTGCAGATCCCTTTAGCTCCTTGGGTACTTTCTCTAGCTTCTCCATTGGGAGCCCTGTGATACATCCAATAGCTGACTGTGAACATCCACTCCTGTGTTTGCTAGGCCCCGGCATCGTCTCACAAGAGACAGCTATATTTGGGTCCTTTCAGCAAAATCTTGCTAGTGTATGCAATGGTGTCAGCGTTTAGAAGCTGATTATGGGATGGATCCCTGGATACGGCAGTCTCTAAATGGTCCATCCTTTCCTCACAGCTACGAACTTTGTCTCTGTAACTCCTTCCCTGGGTGTTTTGTTCCCAATTCTAAGAAGGTGCACAGTGTCCACACTTTGGTCTTCATTCTTCTTGAGTTTCATGCGTTTAGCAAATTGTATCTTATATCTTGGGTATCCTAAGTTTTGGGCTAATATCCACTTATCAGTGAATACATATTGTGTGAGTTCTTTTGTGATTGTGTTACTTCACTCAAGATGATGCCCTCCAGGTCCATCCATTTGGCTAGGAATTTCATAAATTCATTCTTTTTAATAGCTGAGTAGTACTCCATTGTGTAAATGTACCATAATTTCTGTATCCATTCCTCTGTTGAGGGACATCTGGGTTCTTTCCAGCTTCTGGCTATTATAAATAGGGCTGCTATGAACATAGTGGACAGACAAATAGACCAATGGAATAGAATTGAAGACCCAGAAATGAACCCACACACCTACGGTCACTTGATCTTCGACAAGGGAGCTAAAAACATCCAGTGGAAGAAAGACAGCATTTTCAACAAATGGTGCTGGCACAACTGGTTGTTAACATGTAGAAGAATGCGAATCGATCCATTCCTATCTCCTTGTACTAAGGTCAAGTCTAAGTGGATCAAGGAACTTCACATAAAACCAGAGACACTGAAACTTATAGAGGAGAAAGTGGGGAAAAGCCTTGAAGATATGGGCACAGGGGAAAAATTCCTGAATAGAACAGTAATGGCTTGTGCTGTAAGATCGAGAATTCACAAGTGGGACCTCATGAAACTACAAAGCTTCTGCAAGGCTAAAGACACCATCAATAAGACAAAAAAACCACCAACAGATTGGGAAAGGATCTTCACCTATCCTAAATCAGATAAGGGACTAATATCCAATATATATAAAGAACTCAAGAAGGTGGACTCCAGAAAGTCAACTAACCCCATTAAAAAATGGGGCTCAGAACTGAACAAAGAATTCTCACCTGAGGAATACCGAATGGCAGAGAAACACCTGAAAAAATGTTCAACATCCTTAATCATCAGGGAAATGCAAATCAAAACAACCCTGAGATTCCACCTCACACCAGTCAGAATGGCTAAGATCAAAAATTCAGGTGACAGCAGATGCTGGCGAGGATGTGGAGAAAGAGGAACACTCCTCCATTGTTGGTGGGATTGCAAGCTTGTACAACCACTCTGGAAATCAGTCTGGCGGTTCCTCAGAAAATTGGACATAGTACTACCGGAGGATCCAGCAATACCTCTCCTGGGCATATATCCAGAAGATGTCCCAACCAGTAAGCAGGGAGCATTTTTAAAGCATTTATGGTCACATTCTTCTTTCTCCTCTCTCCCCAACACCCCACCCTGGAGAAATATTAAGACAATGGCAAAGGCTAAATGATGGCATGTGGTCACATTGAAACACATTTCTAAAACACAAATGGAACACAAAGTACCATGTGGTATGCCAGGTTAGCAGTGACACTGGGAAGGAAGACAAACATATGTCATTTTCAGGGAAATAATACTGAATGTATTGGGAATCTACTTTCAGAAGTAGAGATTACTACAAAGACATTTCCCACAGATGCTTTAGGCTTTGTTTTGGTTGTAATGGTATCGTTGTTTTCTAATTTAAAATTATTTGAGTAAACTTCATGAGTAAGAGAAGTCAAGCAGTTTTGGAAAACATAGTAAAATTAGTGATGTCTTTACTTCCTTTTGTATGTTTTTCATCCTGTTAGCAATTTTCTTATACTAAATGAAATGATATGCTCATAAGAAAATTCAAATGCACTACAAATGTAATGGTCCATTTAAGGGCATGTAGTGACTGGGTTTGAATTTTACTATTATACATACATTATATGTTTTTTATAGAATATATATATATATATTTATATATAAAACAAGTCTAAATAAAAATTAGCCTTATTTTATTATAATTCTATAAGTCAAAACATAATCAATTATGTATTATTATATATTTCAACATTCATGTCTGCCTCCCTTTACTGAATATACATATATGTTCATTAAAGAGCAGACGTGTGATTTTGCACAAATCTAGTAATTCATATTAGATACTTCATTAGAAACATTGTGTCCTCTGGTAGGAACAGAGAATTTGGAAGCCATGAGAAGTTAGAAGGCCCACTAGAGTGTTATAAATTACCCCCAAATCAGGTTGGCTAGAAAGCACATGGAGACTTCATGTTGAGTAGTGTTTGTGAGTCTCAGTGATGACTGTATCTGCACTGTACTTAACACTATTCCTAAGAATGCTCCATGCAGTCCCAAATAATCAATTCTAAGCCTTGCTAATGATGTTATTAGTCTCACTATAATAAGCTTTGGTTCAAATTTTAAGAAATATTAATAGGCTGATTGCAATGGTCATACTATTAAAATGATCCAATGGCATTGTGGTAACAGAACACTGGTCAGAACCTCAGTATGGAATTTTCTTAATGGGGAAATTACAGACTTATATTACTTTGTTCCTCTAAATTATTTTTTCCCTTGTATAACCATTTTCCATTCCATATGGAAACAATGTAATGTAATACTGTGGTAGACATATTAGGAGTAGACTTATAATACCTTATAGTAGTATTAATTGATTTTCTAGAATTATATATTCAGCATATTATATTTAATATAATATTTATGCTATATACTATATAAATAATAATTATATTTTTAGAATACCTTGATAATAATGTACATAATGATAATATTCACATTTATATACTTGTTTTTTACGTTTATAGATTTTTCTTTTTTTTTCTTTTCCACATCCTAGACCTCCTTTCCCAATCTCCAAGAGGATATCCGACCCCTCATCCCCCATCCCACCAGACCACCCCAATCCCCGGGGCCTCCATTCTCTTGAGAGTTATGTGATCTTTTTTTTTAATGAAGAATGCTTAGGAAACATGAATTAATTAGCAGCATCCCACTTGAAATTTTCAAGAAACTTTGTCTTGATATATCTCGCAAGCTTTTATTGAGCGTTTACAGTTTTGTAGGCCCTTTCCTACAAGGATTAATCCAGTGCTTTTTAACCTTCCTATAAAATATTGTCACCTGGAGATCTTACTTCATAGAAAGAAAAACATATGGTACAAACTAATTTTACTGAACTGTTTAGGGTCTCATCCTAGGACTGAAAATTTATTCAAGTTTTCCAGACAATTCTATTGTCTAGTCAAAGTCTTAAATCAAAACTTTCCAACCAAACATCTTATGCAAAGATAAAGACAAGCTAATCAACACTCAAACAATATATTTCAGCATCAACATCTTGATTTTAAAATATGTATTACCATATAGGGTAGAATTGTATTTCACCAACTAACAACTACAAGATTGTCTTTGCAATGATATGGTATAAGAAAAAATAATGGATTAACTAAATGAATAGAAATATAGGCCCAAGCACTGTGGTATCTGCTACAGCTTGTCTACCAAGAACCAGAATTAAAACACAGGACCCTGTGGGTTACTCAGTCTTCTGTGGATTCTCTTTTCAGCTGCGTGGGGTCTATGGTTGCCTAAGAGAAAATGTCTATCTATCTATCTATCTATCTATCTATCTATCTATCTATCTATAAATATTACAGGAGTGATATTCATTTTTCCATAAGGCCCATTTCTCAGAAAGAAACACATGCTTTGTACAGTAAACGTGACTAAGAACCTATGGCCCAGAGTTCACAGGACCCATAGTTGAACCTACTGATACTATTTTATCTCTAGTGCTCCTATGAATATACCTTTTTTTTTGTTTGGTTTGTGTTTTAGAGTTTCTCTTATTATGAAGAGAAACCAGAACAAGTAATTCTAAAAGGGAAATAATTTAATTGCGGCTGGCTTATAGTTTAGAGGTTTAGTCCATTTTTTTGTCTTGATGGAAAACATGGTATGGGACAGGCGGATATGTTTCTGGAGAAGGAGCCAAGAATTCTACATCAAGATCAACAGGCAGAATTGACATTTTGAGCATCTGAGACCTCTTAAAGCCTGTCCCTAGTGACACACTTCTTCCAGCAAAACCAAATTTTTTTCAATATGCTCGTCCCTATGAGCCTATGGGGATATATTCATTCAAACTACCACAGTTTTTTGTTTGTTTGTTTTTAGAAAAATTTCACTGAGTAAACTCCCTGGCTGTCCTCCAACTCAACCTGCCCCTACCTCCCTGGTACTGGGATGAAAGGCCACTCTGCCTAGCTGCAGAAAAAAAGTCTTGTAACACCAGTTATTGTTGTAGCTCACAGAGTTCACAGCTAATTAAAACTATTGTTGACACTCTTCCTCAACAAACTAGATATACTTTCTGGCACTATGAAAACTTCATAGAATCAACTTGCTAACACCTGCTCCTATGATGAAAGTGTTTGGTGGCTTCAGAAAGTGCATCTTAGCATTTGCTCCTTTGAGCCATCAGCCACAGTGGTAAGAACATGTATTGCTTCAGGGTCTATAGGACACAAGTTTCAGGGAGGTGTCACCCACCTGTTACAGGGCTTTCCATTTGACAATTTCTGAGAAGGACATTATCCCAAGTGCAGGGTAACCCAAATTATAGTATTTTATATTAAACATATATGGATCTCTACATGTGGGTCTTGGTGACCTGATTCAGTATAATCTTTTTCAGTTCTTTCTATTGACCTTCAAATTCCTCTTCTTTTTCCATATAAATACAATTTAGTTGTCGATAGTTACCATGTTATTGTTACCCATTCTTGAGTTTGTGAACAAAAAGACTGCTTTTACGTTTCTGTAAATGGAGCAACTATGAACATAAATTAACATGTGTTATATGCATGAATATATATATACATATATATACACATATATACATACATACACACACACACAGACACACACATACATATATATATATATATATATATATATATATATATATATATATATATATATATATATGGGAGCATACAAGTTTCATAGCACTATGTGTAGGTCAGAAGATATTACTTGCTGGAGTCAATTCACTCTTCCTACCACAAGGGTCCTTGAGAGCAAACTTAGGTTATCATAAATAGAAGGTATCTTGATCATCTTTAACTAATAAACTGTATCACCAGCTCCCCCCTGCTCTCTCTCTCTCTCTCTCTCTCTCTCTCTCTCTCTCAGGACAATATTATGTATGTGCTCTCTTTGCCTTTTGTGTTTCTTCCTGTGAAACCTTTAAGTATTTTTTAATGAAGCTTTGTTTTTGCCTGATTTTAACAATGAGTGTGCCTGCATACATTTCTGACTTCTGCAACCAGGAAGGTGTGATAGCAACTACTGGGTTGAGCCCAGTTAATTGTGCAAACTATCTATACTGCCTGCAACAGCTGCACACAATGAAATGGCCATTTCTAACTATTAGCTGAGAATGAGAAATCCTTGTCTGAACCCAGCCTTCCCACATATCTTCTCTTCTTTGACTTTTCTCTTTATTTGATAGTACTCTTGACCATGCAACTGATTATTTCCAGATTATCTTCTTTAAAATAAGAAGTTAGGAGACATCCCATAGATGTCAAAGCTGAACATTTGATGTTAGACTCTGTTTTGAAGTCTTTTGGGTGAGTGGGGCTGAGAAAGGGAATAAGATGATAAAGCTTTAGGGTCAAAACAATAAGCAAGAAGGAAGAATATGGAAAGAACACACACTTCCTAGATGAAACTATTCTAAAACAGCAAACAGATTCCCATTCTCTGGGGCATAACACTTAGCACATCTCTAAGAAGAACAAACCACTAGGATTGTCGAAAATGTAAAGTAGCAAGGTCATTCGACATGACCACTCTAAAGCAATCATAACACTTAAACTATACAACACGCTGCTGTAAAACACAGCCAGCATTCGACCACATAGCCAAGTATCCTCTGTGGACTAATTATTTTTAAAAGTTAGACAGAAGGCCGTTAGAGTTTTAGGCACCCTTGTCAAGTTAGGAGTGGATAAAAGCACGTTTCTGCCAAGCTTGTGCTTAAAGGAATATGGTATTCTGTGCCTTTTATTTTTCCTGGACTAAGAATGTTTTCATCATACAAGAAAGCAATAAACTGGGTAGAACAGTATTTTGCAGTACTGGATGAGAGAAGTATGTGCTAATGGGTGGTACTGTAAATACTAAATGATATATAAATGTACTTTCTTATCCAAGTGACCCAGTGACCCTTCTAAAAAAAAAAAAAAGGTGAAAGGTGACAAAGTTAAACATTCTTAGATAAAGCCACAAAGTTAACTATACTTTCTATAAGCAGAAATTGAGTTCACAAAAGATGACTGTTGGTGAATCTGAAGGATATCCTAGATGGAATACTGAAAGGTCATCAGATAATTTCACAAATTACCTAAAGCTAAATGAATTTTTTTAAAAAAGGAACAAATACAAAGAAGAGTAAGCAAAACACTGGTCACAAATCAGAGAATCTTCAGACATGACTGGAAGATCCTGTTGATACTGAATTTAGCCTCTCTTGCTTACTGGTTATGAACTTGGGCTACATCCACATCTCCTTTCCCTCTGGCTTCCTAAGAGTTAATGTCATCTCTATAGCCTATGAATAAAGGTTCCCGGCTGTGCTCAGTAGCATTTTGCTATATGGAAGTAATTGCAACTGAGTTCATTAAACTACAACTTTTACATACATACTACATTAGAATTTTCTTGTGAACTTTGCCTGAAAATTCTTTAATATATACTTATTTTTCTTAAGAATTATTATTTATAGTATAAGCAATAGCTATATACAAACCACTGAAGCAATGCACCTTACAAGAAAAGAAAGAAACAAGAAAAAATGAAAGAAAGAAAAGAAAAGGAGAAAGAAAGAAACCAAAGAAAGAAACAGAGAGAGAGAGAAAGAGAGAGAAAGAGAGAAAGAAAGAAAGAAACGAAGGAAGGAAGGAGGGAAGGAAGGAAGGAAGGAAGGAAGGAAGGAAGGAAGGAAGGAAGGAAGAAAAGGAAGGAAAGAAAGAAAGAGGAATAATCTGGCAACCTATTGTTATTTTTCATGAGGCTTTATTATATATATACATACATATATATTTGTTGAAACAGAATTCTTTATACATAGGTTTTTTTAAAAACCATATACACACAGCAACAAGCTATTGCTCCCACCACTTATATACAAAAGAACTCAAAATTACACAATGGCTATTTCTTTTCCTCTGTCAGATGTAAGTTTTGAAGACTTCACAACTTTTTATTGGTGGTCAGGTGGGGAAAGACAGTTTTTCTAAAATGCGAACATTTCTAAAAAGACCAGTGTCTCCTCTGTCAGAATCTGCTTCAAATCATCTTCCCACTGAGATCATCTCCGTTTGACACATTCCATTCCATAAAAGCTGATTCAAGCTTTAGATTCCTGTGGGGTCTTCATAACATGATGTGCAGTAATGAAAAGTATAAGACTAAAGCTGAAAGATTAAATGTCCAAAGAGTTATTTCTCATGTTATCTCATTTTAGAAGAAATATATTGATTTTCTTTTTTCTTAAGGATGTCTTATTAACTTTATCAATTTTTCAAATCAGCTTCAATAAACGGTTGGTAAGGTTAGCATTTATGTTCATAATTATATTACTCCAATATCATAATAAAGTATAATATTTGAGGAATAATGCTGAGGTATTTATTCAGATGCTTAATTGGTCTTTAGGACACTTTTTAATATTCAAATATGTTTTAAGACCAGTCACCTTGATATTAACGTTTCCCTATAATGAAGTCAGGGTGGTGGCTCAAAATTTAGGAGCACTTACCATGCAAGCAAGAATATCATTATTTGGATCCCAGAACCCACATAAAAGCTGGACCTGATTATGTCTGTACCAGAAAGTCATAGGGCATAGAGACAGGAGCAATGCTTGGGTTACTTGACAACAGGACAGTCAGACACCTTATCTCAAGGGAGAAAGGCTGCTAGACAAAGGCACCTGACATCATCCACTAATCTCTTCATAGCCACACAAACATCCACATATTCCACACTGACACATATAGATACTCATGCACACACACACACACACACACACACACACACACACACACACACACACACAGAGCCAGCAACAGAAAAAGAATATGTAAATAGAATTTGATTATTTAATATATCAATGAGGCTAGTAAAGAACATCATTTTTTAACATGGTCACAATTACACATAGAATGTATTAGGTTTGATAGTTTCTATTATATTTTCAGTATTTTAATGGGCTGAGTATGAAATTGGGGTCTTTTCATTGATTTGAAGAGAAAGCATAAAAGTTCAGCCACTCACATTAATACTACTAGTAATGGCTTGCTTCTACATGACATTACCCTCCACATGACATTACCCAGTAGCTGGGATTTTCATGTTAACCTCAGGCTGCTGTCTTGATATACATATGTGTTTTCTCTGCAATAATCAATACTGCAGAATAAGAACTGCATGGTTTGTGATTGAGCAATGATCTTTCTAAATCTCAAAACTGTTTGGTGATTATCTCCTTTTGAATTTATAACTCATGATTTTTCAGGTTATTTGTGTTTCTTTTTAATTCCATATAACTTTCTCTTATTTTTATAATTATATAATCTTTCTCTGTTATTGACTTACAAATTATTCAGAAACCCATTTTCTCTTATTATTTATGACTCCAGGTTTTCCTGTTTGATGTTGGTATGGCTACGTTAATCTTAGCAATTTACTTTCGTGGTACTGGATATATTTATCATTTTGAGCCATAGCAATTGTTTCTTGAAAAATCTCAAACATTGGCATCATTTGGAAGTGTTGTGCTTATTGCTAGTTTTGACATATATAAATATATAATCTCCAATATATTTACTCACATACTGTGAAATTGATCCCCTGATGTTTTTTGCTTTTACTTCTCCCTCTACTAACCAACCTGCTTCTTAACTATTACAGCCCCTTAGTGCATTGCAATTCCTTCCAGGTTTATTTCCCTACCTGTCATTTTCTTTACTGTCTATGTATTTTTTGTCTCATTTGTTTTTGCTGGAATTTAGATCTTCATGTTAGCCTTGGCTAGCTCAATTATGCGTGAGTAAATTTTATTTCTACTCCGTCCAAACTTCTATGTCATATAATTTTAATTAATTACATAATTAATGTATTTATATTTTGTGTTTTGCTATGAGATTTGTGCAAGTCCCATAGAGCTCATGTAGAGGTCAGAAGTCAGAGGACAGCTTTCAGAGGTCAGTGTTTTCCTTCTGCTCTCGTGTCTAGCTCAGGAGACTGGCATCCCTGGGTCCAGCTCAGGAGGCTGGCATACCTTGGTCCAGTTCAGGAGGCTGGCATACCTGGGTCCAGCTCAGGCTGCTGGCATACCTGCCAATCGCTTTAACCATCTAAGCCATTTTCAATAACTTAATCTCATTTTTAAATGTAAAATGAATTCTACCATTATTTAATTTTCTCATGGATTCAGAAATAGGTATTTGTCCAGGACATCCAGGGCTATACAGAGAAACCCTGTCTCGAAAAATAAAAACAAAGAAACAAACAAGCAAAAACAGAAATAGGTATTTAAATTGTGATGTTCAGTGATTTCAAACACTACCATGGAAGTGTTATAGTAAACATTTCTTTTAAGGAATTAGTGCTCTACTTCCCTCAGTTAGATTTGTACATACTAATGTGCAAAGCTTTAAAAACTTGATGGCAATTTTTCTTTAAATGAAGTATGGTACAGTGTGCTTTTTTCTTCTTTCTTTCCTTCCTTCTTTCTTCTTTCTTGTCTTTATTATCACAAAGTTTAAAAGAATAATTATATTGTGATACTCCACATCATTCTTCTCAGAGCTATGAAGTTTATTACATTGAGGGTGATACATAATAATTACTTAGCGGCTTATAGTGGTGGGTACTTATAATGTTAACTCTTGGGAGATGGATGCTGAAAGATACCAAGTTCAAAGATAGACAAAGTTACTTAGTAAGGTCAAAGTTAATTTGTGCAACATCACAGATCAAGAACTTTGTCTATAGCTCAGTGGTGCCATGTGTTTTGAGCATGTACAAGGCTCTAGTGTCCATCTAATTCCTGGTGTCATTAAAAAAAAAGTATAAAAATTTAAGTAAGACATTTATTTAAAACATTGCCTTGCCAGGCATGGTGGCACACACCTTTAATCCCAGCACTTGGGAGGCAGAGACAGGCGGATATCTGAGTTCAAGGCCAGCCTGGTCTACAAAGTGAGTTCTAGGACAGTCAGGGCTACACAGAAAAACCCTGTCTCGAAAAACAAAACAAAACAAAAAACAAACAAACAAACAAAAACCCCAAAAAACAAAAATCAAACAAACAAACAAAAAAACCATTGCCTTAAGAAGTTTTTCTATTTCAATATATGTCTTAGTCTTTGTATGATCCCCAGCATGTGCAGAGGGATGCTGAGTATCCGGACAAGCACATGTGCAGAGGGATGCTGAGTATCCGGACAAGCACATGTGCAGAGGGATGCTGAGTATCCGGACAAGCACAGTACTCTAGGCCAACTGCAGCTAACCAGCAAGAGCTAAGTTTCAAATCCAGGAAGATCTGTTGCAGAATCAATACTCTCAATTAATCTACATGCTTCATTTCAGGCATGCTAATCTTTATTGTTAAAACTCAAGAAGTTGATTATGTATCTTTCACTTTGGGCTAGAGAGATGACTCCACTGTTAAGAGCACTGACTGCTCTTACAGAGGCTCTGAGTTCAATTCCCAGCAACCACATGGTGGCTCACAACCATCTGTAATGAGATCTGATGCCCTCTTCTGGTGTGTTGGAAGACAGCTACAGTGTACTCATATAAATAAAAATAAATAAATATTTAGAAAAATTATCTTTCATTTTGCTTCATAGCTTTTTATGTTGATGTCTACCATGTTGCAGTCATACCTTTTTTGTGAGACCTACCATTACATTAAAGAGTTTATCTACGCAATGAGATGTAAGCATTTTTTCTTTAAAACACTCGAATCTATTCAAAATTCAATAAATATTACAGCAATAAATTTAAAAGTAAAAGAATAATGCAGAAACCCACATGAGGAACTAACAATCAGAGTAAATGTAATAGATATAAGATAGTTTCATAAAGAAATGGATAGGGTAAGATGTTCTTCTGAGACTGACAACCGTGACCTTCCAAAAATCATCTTATCTCCATTCATGTTAGCAGTAATATAAATTATTGCAATGCCTTAGATATCACAAAGAAATCAATATGTTTAAGTCAAACAAGCAGCAGCATTTGACTATTCTATATGATTACTATCTAGACCAGGACTCATTGCTATGGGTCTTCTTTGAATTCATCATTTCCTTTTGCATGAACAGGAAGAGGCAGTAACATTATAGAATTATGTGTGATGTGTGATAGAAATGGCAGGGTATAATGGCTAGGTTTTCTCATTAAAATACATTTTATGAGTTACATAGTGTCTAATTGTTGTAGGCAAGTAGGGAGCTATGTTGTAAATGGACTTAATACAAATAATGATAGAAGCCATGGAAATGGATTAATTTCCTAGCATTGGTTTCTTTATTATGTAAAGAAGGCTTTGACTAAATCATCTTCTAAGCTTTCCCCACAGTGACTGCTGTGTGCTTGTGCACACACATACTCTTGTGTACACCTGTGTGCATAACTGTAGCTGTGTAGGGATATATACACAATTTTTGAAATGATAAGTAGGCTGGCTGATGTGGCAAATTGTATGTGAAGATGAAATATCATCTGTATAACTCCTACAACATGCCTATACACCTATATTTTATATGACTTCGAGAGGACTTCTGAAATGATGCTTGTGAAACAAGTTAGAGGAATGTGTATAAGAAAACAAATCTTCCCCGAGCAAGGTACCATTTTGCCTTGAATTCCTATGACATCTGGATACCAGGTCTCCAGGCCTCCAGCCTCAGATTGGAACTCTAACATGATTGCTGGATATACAGATTATGGAGCCACCGTGCATCTATAGGCTTTGCTCACCGTTCTAACTGCATAAAACACTGCTTAAAGTCAACTCCTGCATCACAGACTGCAACATACTGTTGATTGTGTGGCTCTGCAGAATTCTGTCAACAGGATAGTGACACAGCAAGTATGGGAGAGACAGAAGGAAAGGGGATGCCACACTAAGGACATTTTCTCCCTGAGAATTCTTAAGATGGTGGCCAGTTCTAGGATAGGGAAAGATGAATATGAAAGTTAACTTCAGCCAGAAGTTTTACTATCTAATCATTAAAATGCCCCCAAATTGAAAATAACTATAACCTATCAATTATTGCAAAATCTAAAAAGCAAAAATTGGTCACTAATTTATGAATCCAGTTAGCTAAATCATAGTCTGGTTATGTGGTCAAACATCATTTTGAATGTGCTTTTGGAATGTTCTTTCTTGTCATAGATATTTAATCTTTATCAGGGGCTTCTATCCTGTCTGCTCATTCAGTTCCCAATTAAGAGACACACAATATTTATATTTATAATAAGCCTCTAATGCACAAGAGCTGTGCAGATATATACCCCCTCTGTTCCTATGTTTACTTCCCTCCCAACAACCCGGATATGTGACTAGCCATGTTCTACCTGTGCGACTTAAACTCCAATTGGTCAACTCTCCTAGCCATGTTTTCATAATTCATCTGCCCCACTTCATCTTCTCTCTCCATCTTCTCTCCCTTTCTCCTCTTGGTCCTTCTCAGACACTGACCCAGGAACTGAAATTCCACCTACCACTCTTCTGATCAGGTTGTTGACATCTTTATTCAAACAATAATTTTAAATTAACAAGCAAGTTCACACAGCATGATATTGCATATGTGCAAATTCTCTAGTCTCTGGGAGCAACTAGGCCTTGGGGGTCAGTGTTAATCATTATAGAACACAGAGAGGCCCATTGGCCGTGCAAACTTTATATGCCTCAGTATAGGGGAACGCCAGGGCCAAGAAGTGAGAGGGGGAGTGGGGGGGAGGGTATGGGGGACTTTAGGGATAGCACTGGAAATGTAAATGAAGAAATACCTAATTAAAAAAATAAGAGTAAAAACAAAAAGTTCACAAGGAAAAAAAATACATGTCCACTCAAAGACTTCTATAAGCAAAAAAAAAAAAAGACCAAACCTTAACAGATCTTGGATCAGATAAACATTTCCTTAGATTCTGAGATGTTAATATTATTGTATATTTTCTCATTTTTCTCCCTTTCCTCACTTTTGTCCCTCTACATCCTCCAAAGTGGTTTACTTGTCATAAAGTAAATTGCTTTCTATTGCATGAGTGAGGTTTCTGAAACAAGTTAGAGGCACAAGGACAAGAGAACACTCATTACCTGAGCAAGCAAGTATGATGTATCATGTACCACTTGGGTTTGAACTCTCACAGTCTCTCCCCTGTGTCTCCAGGCTAGTGGCCTCAGATTTGAACTGTAACTAAAACATAGGATATGTTTCCCCTTTTAACTGAGTCAATTCTTTAAGCTAAATTCTTTTAACACTCTCCATCTCTTTCTGGCTCTGCTGCTTCCCCTATCTGTCTCTAACTCTCTGCCTCTGTTCCTGTCTCTGTTTCTGACTCTCTCTCTCTCTCTCTCTCTCTCTCTCTCTCTCTCTCTCTCTCTCTCTCTCTCTGTGTGTGTGTGTCTCTGTCTCTCTGTCTCTCTCTGTCTCTCTGTCTCTCTCTGTCTGTCGTTCTCTCTGTCTGTCTCTCTCTCTGTCTTTCTCTCCATCTCTCTCTCTCTCTCTCTCTCTCTCTCTCTCTCACACACACACACACACACACACACACACACACACACACAGGTGACTGCAGAACATGGTAATAGCCCTGGCTAATGGAAAAATAATCCTATTTTCTTTTTCTAAACCTTAAAATGTCTGACCCATTCAACAAACTAGTTACAAACTGATATACTTTCCTTACACGATGAGTATCAGAGAAGAGCTAATAACAACTGAAGTCAATGCAAAGCATTTTCTCATGGTATGTTTCTTGTTCCCTGGCAGATTCCATGTATTTCATCTCATTTTTCCTGACCCTGTATGCCGTAAAGTTACTTCTGTTCTGGGTGTGAAAGGGTTGATTTGTTCTATAGGATCTGTGTCATATTATTACTGAGAAGTTCTTTTATGTCAGGCTAGCATAAACTTGTTGACAGATGAATAGCCTCAACCAATGAAATGAAGTTTGCTGTCTTTAAACTGAATCTTTCAAATAATTGCCCACTTTCAATAAAGTGATTTCTGAATCTCCTTTTCAGAGAGCTGAAGTGCTCTGCACTGTACCTGCCATCGCTATGGTCCAAACACTATGATCATAAATCATCTCGGATTTCAATCACCAGCCTCTCACACAAGTGATCTTTATATTTCAATGTCTCCTCTCTAATGACATGAATACTTTATATATGCAAATCTGTAAGGTGTTTATATACATTTGATGCTGGCCTAAAATAGCTTTGATTCTTTCCTTTCATCTTGTTGTCTAAAGGAAAGTTGAAAGGAATCCTTAACAAAAATTGAAAGATGTGCATTTAACAGTATACTTAGCCTTTTAGGAAATGGGAATTTCTTTTGTGTCTCAAACAATAAATTATAAATCTTTTTCATAGTCTGATTAAAACTTTTTTTCTTTCTTCTTAAATCACTCTCTGTGTGAATGCACCATGGTGGGGGACAGTGTAGTCATCATTACATGGGTTTCTGGTCTGCACACCCCATGTCCTCTGTCCTCTATAGTGTTGAGTGTGGTAATACACTGAGTTGAACCTAAAGGAAGAAGAGTAAACATGATAGAAAGCACCTCTACATGCAGGCTCTCCACACCAGCCAAGTAGTGTCTATGCCACATTATTCATTTGCTTATAGAACTAACCTGTTAGGTATAGAGTCCAAAGAAATTTTCCAGATTTCTTAAGGTACACATAGCTGAAGTTCTCACATGGAATGTACTTCATGTGGTACACTGCAAAATTTCACAGACTGATTAGAGAAGAAATTTCTAGGGAATCCTCCTTAAAGTATGACAGTAAAAAGAAATACGTGTTCTGAAAATCAGCCTTTAGACTTACTGTGCATATTGATATGGTGTCCTTGATTTTAGTCACAGTTTCAAATACTAATTTCAAATTTTCAATTATATTTCTGATTATAAACTATTTTTCCATAAAATATCTGAACTGAATGAACAAATTTCATTTTTCAAGACCATATTTAAATATTCCTCTTTTTCTTCATACTACAATAAGCATTTAACTTTCCCCTCAGAATATATTAGTTATATAACATCATACATTATGTTCTAATATGCTTAAATTTATTGTAACCAATAAATTCATCCATTTTCCCTGTTAGTATAATTTCTGGCATGTACCATGTACATAACAAAACTGATACACAACAGTGTTTCTTAAATTCAAATCTATCCAAATAATTTTTCTTTTTTGTCTCTTCTCACTATGCTAAATAATCATAGTGAATATTACTATTGCTTAGCTATATATGAAATAATAATTTCATATATATATGAAATTATATATATATATATATATATATATATATATATATATATCTAGGAGAGAGAGAGAGAGATGGTAATGTTTAATACATTTGAACTAAAACAATAAAAGCTGATTATTATTAAAATTGAAAATACCATTAAATTTTAAGTTACTAATTCTGAGTTGTATCTTTTAAATGCTCACTGTTGTGACATATGCACAGGTGAATCTTCAGTGGAACTTAAGAATTCCTTACATTTTAGAAGCCATTAACATTTTGAAGTTGCAGAATCCTGAGGTCAGCAGCAAGCAGGCTAAATGGTCCCCAAGAGGAAGTCAGCACATGTCCCCAAAAGTAAATTTCTTATCCCCTTATCACAGGAAGCAGCCTATTAAGTAGTTGTGGTAGTAAATTTTAAATTCCCCTGAAGAAAAGGTCGACAAAATTGAATTATGAAGAAGAGGAAAGAAGATTAAATTACCAGAATAAGAGCAAAGTCTTGAGAGTAACTTCATGGCAAGCTTCAGGCCCAGGAAGTTTTATTAAGCAGGAAGTGGGGGAGGATACAGTAAGATACCATTGCTGAATTTGCAAATGTTTGGGGTTATCTGTCTGTAATGTCAGAAGAGTGTAAAAGAGGATAGAGGGAATTTGTAAAATTTTGACATCAGGGAGTTTAAGTCCAGCATATCCCTAGTAGTAGAGTCATGTGACAATGGAAGGTGGCTTCCTCTCTGAAATGAGAAAACTGAATCTCAAAGAAGTTAGTTATAGATATTAAGGACATTACTTCAGATTTTAAAGGATGAAGTATTTATAAATCCTACACATATTAAGCATAAAATCTTAATTTGCAACCCTTCTGATTTTTTTTTTTTGTAACAACCTATTTGAACATTTCTGGGAGGGAGGTGATTGTTGCACGGCCTTTGGCCATTTATAATTAAATAGTATATATTTAGTAGGTATCTATATTTGGAAGCAATGTTCAAGTTAGGTGTTGAAAGCAAATTGCACCTTTGTCCCACCAGTTTGGCCAATTTGTCCAACACTTACCATTGCACCTGTTGTAGAAAGAGCACAGTGAGGTAAATACTTGGCATTTTCCACTAGCCACGTTTCCTAAGTTCCCAAGTTTCCACATCCAACCTTCCTAAGCTGAACATAGGATGAGCATCCGCAATGTTTCTTCCATCACACCCATAGAATTCTTTTCCTCTTCATCGGAAAGTGAGTAAATCTTCTGGGAACCAATAGAACCTTACACCTCGAGTTGTAGACTCATATAATTTCATTCTCTAAATATTTACAAAATAGAACATAGATAGTGTTATCAAAAGGTTTACTATTCTCAATGAAGTCATAATATTCATTTAACAAAAGCCCCTACATGTCATCTCCACATTGAAAATGTGATAAGAGGTATAGTGAAATATCACTGTGATAATAAAAAAATGTAAATACATAGATTTAAAAATTTGCTCAACTCTCTCTCAAATGAGTTACTGGGGAATGTTGCAATCAGACTATTTCTTACTATAAATTCTCCCATCTATTGTGTGATCAGTGATTCTCAGACTGTATACTTTACCCAGGATGACAGTAGTTTTCATAGCACTATTTGTCTTCATTTTGAGTGAAAACACACAGGCTAAAGAACACTACATCTCATTAAACACATGCATACAACTCCCTATTCAATACTGAATGGGAGACACAGACAGATAAATGACATATACATTAAGCTAAAGGGTACCACCAGAAAAACATACCAAAGTATACAAAATATATTGGGAAAATATAAGCACATGAATATATTAAAGTTTTAATATAAACAAGGTTTGAGAGTTTACTGAATAGACCAGAATGACAAAGGACATAAGCCCATGATTTGGAGTGTAAAAGAGGAATGTCAATCTACTATTATGATGCCAAAGAACGCACAATCAGTCATCTGAGCATCACTGTCCCTGCCAAGGACTGAAAGGAACTAGACTATCAACCATCCAGTTTTCTTTGGTGGTGTTGTTTCATTCTTATTAATTTTAAACAAGGATTTATTTTAGAGAAAATACTGAGGATGATATTATAAATGTTAACGACATTGCCTAAATCACTGATAGCCAAAATACTAGATGATTCTACCAAGATGATGGTGTGTGAATAGAAGAGAAATGAGGTTTAAGGCCAGGATTGAGAACCATGGAGGTTTACAGGGTGTGCAATGGAAAAAAGGGCATAAATGGTCTGCAAAGAAGTCATTTATGACAGCAATGCCAATGGGAATACTGTTCTAGATGATGGAAGGTAGATAGATAGTGGCAGCCCTGTTACATTTCAGTACTGCTTTGTATTATTTTACATCATTTCTAAATTCAGCCATGACTTCTAAATCATTCCCCTCACTTTTTTTTGAAAGAATTCCTATTTCTACAAGGACTTGCAAACGTTGAAAGTCAAATCACCTGTCAAGGAATTGGTAACCTATCTTTGAAACACAGACTTCAGTAGTAATTTCATTAATTAAATCAATGAACTTCCTACATGTCTAATGAAATTATCACTGACTTCTTTTAAACTTCATTGGGGAGTTTTGTCAGAGACAGGAATTCAGGCGAAGTCCAAATCCCACACAAGAGAGAACCGTATACCTCTAGAAGTTGAAAGATGCTAAATCTCACCCCATCTCCCACTCAGAAATTGAGAATAATTGAAACCATCATGCTCATGATGGGAGTTGAGTAAACTTTAAGAACTTAAAATAAATTGCCAGTCCTTATCTTCACCCCTCTTAGTTGTAATTAGCACAAGTTTGTGGAGAGGGAGGTGGAGAAGCAGAGAGGTAGATCTCTCTTAACCTGTTCACCCAGTCAATCACCTGCTTTTTACTTAGTTTGTAGATCACCTGCAACCTTTTTGCCTCCTTGGAGGTAATGCTCTTCATGTAGACGTCAGAAATAGTGTTTTCCCACACTTAGACCTGATTTACTTTTACCTTGCTACTCTTTCTCTTTTATCATGAATATATCCATTAACATAACCATCACACTTTGATACAGAAATCCCCTGTATCAAAGTAATTTAGTTACATAAAAGGAGGGTTTGAAAGCTTAGATCAGGTTTAGAATTGCGTTGACATGCTCAATAGTGACATTGACCATGACCCACACTGTCTCTGGTAGTGACGAAAGCCCAACATATTTCAGCAGAAAGAATAGATAAAAGTCTTTCAAATCAGACAGTATCTAGAAAAGGGAGATTTGGAATAGCACAATCATGGAGCCATGTTCCTGCTTAGGCTGAAGCAGAAGGGAATTTTTCCAAAGGTGGTAGGGGATTGTAATTAGTAATGACTGTGACTTGCTTCAACATGCTTAGGGAAGCATGGCCTATATTCTAGGAAAACCATGCTCAGATCCTTGATAATCTCTGTTGTATATAATTGCACAAGTCTTGTGGGAATGAAAAAGTACAATAAAATAGAGTTGTATATGTTCTGAGCCCCAGCATCTACATTGTGGGGATTATATGTATATGTTGCCATGCCCAGTTTCAACCTGAAGATAATTTTCTATATATAGTTCATGTCCTTGGATATCCTGAAATATTTCAGACTCCTCAAGGTTTTGTTCCTGGCTATATTTAAGAAGTCCTGCTTTTTTATACAATCCATACTCCAGTAAGAGCTGCTAGGAGACTGGCTCTAAGCATCCTAGATTAATGTGAGATCTCCATCTTACTTGAATTGATTACTAAATTGGAAGGTAACCTCTCCGGCTCCAGTGCACATACTCCGTGTACACTTCACTGTCGGTAGCCTCTTTGCTTAGCACAGGGGTTAAGTGCAAATTCTTTGACTTAGCTCTGGGATTATCTTCTTGGTGTTTGCTTAAGCTCGATCTTTCTGTCACTAACCCAAGAGATTGATACTTGCCTGCATTCATTTCCTCTCTCAGAGACTTTCTCTTTGTGAACTGTGTTTCAGAGATGTAGGGAAATTTTCTTCTCTCATTATTATATACTAATATTATATTATTTTATCTCTATCTCACAGTTTGGTTACTTACCTTTTTTTCCTATAAGGCTTTCCTAGACTTCAATGTGCTGTAAGAAAAGGTTATTTTAAACTATTCTGGAAAATATCATTTGGATTTGACCCTCTAATTCACTTTTATATTATGAAATCACTCAGTAACTTTTAGAAGATACTATTTTCTATTGTAATAAAAGGAAGAAATATTTGCCTTTAAGGATAATTTTAACATGATTGTTAAAAATCTAGTATTCCCCTGTCCATTTTATTCTAACCACACCTACCTCTAGTTTTGATTGAATTAGTTACTATTATTTACATATTTAAACAGATATGTAAATAGCATTCATTTTCCAACATATATATATAATTATAAATATCACCTCTATATTATTGATGGATAAAAATGTTAAAAATTGCTAGCACAGTCAGCAGCTAATGGAAGAGATTGAGGAGGAGAAAGAATACAGACACAATATATTGTATGAAAAATTTCAAAATCATCTTAAAAATCATTTAAAATATTTTCTATTGTTTCCATAATAGCAATGGTCTTTCTGTCATTTAAATTTAAGAGCAGATTATTACAAAAAGAAAACAATTTTTTCCTGAATTAAATGTTGTAGTACTAGGCTTATGATTATAAATACTCACTACATTTGTAAAGAAAAAGAGTTTAGATCCCAGGAGGCCAAGTCATGATGTTGACATCTGCTTGTAATCCCAAGCTGCTTGGAACTAGCTCCAGCTTGTAATTTGGCCTCCCATGCATACACAGAATTAAAAATCAATATATCTAAAAATGTGATCATTGTAATTATTGTAAGACCTAAGCAAGAAAAGCACGCTCAAGTCGATGTCAACCTGGGCATCTCAGTTTCCATCTGGGTTTTATCCTATCTTCCTTTTCCGCATATCATTGGATTCAATAAATGGGGTTCTGGCTTTCCAATCTCAGTTCCCAGTTCTCAGATTCTCCATCTTTTCACAAACATGAAAACACACAGCAGCCACGAAACTCCAGGAGTCTTTTGCACTTTCCTACTTAACTGTAATATGAGATAAAAGTATCTTTGGTTGTGTTTCTGGTTGTTTGTTTTGTTTTGTGTTTTTGTTGGTTTGTTTGTTTGTTTATTTTGATTTGGTTTTGCAGCTTGGTCTTTAGAAGTTTGTTTGGTGAAAATTATAAACAGAAGATCATCATTTTCCAGCACAAAATATAGGAAGTGGCTGAGGTGAGCAATATAAGTTGGGGACAAAGTAAAAAGGTGAGAAGAGGCTGTATTTTGTAAGAGCCAAAGAAGGGGAAGTTGATTTGACAAATGTGGCCAAATATTTAGGTGCCCTGATTAGGTGACTAAATGACTTGAAAGCTCAACTGTAAGAATTAGACAGACAAACAAGCAAACAACATCAACAAAAGCAGACAGCCAAGATACTTTGCTTCTCAAAAAAAAAAAAAAATACTTTGCTTCTCTTCAAATCACTCTGAAATTCTTTGCAGTGTAGATTGTTGGATTTGATTTTTTTCCTTTTTTAATATTTTTATTAGGTATTTTCCTCATTTACATTTCCAATGCTATCCCAAAAGTCTCCTATACCCTCCTTTCCTACCCACCCACTCCCACTTTTTGGCCCTGGCGTTCCCCTGTACTGGGGCATATAAAGTTTGCAAGACCAATGGGCCTCTCTTTCCAGTGATGGCCGACTAGGCCATCTTTTGATACATATGCAGCTAGAGACAAGATCTCCGGGGTACTGGTTAGTTCATATTGTTGTTCCACCTATAGGGTTGCAGTTCCCTTTAGCTCCTTGGGTAATTTCTCTAGCTCCTCCATTGGGGGCCCTGTGATCCATCCAATAGCTGACTGTGAGCATCCACTTCTGTGTTTGCTAGGCCCCGGCATAGTCTCACAAGAGACAGCTATATCAGGGTCCTTTCAGCAAAATCTTGCTAGTGTATGCAATGGTGTCAGTGTTTGGAGGCTGATTATAGGATGGATCCCTGGATATGGAGGGCATCATCCTGAGTGAGGTAACCCAATCACAAAAGAACTCAAATGATATGGATTTGATTTTTTATTAATTTATTTTTTATATACAATGGTATTTTTGCCTGCATGTATGTCTGTGTGAAGGTGTCCATTGGATATATTCATGATAAAAGAGAAAGAGTAACAGGGTAAAAGTAAGTCAGATCAAAGTGTGAGTGTGGACAAACAGCTGACAGTGCTTGTAAATGCTGCAAAAATTTCATTCATCTTCTTAAGAACTGAAAATTGAAAAGAAAGAAAGAAAGAAAGAAAGAAAGAAAGAAAGAAAGAAAGAAAGAGAGAAAGAAAGAAAGAAAGAAAGAAAGGAAGAAATAATGAAGGAAGAAGCAATGAAAGAAAAAGAAAGAAAGAAAGAAAGAAAGAAAGAAAGAAAGAAAGAAAGAAAGAAAGAAAGAAAGAAAGAAAGAAAGAAAGAAAGAGAAACAAAGGGAGAGATAAAAGGAAAAGAAGGAAGGAAGAAAAGAAAGAATTTTTGTTTTATAATATAGTAAGAAATCGTGCTTATCTAGCAAAGTTGGGGCAGTGGATTCTCCTCTGATGTCCATGTTCGTACTCGCTCACACGTGTTGGATACTTTTCTAGTGGCAGACATGACTTCTCTTTTGTCGAGTGGACTGTGAGTCCAATTAGACATCTTTTGGTTACCAGAAATATGTCAGTGTCACCTACTACAAATAGGTATCTTGACATGCAGGCTATTGTTGTTCACAGTTATCACAACTGGCTAGGACTATTAATTAATTCCTTCCCTTGGCATTTTGCATAGTATTTTCTGGTACCATGGAAGCTGAATACAGGAAGGAACCTCTTGGGTTAGATCCTGAATGGTCAGTATTCCAAGTCCTGTGTTCTAACTGTGCAGAGAGTTCAGCAACAGAGACTAATTACCTTTAATTGATGTATAAGAAAGACTATTTCAAGATAAGTACTAATTAAGGCAATTGATTACAGCTAACCCAGCATTGAAAAAAATGTTTAATGATTACTATAAATGAGTGAAGACAAAAGACAGTCTCAATTTTGAAAACACAGGAAATACATTATATGATAGGAGTAATGTGAGCGGTTTGGACAAGAGTCTATTGCATCTGATACAGCAAACAAGGAAAATCTAGCACTAACACTGAAGAACTGCCAATAATCGACAAAAGTCGACCTCTAAGAACCACAGGAAACAGAAAATATCTCTCAATAAAAAATGGAAGCATGCATGGCCTCAACCAACAAATTAAAAGATGAAAACTAACTGAAGAAATTAAAAATTAAAATCCAACTATGTGTTATTTCCAGGAAGCATACCTCATTGCTATCCATATATAGAGCTGAGAGGCAAATGATGGAAGTCAATTGTTACAAAACAAGGAAGCTAGCTAAAAAAAATTTACAGAGATAGGATATAAGATATCAAGAAGTTATTCCCAGCTTAATTCAGAGAGGGCACTTATGCACATGATATACAATGAGGGATACATTTATACACTAAGGAAAACCTTCTTGTCAATAAATTCACCAATGAACTATGTAGACTTTTTTTTCTGAAACAGTGTTTCTCTAGGAAGGAAGGAAGGAAGGAAGGAAGGAAGGAAGGAAGGAAGGAAGGAAGGAAGGAAGGAAGGAAGGAAGGGAAGAAAGAAAGAAAGAAAGAAAGAAAGAAAGAAAGAAAGAAAGAAAGAAAGAAAGAAAGAAAGAAAGAAAGAAAGAAAGAAAAGGTCACAACTACTCAGATATGGAACTCTGAGGTTTGTCTCCAAAGGACTTTCTGTCCTACCTGGATATGCTAATGAGTCATATTATTGATGGAAAAATAGAAGTAGCCTATGGAACCTGGTGACATTTCTATCAAAGGCTGAATGGACTTTTAGAAATTTGATAATATACAAAATGAAATTGTATTTGGTTGTAAAGATTGTAAGTATTCCAGAGTCAGAAATTTTAATAGTGATTCTTTTCATTTTATATATGGATTCTTGGTTCATATATATGCATGCATGTATGTATTCATATGTACAATATATTAGGAAAATAAAAAGAAACGTCCATGAAAAGGGAAATGAGGCCATGATCAAGTGCTAAGAAGGAGGAATATGATGGAGAGAAGTGTATATGGGACGTGAAATGGAAAGAGATCTAATAGAAGACTGGTGACCAACAGTAGGAGGTAGGGCTGTAAGGGAAGATAATCAATAAAACAAAGTGGTGTGTGTGTGTGTGTGTAAATGTGTATACATACACATATATATATATATACTTATATATTTTCTTTATATTAATATTTAATGCTAACATTTATGTTAATATTCAATATCTTAACTTTTAAAACTAAGCCATATATATAGCTGGAGCCACTGGTAATTTTCCATAAACCAGTTGTTCCCTAAACAAATTAATTAAAATACAGAAGCTTTGTGGAGCTCATACATCTTTAGTGATCATACGTACAAGTCAACATAGGAAGGGAGGAAGCTTGATCTATAGCTATTTTGCATATCCAGCTGTATGCTTCGTCTTTGCCATTTTGAAGGATGTGATGGAGCTACGATGAGGTATGCCAGGCAAGGCATCAGGGTATCTCAAACTTTTACCCTTTTCATCTCTAACAGTTTCAGGAAAGGCCATATCCAGGTTTCCTAGGCTGCCTTTCAGAACATTCTTCATGTGAGAAAATTCCCAAAGGAGTACTTCAAATAACAGGTGACTTTGTTGCCCTTCTCCACAGCACCAATATCCACTATTCTGTGCAGGATTA
This sequence comes from Mus caroli, assembly GCF_978045245.1. Classification (NCBI taxonomy): domain Eukaryota; kingdom Metazoa; phylum Chordata; class Mammalia; order Rodentia; family Muridae; genus Mus; species Mus caroli. The sequence goes on from NW_028227268.1 coordinate 85,013,123, forward strand.
ACTAGAGTAAGCCCCCTGCAGTCATTGGTTATGGATTGTAAATGTGGAACAATTATGGTTCTTGAAGTACAGAAGTCATTTTTTAACAGTGATTTGTGGAGCCCGATTTATTGAGGATGAGCTGAAAACAGCCAGATTCATTAGCTGTTTGAGTCATGCTGGTCACACATTCTTTGTGTGCTTGGGCAATAGGTTTTCTTAATCTGAGGAATGAACACAGAGTTTCTTTTAAATCTTATGTAATAAGGAAAGAGATGAGTGCTATGGGGATCTTTGTAAAGAAAAAAAACAGAAATGCCAAGAGTGGGTCCATAGTAAACAATATTTAATGAGCAATAAAATGTTTCTGTGGAGATGTCAAGGGAGGCACAGCATGGTCCATGGGAGAAGGAGATGCCAGTCATACCTCTGAGAATAGGATACGTTCTGCTGCTCAGGTCCCTTTGTCTAATAGCCTTATCATTGTTCGTGGGCTTTTGTTGTTTTTAGGAAAGAGAAATGGTAAAGTTTGTTGATACATCTTCTAAGATTATTTCATAGGCTGAGCATTATCATAACATTTGTAAAAACAGAACCAAAAGCAAAACAAGAGAATTTCATCCTATCAGAAAGAGAAAGACTCCCCCCGCCCTGCCCCCAGTGGAAAGGGTATTATAGACCCACTAAGAGAAAAGGGATGTAGTAAAACCTTATGGACTCCATATGTCAGTCATGTTTCCACTCATGCATCACAATAAAATATTTGGATGTGTTACAGTCACATTATCTTTATAAATCTATCTATCTATCTATCTATCTATCTATCTATCTATCTACCTTTCTATCTATCTACCTTTCTATCTATCTATGCATGCATGTGTGCATGGTCTTTGCAACCTCTGGGTACTTAGCTTACCATCTTGACTTCTAATGAAGATAAATGATCCAGGCTAGGCACAATTCCCAGTTGTCTGGTCAAACACTAATCTAAGGTGTTCTTATGAAGGTATAGTAGATGTGATTGAAATTAAAATACTGTTGAAAGGAAACAATTTTCCTACATAGCATGCCTTATCCAATTAGTTAAAGATATTGAGTTCACAAGTTACAGTTCTCTATTTTTTTTTCCTCAAAGCTCTCACAGAGAAATCCATTTTGAGTTTTTAACATGTTAATTTACTGTTTCTATTTTTCATAACTATTACTTTACCATTTTGAAAATATAATTACATCTATTTTTGAGACTTCAAGTTTCATAGAAGTAAAGATGTCATTTTTCATACTTTTCCCTCAGAATTAAGTATTTTTTTTCCTCTGACAAACCGTAAGCCCTTCATATGTATTCCAGTGAAGGACAGAATAAACTAACCAAGAAGATACTCACTTTCATTTTTCTTTTGATCACTGTGTCTTTTAAGATTATAAATTTTGTTTTTAAATGGGAATCTCAAGAGCAAATATACAGCTGGCACTTAATATACACTTCACTACTCTTCAGGGATGTACTCATTGTTTATTAGCCTTTGGGAAATGTCTTAAGTGTAAGAGAATATTGAAGGCATACCGGTGTAGGTATTTGCTGAGCTGTTCAGAGAACTACGTTATTGAAGCATTGACACACACTCATATTTTGTTCAGAATCCTTAATTTGTTTGCATATTCCACATTCTTCTCCAGTTTTACTAGCTGCTTTCATCTTTCTGTGTTTTAGAATTGGTCACAAAATAGGCAATAAAGTAATCTTCCTCTTGCTGCAAGGTTTCCTTCTCTTTAGCTAAGAGTACACTGATGAAATATACTGCTCATAGAAGAGAATATTTATATATCCAGTCATAAGGACATTTTAAGAAACTAGTATGCCCAATTTTGCTGTGTACCTTGATAAACTCTGAAAAAGAAAAGGTGAATAAAAATTCCTTCCCTTCAAAAGTTCCACAGAAACTGGAAGACAGACAGATCTATTGCTTGTTTAAAATGCTATGCCATGAATAGCAATTTTGTTGAATACTTTGTCAACCTGATGGCTTATCGCCTGAACACATATCAATTTAACTATCATTTTTTCATAACAAAATATTCCAGAAAAATGCTTTCTATATTTCCCAGTTAATACTTCTTTCCCATGACACAAGTGATACTCCACTATATAGCCCTGATTTAGGTTTTCATACTCAGAAATGTTCAAATAGATCCTTTGACACTCTTTTACAAGTAGTCACCACAGGAATTATTACAGAAAAGGGAGTGTAGGATTATAAGAACCAGGGAAGGAGACATCATCAATGAAACTGTTTTTTAGACATGATAGCTCAGGTGCACATAGGAACTCACAGCAGCTAGAACTAAATGCACAAGACTAAGCAGCTAAAATCCCACCGTGGCTGGCTCATGTAGTTCTGCATCTATCTAGGAGCTACTGACAATGATGTGTTGTGGAAATTATTTCATTTCTACCCAGGGTTTCACATCACCTCAGACCACTTAGTTCCAAAATAAAACACACACAAAACCTTTATATTTACAATAAGCCATAAACAGCACAAAAGCATGGCAGATGTCTACTCTTTATGCTGTTAGAATTTTCTTTCCTGTTGATAACTCCAAGTTATTTCACACTATATTTCATCTGGGCTGCTCTAACCTCCAATTGGCCTGACCTCAGGACCAGGTTCTCTTGACCTCTAACCCATGGTAGCGTCTCTTTCCTCTTCTTTTCCCTTGTGCTTCTCCTCACACCCCAAGCCCAGAAAACCCAATCCCACCTGTGTCTCTTCTGCTCAACTATTGGCTGTTTGCATCCTTTTTACCAATCAGAATTAACTTGGGACCACAGTCTACAAGGACTCTCTCTTCTCTGGTACAACCACATCCTGAGAGCCATACTTAGCATTACAATAGATAACAAAAGACCAACCCTCAACATTAAAGAATGCTAGGTAAGGAGCAGTCCATTTATTTCAGGGAAGAGGCCCTTTACAGATTGACCTGTAGATGGTTCCACACCTACACACATACAGGCAATGCTAAATGAATTCAATGGCTATTAATATAAAACCCATGAAGTTGAGAAGAAAATGTGTTAGGCAACATAAAGAAAAGAATAGAGGTAGATTCCATCAAAGCACATTATATGTATGCAATGAATTCTCAAACAATAAAAAGGTACTCTAGAGAGTTAGATCTGAGATGTTAGACAATGTAAAAAGTATATGGACTGTAAGTCTTCCTGGAGGGATGGTAAGTCAGTTGGATCTGGAATGATGTGCACCATCTAGTGTATGAAAAAGATGGAATTGGACTTGCATGAGAAACAGACAGGCAGAGGCATAAAGAAAGAGAAAGACTCCCCCTTCTTGGCCAAAGATAGAAAATAGGTTATTTCACTAATCACTGTAAGGTCAGTAGTAAAGGAAACATAGGACACATACAAAAGAAGGGAGAATGAATAGAATTTATTAAAAGAGTAGGAGTGACTAAGAGGCTTCAGGAAATTTATATCTTCTCCTTTGCAAGAGACGATATAAGAAGAGCAATGTGAGGAAGAGCTGAACATAAAAGCAGCAGCAAAATCTTGCTGTCATATGCAATATGGGTTTGGTGGTTGCTTATGAGATGGATCCCAGGATGGGACAGCCTCTTCATGGTCCTTCCTTCTGTCTCAGCTCCGAACTTTGCCTCTGTAGCTCCTTCCATTGGTATTTTGTTCCCCATTTTAAGAAGGAGAGAATTATCCACACTTTGGTCTTCCTTCTTCTTGAGTTTCATGTGTTTTGCAAATTGTATCTTGGATATTCTAAGTTTCTGGGCTAATATCTGCTTATCAGTGAGTGCTAATGAGGGAGCTAGAGAAAGTACCCAAAGAGCTAAAGGGGTCTGCAAGCCTATAGAAGGAACAACAATGTGAACTAACCCTCCAGAGCTGTGTCTCTAGTTGCATATGTAGCAGAGGATGGCCTAGTCGGCCATCAATACAATGAGAGGCCCATGGTCTTGCAAAGATCATATGCCCCAGTACAGGGGAATGCCAGGGCCAGGAAGTGGGAGTGGGTAGGTTGGCAAGCAGGGCATGGGGAGGGGATAGGGGGCTTTGGGGATAGTAGTAGATATGTAAATGAAGAAAATAATAATAATAATAATAATAATAATAATAATAATAATAATAAAGCAGCTTTCCTGTAGCAAAGGAAGGCATTCATGAACTAGGACTGCAAGGGAAATTGGTCTCTTTACAACTTTTCCTAACAACCTTCTATGGCTAATTTGGGTTCTCAACTAATAGTAGTTAAAAGAGAGAAGTGACTCTAACAAGTCAGGCTACACTCATAAACACACACAAACACACATGCAAACAAAAACACACATATATACATAGACAAACACACACACACACAAATACAGTAACAATTTATACTGAAATTATGGTAGTAGGAATTAGGCTTAATCTAATTCCTTCAGTAGCCTCAGCTCCTAGATTTTAGAACCTCCTCAAACAGTGCCACCAGTGGGGAAACAAACCTGAAACACATGAGCCAGGAGTGGGAAGCATTCCCTGTTAAAACCATAACAGTCAACCTGTGCCCTGAAAAGGGTCATTTGCATCTCATGTGCAAAAAAAAAAAATCATCTCTAAGAGTTCCAGGGGTTCCAAAGCCCCAGTACAGCATTGCTCAATATCCCAAGATCAAAGTCTGCCCAGAGCTTCAAGGTCAATCCTACCTGTGAGCTCCTGTCAATCAGAAGAACATTATTTACATCTAAGGTACAAAACAAAACTTCCAGTCCCCCAAAGGAAGAAATCATGGAATAGCAAAGAAAAATCAGACCAAAGCAAAACAAAATCAAGGAAAACAGTCCCTCTTATAGTCCTTGACTGGCATCCAGGGCACATGGTACTGTGAGGTCTGTTTTAATGGGGCTCAGTTAATGCTGCTCCTATGGCCTTACCTTTGGCTGCTTACATGACTTCTCCCTCCCCAGAATTGTCATTAGGGGACAATCCAATGATCCTGGCACCTCTGACTTCCTGAAGTCTTCACAGAAGTTTAGGATTGGCATTTTTAGTGGCTCCCCAAGGAGAGTCAACCTCTCTCAAACATTTCCTGGTCTTTCAGACTTGTCTTAAAATACTAGTAGAAACCTTCCTGACCTTACTACATGACTGCAAAATGAGTATAATGTGGATGATATAGTCTGTGAAACACATATAACTGCCTAATTTGGAAAACATGGGTTGAAACATAGAAGGCAACTTTCTCTCTCTCTCTCTCTCTCTCTCTCTCTCTCTCTCTCTCTCTCTCTCTCTCTCTCTCTCTCTCTCTCTCTCTCTGTCTTTCTCTCTCTCCATATATAACTATCCAAAATTTATGATATTAGTAATAATCTATGACCCATAGTCTGGGAAAGTATTGCCATATGGGTAAACATTAAAAATCACCTCTTGGGATGAAGAGATAACTCCATAGTAGAGAACACTGTCTGCCTGCCCTTCAAGAGGCCATGTGTTCAAATCCAAGGAAATTATGTGGTGACACACAATCATCTCAAATGAGATTTGATGCCCTTTCTGGCATGCAGGCATACATGCAAACAAAACACTCATATACATAAAATACATAAATAAATAAATCCACAAAAGATGTCCTCATAGATATTCAACATTATGTGATTTTCCAATGAGTAGTTATACTGTGTCTATATTATTCCAATATGAATGATAAAAATTAAGGACAAAAGGATAAAACATAATTGCTGTTATAGATTTAACCAAATCAGTTAGCCAAGATGTTTAAAACCTGGCCCTGGACTCCAAAGATGTCACCAGAGGGTCCTTACAGAAATCACTTGAAGTTACCTAGCCTAATAAAACACACTGGAGTGTGTGCATACATTTATTTTATTCGGATTTGAAATGCTTTTCTTGAAAATAAGACAGGGCTCTGAAAAAAGAATCCCTCTTGTCGTGCAAGAATGTCTCAAGATGCTAACTCAGAAACACACTTGAGTGATAGCTGAGTGCCACTGAGATCACAAGCAACAAGAGTGTCCTGTGCTGTGAAGACAAAATGGAGAAAATGTGTTTGATGGGGTTAATGTGCATCACTGGCATTTGACTGAAGACATGAGAGTGACCCATGCATTCATCTGGCTGAATTCAGTGAAGAAAATCAACAATAAACTCTCTACTTAGAAACAAGAAGGTGAATATTCGTAATAAAGCCTGTGCCCTTCTCCCCTCTCTTCATTATAAATGAAGGGCTTGGACTACAGTTTTCATATTGCCTGTGGTTCAGTTTCATGGTTGGTTTTTTTTTTTTTCTTAATTGAGCATTTTTCTTGGTATTAGGTGTTATCCTGATACATGCAGTAAATATTCATCATGTTCTGTAGATCTGTGATAACTTGATCATTGATAATGCTACAGAATAGATCTAGGTCTTGTCCTTGCTTATAATTCTTGGCATAGAAATATGAAAATTCTCAGAAACGAGTCAACAGGTATAAGGTTAACTTTACTTTATACATTTTAGGTAGGAAAAGTAACACATAGGAAATACTCAGGTCTTTCCCTTACCTTAGGCAACAGTTTAGAAACTAATTTTGAAAACTATTTTCGATTTTAATGTTAATTTCTTTGTATAGTTTTATTTCTGGATGAGAAACTAATAAAACCTAATTACTTTTGACCATAAAATTCCAAAATCATACTGTCATGCCATTTTTTAAAAAAAATATTATATTTGAAAAAAATAAAACATTTCTTCCACACAAGTTTAATGTATATTTGACAGAAATCAGTTATCTTCCATTTACAAGGATCCAGCTAAATGCACTTTCCTTAAATAGTTCATCATTTAAATAATCAAGTTTGTAAATATGTTATAAACTTAGTATACCTGGGGCCATTGTCAGCAATCTACTTAATGTGCTAGGGTTATCTTCCAATTTTTATAAGTGATGCACCTCACAGGAGAGAAAATACAATCATGGCCTTTCATTAATTATTAATTCTTCACACACCTTATATGAGAAGTCACCACTGGTGTTCTCTTTGTACAGATAAAAATAATTGCAGCTTAGAAAATGCTAGAATCTATCCAAGGTCAGCCACTAAGCAACTGTACTCTACATAGAAATAGACACAAATAATAGCTTAGATATATAAATTATTATTTTCAATGCCAGAATGAAATCCATATCACATGTAGTTTTATCTGGTAGAAAGAAAAGGAAAAGTTCAGATATTCAGCCATTTTCACCTTTCCTTCATTCCATTTTAGCTTTTGTTTTATATTTTGGATTTTGTTGTTTGTTAGCTTATGTGCTTGCTTGCTTGTTTTTCCTTCTCTTTTAGGAAACTTCCCACCTTCATATTTTGCAATTTTATAAAATATTTTCCTCAGTCACGATTACTTTTGTTCTCGTGGTCATAGACAATGTAAATGGTGAAGAATTATGCTGGTAAGATATCTAATCCAATAGTTTTATTGTAAGGCTACAAGAATAAAACCCAGCTTGAAGCTGTAGCCTTCTCAGAACAGGCCAGCAATAGCCTAAAAGGTGTGGTCAATCACATTTGTCGTGCTCTAAGTTATCTCCTTTATTTGTAATCCAGACTCTGACTTCATCATTGCAAAGGTTCTCTGTTTATTCTACCTTTTTTTGCTAATTACCAGCAGATACTATTTGTGACAGCTATTCTCAGAGGAGAAATAAACATGGGTGAATGAGATGATTAAGATTCTTCATTATACTAGACCTTACATTGTTGAATATGACTGAAAGCACAAGATTAGGGAATAATTTTGTTGAAATCACTTTCGTTTGCTTAGAATATGTAAAGTAAGTCAGAACTTTTCAAGATGAAGACTCTCTATTAAAACTATTTCCATATTAAATGCATCAAACATTTTTTTGCGTCATGAATACGTAAAAATAGATACTACAAACACACAGTTTTCATATGCATGTGTGTGCCTAGGCAGTTGCACACTCATGCACACATAAAATACGTGTGTTGTTTTTAATTCCTATCTGGATACAGTAGCATGGTTCAAAAGTGCCTTTTCTGTTAAAACTACTGAAGCCTGATTTCCAGCACCTTGCTATCTTATCTGCTTCCCTTCAATCTCTCAGTTAATAGGATTTCTATAAACCAGCACAGCACTGGGCTCCGTAGCTCAGCAGATTAGACTGTGGGCTTTCATCCTTGGAACCTGGTTCAAATTCAGTCCCCACCAAGATGTCCAATAATCCCCCATGGGCAGATTGCTCTCCAAAGGGCATGAAGCCAAGTTTATATTTGAACCTGATTTTTTTTTATTTACTTTTCCTATAGCTTTGCTTTATTTCATTCATGCCCCTGATAGTATAGACATTTCATGTTAGATGATAGACTAGTTTTTCTTCTTCAAAATTTTACGAGGGAAAGATTTTTCTTTCTTCTCTCCCCAGCCATCTATGTGATAGGAACATCTGAAACTGAAGTCAAATAACTTTGCAATTTTTATTTTTGTTGCTTATAATGCGTGAGGACAATTCCATCAGAGCTTGAAAGCAAAGCCCCCCACACACACACACACAAAAAAAGATATAAACTTCTGTATCTACCTAGAAAAGAAAGACAGGGAGGAAATAGAAAAAGCCATACTATTTGAGTTATGCAGACATGGAGATAGGGTACATTGTGAGCAAGCAGCCATATACATAGTGGAGGAGGGCATCTTTAGTGAAAGAATAAGCTTCTATCCTCCTGAGTCAAGATGTGGAAAGGACTGCAGACACCAGAGTACCTTCTGGTTTCTCTAGAGCCACTATCCACTTTACATTGACTCAGGCTACTTTTTCACCAGGCCTTGCACTTCATCAGCCTCTACATACCGTATTCAAGCTATCCTGTTGCACTTAGATAGGTGCTGGAGTGGCAACATGTCAATTAATTAAGAGTCAAGGTTATAATGCTCTCTTGCTCATTCTTCAGTGTACCCAAATATATCCTCCTTGTGATTTACATCATGAAAAAATTTTGTTCATTCTAATACACAGTCAATGTGATTCTTCTCTGTCTGTGTGTCTGTGTGAAAGAGAGAGAGGGAGAGAGGGAGAAAAAGAGAGAGAGAGAGAGAGAGAGAGAGAGAGAGAGAGAGAGAGGAAGAAGAAGGAGGAAGAGGAAGAGGAGGAAAGGAGGAAGAGGAGGAGGAGGAGGAGGAAGAGAGATATGTATGTTCGTTATCTATCCAAAGTTTGTACATGTTAGGTCTGCAGTCTTCCACTGATTTATCACATTCCAGCCTAATTAGATTTGCATGTAGCTCCCTATCCTTCATGCCTCCAGTCATCATCATTATTATTATTATTATTAATTATTTCTAACAATTATTTAAGCATGGACTGGATTTAACTCTTTTCAGCAGTTCAGTTTCTGCCATACTCAAACCCTAAGTCTCATAATTTACATGTTATGCTAGAAGGAACACTGGACTCTGAATGATACAGAACAAGGCAATAATGAGGTCAGTGGTCACAACAATAATAACAAATGCATATGTATTAAATGAATTCTAGAACCTAGGTCCACTGCTGCATTTCTTCCCCATAATTAATAATGTTCCTGTGAATGTACATTTTCAATATTCAATCTATAGCTAATGTTTAATGATTTCAGAAATATGAGTAGCAAGCTGCAGTGCTTCAAAGTTAAGATGTCTTTTAGAAAGCATTGTCTGATTATGTTCTCTTTCTAATTCTTAATGGTGATCCTGTTGATTTTCTTCTTCTAACTCTCTAAGGTCTCTCCTACCCTGTGGGAGAATCTGTAAAGATTATCATGAATTCTTTCTTTTATGAGAACTGCAGTGATAGCATGCTTTCCAGCCTGTCATATGGTGTTTGTTTCTTCTTATTTGTTTTATGTTATCACTGCTTTAATATTTACCTAAATCATTCTGCACACCTTTAGTAATGTTATTGAGTTGAGGAAACGAAGTGTTCCTGAATCAGAATCATTGTAATATTTCCATCAAAATACACTCCTTACAGTGTCTTTCTAGTACAAAGTTATATTGAGCAAAGTTTCTGTAGACTAAAACTTAAGAGCTATTGGAATATTGTGAAGGTCTTTGTTCTGCACAATCCCAATGCTATGAACTTTCAAACCTTTTAAAGTGGGAAGGATTAAGAGTGACATATAATTTTGAAAGAAACTATTGTCTAGTATTACTAATTATAAGCAGATTTAGTCAGAAGGAAGAACTTCTAGAGAATGGTGGTGACCTTTTGTCCCCGAAATGGTGTAGGGGCTGGGATGGCTAGAGCCTTCCTACTCACAATCAACCACGGCTGCAAATGTATTCTCACACAGATAAAAGCAAAGATTTTGAGATAAAAATTTAATCCTTGAATAAATCTCTTCCTTTTCAACATGTTAATATATTTTCTGTGCATTAAAAGACACTGAGTTGGAATGAGGGTGATATCTTTTTCTCTCTGAAAATTCTGATAATGAAATCCGTCCTTCTGTAATTCCCTTTATTTAATTCACTTGGATAACAGAGAGGAGTGCACTGTGTTCAGCTCTTTCCCTGTCATTTCTCCTTAGATCTTTATTGGTAGCAAGTGTAATGTGAACTGTTGCTTGACCTACGGCCATGTGGTGAATATGTCATATAACTAAAGACCTGCCTACCTCTATCTATTGCCCAATTGAAGACATTACCCTTTTATTGACCAGTTTACTTAGGGAGCAAGGTTTGCACAAGAAAAACCTGTCTATGTGAGAATTTCCTAGTGGGGTCAACTAGATCTTGTAGCTAGTATATAGCATTTGAATACATAGCAATATCAGACCAACTCCCTACAAATCATAAATGAATTTAATTGCAAATCCCAAGCATGGTATCTATTTTGTAAAGTTGCATGTTTAGCTTATTCATGGAAGAGTATGTACAGTCAGTGAGACATAAATGACTTGATTGAGGTTAATGTCAGCCTCTTAAATAAAGTAAAAGATAGCTGATGGTGATGGTACACTGCTTAGGAGAGCCCTTGAAGTGGATGCTACAGAAATATATACAAAAATGTTTGGACCAAGACTGCCTGTATTCTAGAGGTCAGGGATAATTTTATTCTGTTCTACAATCAAAGTACATTTAGCTCTTTCTTAAACATGAAAAGATTATAATGTTATAAAATGCATGTGCATACAGTAGCCATGGACACTTTACTCAAGAGTACAAAGACATAGAGCAAGAATTTAGATGATTTTGTTACTAGTTCTCATCTACAGTTATATTCAGTGAGGATACTGGGAGTATGTGAGTGACACTCAAACTCGATCATCTGCCAGTTTTTGCATTTAGCATAGACAAATTGTTCTTATTTTGTTTAAATCAAATTTTATAAATCAGAAAGCACTAGCAATTTGTTGTGATTCATGATTTATCCTTAGTTCTATAGATCTTTCATAGCCGTTATTAAACCACACAACATGGACCTATCACTAATGTATTTTACTTATTTATTATTATTATTATCATTATTATTTATAAAGAACATTTTAGTGGAGCAGTGCATACTGTGTGAAAGAAGTTTCACACTGCAATAAATGAGCTAAATACTTTATTGAGGGAAGTCATGTACAGAACTCAAATCTTTTTCCTTAAATTTTTTATTGGCTATTTTATTTGTTTACACTTCAAATGTTATCCCACTTCACAGTTTCCACTCCACAACCCCCTGCCACCTGCTTCTATGAGCATGCTCCCCCACCACCCACTCACTCCCTGTTCATCTCCTTAGCATTTCCCTACACTGGGGCATCAACCCTTCACAGGACCAAGGGCTTCCCCTCCCATTGATGCCAGAAAAGGCAAATTCTCTCTGCTACATATGCAGCTAGAGCCATGGGTCCTCCCACATGCACTCTTTAGTTGTTGGTTTAGTCCTTGAGAGTGCTAAGGGAGGGGATCTGGTTAGTTGATATTTTTGTTTTTCCTATGGGGTTGCAAGCCCTTCAGCTCCTTCAGTCCTACCCCTAACTCCTCCACTGGGGCCCCCATGCTCAGTCCCATGATTGACTGCAAGGATCTGCACCTGTATCAGTAAGGCTAAGGCAGAGCCTCTCAGGAGCCAACTATATTAGGCTCCTGTCAGCAAGCACTTAGCATCAGCAATAGTGTCTGGGTTTGGTATTTGCATATGGGATGCATCCCCAGGTCGGGCAGTCTCTGAATGGCCTTTCCTTCAGTCTCTGCTCCACTCTGTCCCTGTATTTCCTTTAGAGAGGAGCAATTCCGGGTTAATATTTTTGAGATGGGTGGGTGTCACCATCCTTCAACTGGGGGCAGTGCCTAACCTCCGGACACCTGTCTCTTCAGGTTCTCTTTCCCCTTTGTTGAATTTTTCAGCTAATGTCAAATCTTGTGGAACCTAGAGGCAGAGGCCAGTGAAGAGACTGTGCAGGATTGCTACTTACTAGTTTGTTCCTCAAGGCTTGCTCAGTCAACTCTCATATAGAACCAAGTCCTACGAGCCCAAGGCATTTCCATGCCCATTTAAATCACATTTAAAAAAGTGTCCCTCAGGCTTTCCTGCTCTCAAACACATCCTATAGGAACATAATCTCAATGTACTAACTTGTGGCACACTGACATAAAGCTAGGAGAGTACATGAAAAACAAGCCAAAAAACCCAATCACACAAAACAACACTGTTAAATCATTGGAATATTAGAAGAAAAATACAAGTTACCTCAAAACTTGTAAGTTTAAAGCAATAAAAGTTTACTTTATCTCCAGAAAATTGGGTATCTTGCTTGTACCTACCTCTCTGGGGGCATCGTCCTCATAAGTATGTTTCAGGGAAGAATGCAGAGCCTTTCTGCTTCTACTGATCTCAGTAATTTGACTTCCAATGGTGTGATGACAGTCTGGGAACCAAGGAGAATTGTTGCCAGTTACTGAGCTTGTAGATAACCACTGCTACTTAACCTATCGTTGTCTAGAACAGCCTCTACATACCAGCAGGGAAGCTGGAAAGGATTTCTTTCATGCCTTTCAAAGAACCAAGAACACAAATTGTCAGGACTGAAAAATCAGGGAAAGAAAGCCTTTTTGAGGAGATTGCATTTGACCAGATAATCAGAAGATAAAATATCAGACAAGATAAAAAGTAGACCTGCGGCAAACAGTGAGAGATCAATGGAGAAAAAGGAAAGGTTATGGTATACCCAAATAACCAAGGCACAAATGGGCCTAAGATGGTGGAATATGATGTTATTATGAAAATTCAGCAGTACTAGCCCCAAAGGCCTTGAAAGCCCTGGGCAAGTTTGAATATTATTCAGTAGGCACTTGCAGACTCTTTTAAACACAGACCATTGTCTCATTTGGAAGATCCACAGTGCCTTCAGAGCAGAGAATGAATTGGAGAATTTGTGTCAGGGATATCCCAATGAATTCTTCTATTGTGAGCCTCTTTCTATGAACATCTCACTTAAAGATAGAGAAAACTTTAAATTAAATGTTTTGCTGGTGAAGGTCATATAACACTCATAAGTATTGACCAAAGGAAAAGAAAGAAAAGAAAAACTATTCTATTGCAGAGATGAAGACATACACATGCATGTGTGACCTATTGCTTGCCATGCAAATCCCTTCCACCCATCACTGTTCACATAGATTATGCACCAGCAGGAGACAGAGATTAATGAAGAGGAACTTATCAAAGCCTCTTTTGTTTTCCTTGCTATCAATTGTAGCTTATGCAACCACTCCACATGAATGAAGAGCCCGCGTTTCTTCTCTGTTTGCGATCCTCTTTCTTTCTCTTTTTTTTCAAGTGCCAAACAGTTTTCATACGTTAAAAGAGATAAGATTTTATGAATCAGGAAAATAACTTCATTTTTTTGGCTTGACTCTTAGGCATAAATTTTGTAAATACTAGATAATAAATCATAGAGCAGGGAATAATGTATGTGGTGTTATAAATTTAATTTTGATGTTTTCCTGACTTGCAAAACAACATAATTCATCCACAGTGTAATCACACCTTTTATAACAATTCCTATATACATATATCGGGTTAATTATAGTTGGTGTAGCTGACAAGAATTTTCTGACAGCTGAAAACAGTTTTCATTTCTCTTTATAAGTGGGTGACATTTTTTTCTTCCTTTGAGCTCATTTTATCAGTTGAATTCAGCATGAACTGTTGAGGAAAAAAAATGCTAAAACCCACATTTCAGGTATTTGAGGTTGTCACACAGCAAATGCAATCCTGTGAGTTCTTTTCCAAAGTGAAAGAAACCCCCCTGGGGGTTCTTTTCCAAAGTAAAATTAACCCTGAGTTTTATGGCCTCTGCCATCCTCTTCCTGATGCTAGCCACTAAAAGACCTAAATACCAGTGCAACTCCTGCCTCTCAGACACCTGGACTACAACGTGTTACAGGCAGGCTCTCTGGAGTCTTTGTATCTTTGACACTGGCTGTAATGAAGGAAGGTAAATTTCTTTGAGGCACACTCATTTTTAAAATAATTAGTGGCTCTAAATATATGGATACATTTATGTATCACCAGAATATTGTCAGATCAATTCCTAGGAAATATCCCTCTCCTTTCAAATATCATGTGAAGTAAAGAAAACCAAACTAAACTAAACCAACTACAACAACAAACAAACAACAACAACAAAAACCAGAGTGACTACAAATATGTCTTTTAATAATACAGTCTTGCTTTTGCTCCTCCTTCTCCAGTGAGGACAGGTTACATTTGATGAAGAAGTGAACATATAAACTATTATTGTCATCAAAGGTGGAGCAGTACCATTCTCAGCTTTTCTGTTTGAGAGGTGTTCTATTCATTGTTCCTTTTGTTTTTTAAATATGTGAATTAACATGCTTTTAAAAAACAATATCTAAAACTTTATAGTGGATTAAAGCAAAGGATAGAGAACAGATTGATGGGGTAGTAATATCTGGATATATTATAGTTCATTTTGGATGCCAAGATCAGTCCCACATCCTCCTCATGCAGTTTTTAAAATCTCTATTAAAACTGTGAGGCAGAAGCCCTGGCCTTCTCTTTCAGTACAAGAGACAAATTTCAATCTATTGCAGAGCAGCATGCAGGTACCCAGTTAGGACCGATCTGTAGTAAACTCTGCCCACACTGCACTCAAACCTTCATAAGCAAGGAGATAAAATAACTGTTTCCATGTTCCCCAAAGGCTTGATCATGTCTGGGAGGCCCTTAGACACAGCCTTTAACTAAACTCATATCACTGATCCTATGATCATTCTTTGTCACCTACATCATTTCTTAGTTATCCACCATTTTCTCAGTGCTGTAGGTTGATATTTATGACTGTTCACAAAACAAAACATAGTGTGCATAAAAAATTACATAAAGTCAACAAGTACCAAGGATGAGTGATGATAACATTTAGAGCAGTAAACAGTGTCTGGCAGATTGTACTTTAATTAAAATTAGTCTTTAATTTGGATCAGGAAAGACTTAAAATGATAACTAGCATTTGGGGAGACCCTTTGCCTAAATTAAGTAATTTGAGCTTCACAACTAATTATTACATAGGTTTTTTTTCCACAGACAAGACTAAAAATTAAATCAAGTAATTTATCAGGTTTATAGAGGTAATCAGCAAAAAAGAAGCAATTGATGTACCTTGAAAAACACTAGAAAGGCTAGTGATTGCTGGAAGAACAAAGGGAGGGGTCAATGTCAAATTTCATAAGCAGGATGGCCACAGTAAGAAGCCAATTTGTGGCGATACTTATGGAATTAGTGAGTGAGCTCTTTACCAGACAGAAGCCTGGTAGAAGCCCTAAAGTCGGAAATACACAAAGCAAAGGAAAGGGTTCAAGATATCTAGTGAGTATCTACTTAAAAACTATCAAAGACTTACTCCTCCATGCAGAGTAAAAACCAGCATTTGCAACAGGTCCTGCAAAATAAAAAATTAGTTTATTCTCTGTCTTGTATGTTAAAATTGATTCAAGAAGAAACAGGATGAACAGAGATCAAAAACAGAGAGCACTACCTTGCTATCCCAGGAAGAACATCCATGGGTCAAATCAGAGAATGGAACAGTGGAAGTTAGAGAAAATGTTCGGAATGTGTGGTTTTGTTTTGTTTGTTGTTTCTTTGTTTGTTTTTTCAGGCCTGAGCAACCAATTCTATGAATGAACCTCATAGAGTCTGGATGAAAAAGAAGAGACATATTTACTTAGAGTTTTGACTTAAATCAGTGAAACAATATTTTCATACCTACATTTCAGCTCTAGGTAAAAGTGTGACTAGAAAGAGAAAGCATTTGTTGATGGCTATGTAGACTCTACAAGGTTTACCTGTGTCCAGATGATTTTCTTAGGCAACGTGAGCACTATCTGTGGTCTCACCATAGTTCTCCATTTAAAACGTCCTTACCTAACAACCCTGAGATGTTTGTGTCTTTCCTGAGTTAAGCTCTGAGGCCATGGTGGATTGAATTAGAATGCTCTCCATAGGATTACAAGTTTGAGTACTTGGTCCGCAGTTGGCAGAAGTCTTTGGGAAGGATTAGGAAGTGTTAAATTCAGTTGTAAATTCATAGCTTTTCAGTGGGCTATCTCTGCTTTGTGGTTGTGAATCAAGATGTGAGTGTTCATCTGTTGCTTCGCTGTTCCATCATGAACTCTAATTCTCCAAAAGTGTCAGCAAAATTAAATGTTTTCACTTATACGTTGCCTTCATCATGACCATTTTAATGAAGCTTCACTAAAACAGTAAAGTAAGATGGCGTCCTAGGGATCTCAACACTAGGATGAAAATAACTTCTAAATAACACCAATCCCTTACACTCTTTTTGAAGCTTCATTTTTAGGTCTTTGTTGTCCTTATCTGGGAAGAAATGGAATTGGTTCATATTTAAATGTGTTGTAAAAGGAATATATAAACAGATCCTTAGGATTTAATAAATGGAAGATGTTTTCCTTCTACCTTTACTCTATTTTAAGCCATGTCATTTAGCTGAGATTAAAGTTTCTACCTCCTATTCGTCTTTAAAGCCATTTTAAAGAATATTAAAATGTCACAGTCTGCTAAGTTTATATAATTAACATGTAACTGGTGATTAATATGTTCATTTGCTTGGCTTTGTTTATGTAGAAAGCTAGAGAGAAATCATAGTTTCAATAGAGTTTCAATATAGATTTAATTGTTTCATGAGTCAAGTCTAGTACAACAGGGAATAGCCACATTCCCCATGGGAGGCAGGCCATCTGCCATGAGTCATGGAACAAACCCTCAGCTCCTTCCACCACTTATGTAAATAATCAGTTGCAAGACTCAATGTGGCGGTATAGGTATACATGTACCTTTAATCTAGCACTTGGGAAGCAGATCTGAGTGACCACAGGCCAAGCTCATGTACATAGCAAATTCAAGACCAGCCAAGGCTACAAAGAGTGACCTTGTTTCAAAAACTGAACCAAAACAAACAAAAATAAATAGGCAATCATCAGTGGCTTCAGTTGTCCAGTGGATGCAATATCTAGACAAACTGGGGCACCATGTGGTAATTTTATGAAAACAAAAGCCTGCATTAAAACTGTCAATCTTTTACATTCTTCTCATGTTGAAGATATTGCCTCCAACTGTTTACTAAAATGTGTGCTTCTAGGTTTGATATGCCAAACCCAAGACTTGGAGACATGGCTCAGGTTATCGTATAAGTTAAGAAATTGGTCTTCATATGACACTTTGTTCTTAGCCCTTGAGCATCTTATATGAGTCTGTGGCTCCAGGAAAAGGTGATGGAAGGTTATCCTGTTCAGCATTCATCTATTCAACATTTTTTAATTATTCTTGCATGGGGCAAGTTATAGATTCTAAAGGAAAACTAGTTTGTGCCTCCAAGGGTAGAGCAGGGCTTCTGGAGTCGTAGCTTGTTTGAGAAGATGAGAACTGGTACCCTAAGGCAATAAAGTAGATTTTGAATCATTAATATTTCCTTCCTACATATTTTTCAGAAGTTGTAGAGACTACACAGCATTTGACTTTCCAATAGATTGTTCTGTAGGAAGCACTGTTTAAGCATGTGATTTTCTTTATCAAGAACACAACAGTATAGTTCACCCCCCAGAAATGTTAGTATGATGTAGTAGTTCCATTATCCCAGTAAAGGATAATTGCAGGATGAAGAAGATAGCACATTGCCCATGAAAAAGCTAAATTTTATAAAATGTACAAAATTCTCATGTTGATATTTGAGTATTTGTTTCTTACCAAGTCCTCCCTGTTTTCTTTTCTTTTCTTTTTTCTTTTATTTTATAAGCTATATTGTACTTAGAAAAGTGTTTAGAAAGTTAACTGACTGTGTTGGAGTTTCCCTACATCTAAAGTCCTTTGGATCCTAAGCTGTGAAATGATGGGTACTCTAGCATGACTTGGGCTCATCCATGGAAGGTACATTTAGAGGGGATAGCAACATTCTGCAATGCGAAGTCAGGGACGGTGCCTCTGTTTCCTTGACTTCCCATGCTTGGTAATATAGCAGACTTTTTCAATTGAACATATATAGGTATGTCAACTGTACTTTCAATATCTGTTGGTTGATTTTATTACAAGAATGAAGCACAGCAATAGAAAAAAGAGACATAAAAATGACATACAAATCATGTTATTGTTTCTATTACTGTGCTGGTAGGATAGTAGGGGAGTCAGACAATAAGCAAGTAGGCAAATAGACATGTAGGACAGTGTCCAGAGTCATAACTTAATATAGAAAATTAAAATGGTATGAGAGAAATTAGTAAAACCTACAAGATGGGATGAAAATATTTCACATGGATTTTGTATGTTCCCGTCTCAGTGGCCAACACTGTGTATTGTACTTGACAGCAGAGGTAAATATGTACAAGGTAATGGTTAAGAAAAGTATCAGGGAGAAGAACAGACCAAGGTTTAAATAACACAAATGAGATATACACAGTTTATACATATTGTATTCAAAATAGTCTGCAAGAAGACTGAGTCGGTTGATGAACACATTTAGTGAAGAGACCAGAAGACCTTTGGGAAAGAATCACCTTGATCTACATACTAAATTACAGGCCAGCTGGGATATCTCAAAAAAAAATCTATCTCATAAGACCCCCTATCTTAAACCAAAAACAAAAGCAAAGCAAAAAAAAAAAAACAAAAACAAAAACAAAAAAACAAACAAAAAATAACAGACAAAAAACTTGTTAATTGTGTTTTTAAATTTTGTATTTGTTTGTTGAGTGTGTGTTTGTGTGTGCATGTGTGTGTGTGCATGAATATATGCATTTGTGTTTGTGAGTGTGTGTGTATTTGATGAGGTCCAGGGCTGTCTGTGACTGTCAGTTCTTTCTTCACATGGGTTCTAGAGATAGAACTCCAGTTCTCAATTTAGTGAAACACATCTGTAATCTCTTGGTTTTCTTTATTGTAGTCTAGACTTAATCCCTGAGGTCTGCTCCAGTATGCCCTGCTTTGGACTTTGAAGTACTCCCAAAAACATAAACTGCATCTTCTTCAGGTACTCACCAAGGATACTTGTCAGTAGAGCTATCCTAAATTTGCCTGATGCTCACCTACACATACATACATGAAAGGAATTAGTGCTTAAATAATTTATCCAGGGTTACATAGCTAGCAGTCACAAATTAGGAGCAATTCCTAGTTTTACTATAAATTGCAGCATTCCTGGTTCCTGTGGAGACATCAGGGAAAAGACTGTACCATAGCTTTGTGCTCTGTCTATGTCACCAGAGTACCTGTTATGATTCCATGTGTTGCAAAGACCCAGGGAGCTTTTGGCGAAGAGCATCCTCAAAGAACACAAATTGTTGCTGGAATATGACACTACATGTGCAGAATTATTCTAAAGATCTAGACTAACAGCCATCTTACTTACAATTAAGAGTCTAAGAAAGCATTGAGAAGTAATAAGGGGAGAGGAAAAGCTGAAGACGAATGCAAATGCATGCCTTGCTTTCCTCCAGGGATCTAAATCAAATCCTCATTGTATAATTTGATTTAGTTAGTCATTGTTTCTAATTAGAAATAATCACATTTACATGATTTCCCCTCCTTTTTAGTTTCTCACCAAAATTGCTTTGCTCAATTATGCCACTTTATGGTTTCATATAATTTGTATCTCTTGACTCAACAGTTCCCTGTATCATTTGGAATGTGTTTTATTTTTTTTTTAAGAAGTGAAAGTTTGAGAGCTATCCTCCAACTGATCATAAGACTTAAGTAGTCACAGCAAGCACAGAAGCATGCTAAAAACCAACGGAGGGATCCTTGAAAGTTCAAAACTACGATGATGCTTATTACTAACTATATGTGAAAATAATTAAAGATTTAATTATTTGAGGAAAAATAAATTGGCAGTTTCTACTTTTTTGAGTCATTAAAAACATGTCTATTGCTCTAGGGGCTCTCAGAAAATGTGCAAAAGAAAAATTGACTCCAGCAGCTTTGATGTTGCAAGTCCTTTCCTAATAAAAATTCAACTTAAATATGTGCTGCAGTCTTTCCTTTTTATCCCAAACATGCCAACCTATTTTCTGATTCTTGTTTTTAAAATGGTCTTATATATTCTATCTAGCCTTGCACTGCCTAAGTAGTCAAGAATGACATTAAACTTATACTTGTTCTCTCCTTGTCTCCTGAGAGCTGGGATTATTCTTTTTCAAAGGGAAGATCTAATGTGTAGGTTCACTAAGATGTTTCAATACTATAAGGAAATTTTTTTAACTTTTTAAGATAAAATAAAGAACACATGGAACTATAAAGACTTTTTAGGCTCATCTACAAATATAAAAGACTAGGTGTTAAGTGCAAGGGTATTAACTTTGTAGCTAGAGGAGCACTGAGCTCATAGGTACATGCATGAAGCCAATGACAATACACCTATTACAAGATACAATAGATTCTAGTAGAAGGGAACAGGAAATGAATTGTAATCATGAACATGTCATATTGTTTCTCTATAAAAAATATGCATGTATGTATGTACTTATAATGTGTACATAACTTATGAGAACATACTTATTTTCTTTCTCTTCTAATTTTCCATACACTATTTTCAAGGAGTCATTTAAAAATGTTGATGTAATAAGTACCTATTATATAGGTATTCTGTTATGATATCTAAGTGGCTCAGACCAACTGATGTACAAGAAAAGGCTTTTACTTTGAAATGGAAACATTAAAATATAATATGTATCACACATATACATATATTATATATCTATAGTCATGTATCTATCTATCTATCTATCTATCTATCTATCTATCTATCTATCTATTTCTGAGAGAGCTTATTTGGTTAACAGCATTTGCTGCCAAGCCTTATGACTCACTATTCTACATGATGAAATTACATAACTATTACCTTCAAATTGTCATCTGATCTCCACCCATGCTATAATTAAATTAGTAATATGTGTTTATATATATAACAAATTAGTTTGTAAATGTAAATTTGAAACAATGAGATGAGATATAATAGTGCATTGGTTGGTAAAGGTTTCTAAACTATGAGTGTAGTCATGGTAAAATCTCTGAACTATTGAGTCCTTTAAAGGGTCCTGACTGAAGAATTCAATGAATGTCAATCAATTGGATTAAGAGATATCTAAGGATAGAGTATAGCATATATCTTGGGAAAGTGAAACCATGAGAGCATTTCCAAAGATGATTAGATCATGCAAGCTGTGACATAATCAATGACTTAATCCTCCCTTGTATTCATAATATGCTGTCAGTTTTGGAGGTGTTGAAAAGTAGATGGTAGAGCCTGGATGGGGGAAGCAGCTAGCTCAGCTGAGGTGTCACTGGGGAGAATGCCTTGCCCTGTTTTTCTGAATTTCATGATAGGAAAAACTGTATTCTGGAACAGATCCCCAGCATCATAGAATGGAACCACTGAAACCAATACACAACATCAACCCTACTCTAACATTGTTTATGTCAAACACAGGGTCATAACAGCAGCAAAATTAACTACCACAGAAACCAAGCATGGGGCATATTTGGGGCCAAGGTTTCCAAGAAGGAAGTGCTGTACAGCAAGAGGTATACAGGAAAATGGTCTGTTCTTTTACACGAGGTTCCATATGCTGACCTACAATTGTCAAAAACACATAAAGAAGGATCTAAGGTAAAGACAGAAGAAGATGGAGAGGAAGGTATGTAGGCATGTAGAAGCCATGGTTATTTCTGACTCAATTTGGTACATTTAAAAAACCATGGCCTTAACTCTGCTTGGGAGTTTATACATTTTTCTTTAGATAGAGTATAGAATCTCATGTTAATGAATGGCCACTATTCAGGGTAGTGTGAGATTACAAACCAAAAGATGAGACTCTTTAAGGAAAACAAAAGGCTGCAGAACCTAGTTTAGCTCTGAAAATGTACGAGAAGATTATTTGCTTAGTGGCTAAGTGTATAGAATCCAGTTAACTGCATTTACTTCTTTGTGAGTCAAATATTTAAGTGACATCGAAAGTCAAGCTCAAATAGAAAACACAAGATAGTGAGATATTGCTGCTTTCTATCAAAGTACAAATTACGGTTTTCTGTTTAATAATTTAGCCATTATTTCTTTTCAAAATACAATATTTTCATGTAAAAACAATCATTTGTAGCCAAGACAATGTCTAACAGACATAATCAGGATATGTAATTATATAAAATGATGATCTATATTATATTGACTTCAATAATGTAATTGCCTCTCAGAGCAGTTTGAGGCATTACTTTCCTATGATGTTTAAAGCAATTTGGATTTCCCTAAACTATGAGTAAAATAGAAAAAATAAAAAAGAGAAGCAGAGTAGCAGTCCTGTATCAATACGCTTTTTGTCTTTCTGGATATTCAAATGTCCTTCACTCTCTCTCTCTCTCTCTCTCTCTCTCTCTCTCTCTCTATATATATATATATATATATATATATATATATATATATATATATATATGTGTGTGTGTGTGTGTGTGTGTGTGTGTGTGTGTGTGTGAGTGTGTGTGTGTGTGTGTTTGTGTGTGTGTGTATGTGTACAACATAATACTTAACTAATCAAGAATAAATTCTTGTCTCTGAAGCCATCAAACACTGCTACTTTCATTGGACAAGTTGTCTCCTCAAGGCTTCAGATAGTATGTGGTGATGTAATGAGTAGTAAAGGTAGAAGCAAATGTCATGTGATGTTCTGTATAGTACAAATTAATGGGAGCTGTGTTCTGAATCAAAGGGAGCTTGGATTTGAATATCTGCTCTGATGCTTTGAACCTTGACCTACTTCCTCAGTTGATCTGAGTACCCTTTTCCCTATACAAAGAAGCATACCATTTTGGGTTAGCAATGACCTCCTAGGGCTTCGGTGAAACCTGGCTGATAAACCCAGTGAAAGTCCATTGGGGAAAAAAAAATGACTTGCCCTCGCCCAGGGGGTGTCCATTGCAAATAACTTTGAGTTACAGGTGAGTTCCATCTGTAATTTTTCTCCTCCATGCTAGAATTTTGCCTGGCTTAAATTTTTGCAGCTCATAATAAACAGTACAAAAAAATTTTAAATTAAAAAAAATAAAGTGTACCAATGTCGACTATGCATGCTGACTGATAGGTTTAAATGACTCACTCTGTAGTGCCTGCTAGAGTTGCCCTACATAATGTCTGTGTGCATGGTTTTGCTATGTAAGATTTAGCTACTACTGCATTTTTCATTTTAGCACTGGAAATGAAAGCTTATGCGAAGACAAGTGTATCTAGCTTTTCTCTGGACTTTCATTTCTCTCCCCAGTAATTTTTCTTATCTGCTGCACAGGTGTACCCAAGTATCTGTTCCCTGACAGTGGAGATGTTTAGAGGATTAGTGCCCTGAGTGGCAGGTTGACTTGCTTTACAGTTTTCTTCCTGTGTGGCCTACCTTCATGTTCCTAAGATACAATGTATCACAGGCAAGATTGATGATGTCAAGGAAAAAAGCTTCTCTTATTGTCAGACTGAACAAACAAAACTTCTGAATCATGCCTTGTCCTATCAATACAGAGAGAGATGCGTTCTTTTGCAGCTAAAGAGGGAATGTATGGGTGTTATAACAGCATCTTTTTGTAAATCACTAATGCATATTTATCTCCAACTAGAATACCCAAGTCTGAATGAACTGATAACTTTTCATATTAGTATTTAACTGTACATCTAGTAAATAGGTTCTCCTTTCATTTAGATGTTAAAGCACCTTGAACTTCTGTTACTGGGGCAAGCAGTATCTATAGAGAGATGCTGTACTAACTAATATTTGAAAGAGTAAAGGATACTGGATATTTTTCTTTGTTCTTTTTCTTTCAGTTTTTAGATGAAAACTGTATTCATAATCTTCTAAGACAGCATGCAAACCTATTTAATGTAAATGTTTTCTTGCTTTTCTTCTCTATTTCTTTCTTTGGAGTTTCTTCTGACCTGTGAGTCCATTCCTTTGCACATATCCTGTATCCTCCCTATGTCTCTTCAAGTTGCAGATTCAAATACAGGTTCTTCACTTTGCCTCCTTTATTAATACAAGTTGCACATTATTTTTGCCCTTGAATTTTGGCATGTCATGAAAATAAAGATATATTAAAACAGCTTTTATTTACAATCGATTGCAGCTACTTCTATGAATAGGTTTGTGCACAGGTCACCTGCCACAAGAAAGTACATTTCTAGGACATGTTTATGATATTATATTTGCTAGGTCAAGTGATATACATGTATAATGCTGATTACTGTTGCTAAATTACTTTATATAGATATTTAATTAATTTTTACCTTTTCCAGCTATTTTGAAAGTATGAGTTACCACACAGCATTCTCAATAGATTTCATTATTGACTTTTCATTGATAGCTAAAATCATAAGTAAAAAAAGAGTGGCCAGTGTAGTGGTGAACTTTAG
Organism: Mus caroli; assembly: GCF_978045245.1. Lineage (NCBI taxonomy): Eukaryota > Metazoa > Chordata > Mammalia > Rodentia > Muridae > Mus > Mus caroli. The sequence continues at coordinate 85,038,063 of NW_028227268.1, forward strand.
TTTTGTTAATACTATTAATATCGAACATCTTTCATTGGTTAAACCTTATTTTACTTTTCTGTCAAGTGTGTACTCAATTGTCTGACTCATTTTATCTTGCACACTTTATGAAGAAAGTATCTCATATATCTCAGGCTGGCTTATGTAGCTGACGCAGACCTTAATTTTTTGATACTGCTTTCACTCACTCACAAATGAGAGATTAGAAGCATATTCCACCATGCCCAATTTTATATGGTAATGGGAATATAGGCTCATAGAGAATTAACGTATACATTTATAAATATTAAAATGTCCCTTTGTTCTATACTTTGAAGCATGAATTTATTGTATTTTACTTCGTTCTACCAAGATCATACTATTTCTGTTTTGTTTTCTTTTGTTTTCAAGATAGTGATTGTTTTCTAGGTGTGTCTTGGCTATCCTAAAATTCTCTCTGTAGAAATGGCTGGCCTCATACCCAGAGATCTGCCTGCCTCTGCCTCCCAAGTGCTGGGATGAAAGCCCTGCCGTGCTGAAGACTGGACATTTTAAACTGATCATTTCCTTCCTATTCAAGCGATCCCTTTATCTTAGCAATGACCCCTCGATGCAGTTTTATTTCCAAGCTTTCTTATACTAAGTTTTCCCAGATGATTCAGGAGTACCAGACTTAAGACCAAGGCCCATCAGGGTTCCTAGCTTCTCTTATGTAACCTCCATTTAGGACTCCTGAGGATTCTTAGTAATTCAAATACCTATACATCTTTTATGTCATCTTAGTTTCTTTGAAATATGTGGATTATTTCAAAAAAGACCCAATTCAATTGATAAAGCAAAACACAGGGAACTATATTTACAGGTTGTAAATTATTTGGCAAAAATTCAGTGTGTTCTGTTGCCTGGTCAAATCTTTTATATTTGTTAGTGGTGTTTTAAAATGTGCTTCAAATAGGCATCACTTAATTTTTTCCTATGTGCTCTGGTTATTATCATACATTATTTTAATTTTCCTGTTTTTTTCTGGTCTTGTATATTAATTTATTTTGTACTTCGGTTCTTATGTAATATTAATTAACTTCTTTATATTATTCTAGAGAACATATATGACATTCCTTATTTGTAGTAGTTTTTAAGTTGTTTCTTTAGGTTCTTAGGTACACTGTTTGTAACTGTTCATTGTACCTGCCTTGTCCTCTCTTTCTCTTTTTGTTTTGCATTGTTTTCTATATCTAGAATATATGTATAAAGTAACACCCCATCACTAAGAAATGTTCTATAAAGTAACAGTGATATTAGTTTTAAATTTTTGGCTGCACATTCTTTTTTCATAGAGAGGGAAAATGTGTGTGTGTGTGTGTGTGTATATATATATATATATATATATATATATGTATATATATATATATATATATTCAGAGAGAGAGGGGGGAGAGGGGGAGGGGAGGGGGAGAGGGAGAGGGATTAGAGGATAACTTTATGCATCAGTATGATGTATCAGTATGCCCTGCTCAACCACTTTCCAGGTCCCAGTGAATCTTTTAAAATCTTCACTACTACTCAAATTTTTCCATTACTTTTAGCTCCACCAATGAACTGAAATACATGACTCTTTAATATTATGGAAGTAAGAACTGATCTTAACTCAGAGGATTTTCTGTGTGTGTGTGTTTGTTGAGAAACTGCTTTCACTATCAAGTCCACTGTGACTATGAGTCCTATGGAGCCTCAAACCAGAGGTTCTCCTCTCGGACTCCTCAGTACTGGGATACCCGGTGTTTAGTCACAAGGCTCTTTAATCTTGTTAGATTTGAAAAACTGATTTGAGAACATAACACGCTTTCACTTTTGCATGGACATATGCAAAGGTTTTTATTCTCCTGCAACATTAATATGAAGACACATTAATGCATTTCATCACATTGCAATAGAACCATCTTTGAATTCCAGGAACAAATCTTGTTTATGATGTATTTCCTTTGTTACAGGATTTCATGCCATAAAATTTTATTTGCTTATTTGCATAAATATGTATGTATGAGAGTGCTACATCTTTTTTTTTGTTTTGTTTTCTGTATATGTTTAATCATTTAAAGTTTTATGCTGTGTAGAAAGAATTCGAAAGACACCCTCTTCTTAATTCTGTGAAGATGGTTTTACACTTTTATAGAAACCTGAATCAATTTGGGTAGACTTTTTACTAGTGATATCATTCTGGGTATTTCCAGGTTCTGGGTGCCTGTTCAGACAGCTGGAAAAAGAGGCACACAAACACACTCAGACACACACACACACACACACACACACACACACACACACACGAGTTTTATTAAGAACAGTGTGAAAGCATTCCTTTTAGATACACTGCGAAGAAAAACAGTTGTATCTGACAGAGTACCCCAAAGCTTTGATGACCTTCTGTAGCTTTCTTTGGTGGACTCCAAGAGAAGAAAGACCAGACTTCTGCAGATATAGCTGGAGTGGCATTCTACTCTGATTGACACACTTAGGTTTACATGAGCCTTTATTTATTATATATGTCTTTTCCCTTGATTAATGTGGTTTTAATCCCCCATATGCCCAGCTATACATAAGTACATATACATAAGTAAATTTGATTTTACTCAGCATACACAATTCAGCTTATTACATTTGTACTCAAATCCTGACTGGACTTGATTGACCCATAGTGGCTTTTAGGCTGTGTCCTGGGATATGCTTGAGTGGAAACAGAGCTTCTACATGGAAAAAGACTTCGTAAGGGTTGTAACATCTTCAGTGTTTTTTGAAGATATATCTGCCAACCTGTTACAACTTGGGGTTCCAGGTTGCCATTAAATTGTTAAGTACATTGTTAGGAATGGGTATGTTTATCAGCCTATCAAAGTGAAATCCAAGAAATGTGTTCAAATACTAGCCTGCTTTGGGAAGTACTGTGCCTAGTGTTTCCTGCATGGAGAGGTAGGTATTTGGTTTATATTTCCAGTTCATCAAATAAATATGTTTTTATCATTTCTCATTTAATATCTGTTCTGGTAACTTAAGTTTCATGTAATATACACCCTTACATAGTATGTTAAAAGTAATCTATATGTCACTGAGTGAGAGAGAATCCATTTCTAACAAGGAAAGTCTGCCACAAAGGATGTCCAATCTCATAGTAGATAGCTTTGTATATAATGAACAACATCAAATGGATTCAGTAGGTTGAGTGTGTGCTCATGGGTCTATGTGGCTGTCCACACTACTGTGTGTATATGTGTACAATAATTATTAAAGAAGATGAATTGAGAGGGGCATGGAAGGAGTTTAGGAGTAGGGTAAGAATTGCATACGTGCCATATATGCACATAAGAGCTACTCAAAAACTTAATATAGAAATGTTGTATTTTTAACTGTTAAACAAAATATATATCAAATGGCTAAAGGAGAAATAGTCTGAAGTATGTAGTGATGCCCCCAGCTAATGTTTTAAAGTTTGAAAAAAAAATGTCTTTTTATAAGCTCAGTATCTCAGGTTTTTCTTTCTTTCTTTCTTTCTTTTTTTGATTTTTATTTTGTATGTGTGTGTATAATTAGTTGTTTTTCTTGTCATTGTTTCTTTTTTGTTTGTTTCATGGAAGGAATAGCTGACAGCAGTGAGTATGTGGTTTAGAAGTGACACATAACAGACACATGTGGATTGGCAGATCTATTGTCTTATATTGTGATATTTTAGTTTCAAATAATGGTGATAATTCTGGTATACAGATATACAAATAGTAAATATCAAAAAGGCTGGATGTGTGTTCTGCTCTTAGTTTTTAAGTTCACCACCCCTGAATGTTCCTCTTATAAAGTTACTAACTGATAAAACAGGAAAACGTGAAAGAACAGGCTGAGAACACAACACGATGTGCGATTGAAACTGGATGTCTAATAAAATTGACAATCTTAGATTTATCTAAATATATTCCTTGATATTCTGAAAGTAATTATATTGCCTGTCAGCATATGATGCATTTCCCTGTTGAAAAATACACATCTGTATTTCAATTTGTATGCAAGTTTCCATATGTAGTATCATAACATCAGTAAGAAAGCACTTCCTGGTACAATGTTTAGTTGAATCTAGGCAAGGTGTTGTTCATATTATAAACATAAGTTGTGTTTTTAAAATGGTGATATAATTATCAAGATTTATGTAATGCTCAAAGCACTCATTCTCGTATTAGCTCATTTGTAATGAAACAAACAAGAAGATGTAATCCAAGTGACTTTGAATGGTCTATAAGGTGCACCAGTGCTTGGCATTTGTCAAGAGTTTGGATGGGCATGCTTTACATCTTTAAAGATCTTACATAAAAGCATGCGATTATTCTTTATGGGGTGGAAAAAATGACCACTAAATGGAATCCATGCTGTGGGCTCCAGAATCAAGAACTATATTATGTTGTATAGATATAGGGATACAAGGCTACAGAAGACATCAGCATTCATAATTAACAGAATTTGCATAAAGTATGGCAATTCCACTGTAGTCACAACATCCCTTGAAGAAATGAGAGGGCACTAAGTAGGAGAGTTAGGGTTAGAGAGTGACCACCTCTTGACAAAATTATGTGTCTCTGGCTTTATAGGTGGAGAAAAGACTGTATAAAACAAACAAACAAAAACAAAAACAAAAACAAAAAAAGAAGAGGTCTCTTCAGGCTGAGAAAAACATAAAAGATATCCCTTATAATTCCTACTGTAAACTTTAGACATGCTGACATTTGGACTTCAGCCAAGTAGAAATCATTTTACCTCCTTTACCGGAACAACTGAAGGATAATGAACTCCTGTTGGTTTAAGCTCCTGGATTTATAGAATTCTCTAAATTTTCTTCAGCAGCAATAGAAAAAAAGATACTCATTAAAGGTTTTGTAGCTTCTAAGAGCTTCATGTTTTGTTTGTTGCCAACCTGGGTACAAATGCATAATGAATCAACGTAAGGACAGAAGTCTAAAATTCTAGAGTTAAATAATGAAGTTGACTGATCAGATTTGTTGTCAGGGTTGGCTCGTTGGTCCTGTCCAAGTATAGTTCGGTTATAAGTAGTAGTGAGTGTTTTATGAGGCTCTGAAAATATCAGCTTAAGTTCAATGCCAAATAATTGTTCAATGAAACACCCAAATGATGACATTGATAATTTAAAAGAGAAATTGTCATGTTTTGAAATTCAGTAAGATACATTTTAAACTAACATGAAACTTAAGTACATACATATTCAATTTTAAATACATATAATCGCTCTTCCGGTCAGACCAGCACTGGGGTAGCTAGGGTGCAGGGTCGGCTGACACTCACCAGCTAACCACAACACCTGCCACAGGATCTTAAGACTTCTGGTGAGTGGAACACAGCTTCTACTCCAATCCAATTGCCCGTGGGACCTGAGACTGCATTAGTTAGGGAAGCAGAAAACCAGCCTGAGTAGGGCCACAAGCCTCTTCGGGTCTAACCAGCACCTGGGTAGCTAGAGCGCAGGGTCGGCTGACACCCGCCAGCTACCCACGACACCCGCCACAGGATTTTGAGACTTCTGGTGAGTGGTACAAAGCTTCTGCTCCAGTCCAATCGAGCAGGACCTGAGAATGCTTTGGTTGGGGAGGCAGAAATCCGCCCTGAGTAGGGCCACAAGCCTCTTCCTGTCAGACCAGCACTGGGGTAGCTAGGGTGCAGGGTCAGCTGACACTTGCCAGCTACCCACAACACCCGCCACAGGATCTTAAGACTTCTGGTGAGTGGAACACAGCTTCTGCTCCAATCCAATTGCGCACGGGATCTGAGACTGCATTAGTTAGGGAAGCAGAAAACCAGCCTGAGTAGGGCCACAAGCCTCTTCCTGTCAGACCAGCACCAGAGTAACTAGGGCGCAGGGTCAGCTGACACTTGCCAGCTACCCACAACACCCGCCACAGAATCTTAAGACTTCTGGTGAGTGGAACACAGCTTCTGCTCCAATCCAATTGCGCGCGGGACCTTAGACTGCATTAGTTAGGGAAGCAGAAAACCGGCCTGAGTAGGGCCACAAGCCTCTTCCGGTCTGACCAGGACCTGGGTAGCTAGAGTGCAGGGTTGGCTGACACCCACCAGCTACCCACGACACCCGCCACAGGATTTTGAGACTTCTGGTGAGTGGAACACAGCTTCTGTTCCAGTCCAATCACGCGGGACCTGAGACTGCTTTGGTTGGGGAGGCAGAAATCCGGCCTCAGTAGGGCCACAAGCCTCTTCCTGTCAGACCAGCACCGGTGTAGCTAGGGCACAGGGTCAGCTGATACTCGCCAGCTACCCACAACACCCGCCACAGGATCTTAAGACATCTGGTGAGTGGAACACAGAGTCTGCTCCAATCTTTAAACAGTGACAACAATAACAACTAATCCCAGAGATTACCAGATGGCGAAAGGTAAACGAAAGAATCTTACTAACAGAAACCAAGACCACTCACCATCATCAGAACCCAGCACTCCAACTTTGCCCAGTCCAGGGCACCCCAACACACCAGAAAAGCTAGACCCAGTTCTAAAAGCATATCTCACAATGATGGTAGAGGACATCAAGAAGGACTTTAATAACACATTTAAAGAAATACAAAAGAACTCTGGTAAACAGGTAGAAGACATTAAAGAGGAAGCACAAAAATCCCTTAAAGAATTGCAGGAGAACACTGCTAAACAGGTAGAAGACATTAAAGAGGAAGCACAAAAATCCATTAAAGAATTGCAGGAGAACACTGCTAAACAGGTAGAAGACATTAAAGAGGAAGCACAAAAATCCATTAAAGAGTTGCAGGAAAACCAGACCAAACAGGTGATGGAATTGAATAAAACCATCCAAGACCTAAAAAGGGAAGTAGAAACAATGAAGAAAACCCAGATTGAGGCAACACTGGAGATAGAAACAATAGGAAAGAAATCTAGAACCATAGATACGAGCATCAGCAACAGAATACAAGAGATGGAAGAGAGAATCTCAGGTGCAGAAGACTCCATAGAGAACATCGCCAAGACAATCAAAGAAAATACAAAATCCAAAAAGATCCTAACTCAAAATATCCAGGAAATCCAGGACAAAATGAGAAGACCAAACCTACGGATAATAGGAGTAGATGAGAATGAAGATTTTCAACTCAAAGGACCAGCAAATATATTCAACAAAATTATAGAAGAAAACTTCCCAACCCTAAAGAAAGAGATGCCCATGAACATACAAGAAGCTTACAGAACTCCAAATAGACTGGACCAGAAAAGAAATTCCTTCCAACACATAATAATCAGAACAACAAATGCACTAAATAAAGATAGAATACTAAAAGCAGTAAGGGAAAAAGGTCAAGTAACATATAAAGGCAAGCCTATCAGAATTACACCGGATTTTTCACCAGAGACTATGAAAGCCAGAAGGGCCTGGACAGATGTTATACAGAAACTAAGAGAACACAATTTCCAGCCCAGGCTACTATACCCAGCCAAACTCTCAATTACCATAGATGGAGAAACCAAAGTATTCCACGATAAAACCAAATTCACACATTATCTTTCCACAAATCCAGCACTTCAAAGGATAATAACAGAAAAAAACCAATACAAGGACGGAAACCACGTCATAGAAAAAGCAAGAAGGTAATCCATCAACAAACCTAAAAGAAGACAGCCACAAAAACAGAACACCAACTCTAACAACAAACATAAAAGGAAGCAGCAATTACTTCTCCCTAATATCTCTTAATATCAATGGACTCAACTCCCCCCCCCAAAAAAGACATAGACTAACAGGCTGGCTACAGAAACAGGACCCAACATTTTGCTGCTTACAGGAAACTCATCTCAGAGAAAAAGATAGACACTACCTCAGAATGAAAGGCTGGAAAAAAATTTTCCAAGCAAATGGTAGGAAGAAACAAGCTGGAGTAGCCATTATAATATCTGATAAGATTGACTTCCAACCCAAAGTCATCAAAAAAGACAAGGAAGGGCACTTCATTCTCATCAAAGGTAAAATCCTCCAAGAGGAACTATCAATTCTGAATATCTATGCGCCAAATACAAGGGCAGCCTTATTCATTAAAGATACTTTAGTAAAGCTCAAAGCACACATTGCACCTCACACAATAATACTGGGAGACTTCAACACACCACTTTCACCAATGGACAGATCATGGAAACAGAAACTAAACAGGGACACAGTGAAACTAACAGGGGTTATGAAACAAATGGATCTGACAGATATCTACAGAACATTTTATCCTAAAACGAAAGGATATACCTTCTTCTCAGCACCTCACGGTACCTTCTCCAAAATTGACCACATAATTGGTCACAAAACAAGCCTCAATATATACAAAAATATTGAAATTGTCCCATGCACCCTATCAGATCACCATGGACTAAGACTGATCTTCAATAACAAAATAAATAATAGAAAGCCAACACACACGTGGAAACTAAACAACACTCTTCTCAATGATACCTTGGTCAAGGAAGGAATAAAGAAAGAAATTAAGGACTTTCTGGAGTTTAATGAAAATGAAGCCACAACATACCCAAACTTATGGGACACACTGAAAGCATTTCTAAGAGGAAAACTCATAGCTCTGAGTGCCTCCAAAAAGAAACTAGAGAGATCACACATTAGCAGCTTGACAACACACCTAAAAGCTCTAGAACGAAAGGAAGCAAATTCACCCAAGAGGAGTAGACGGCAAGAAATAATCAAACTCAGGGGTGAAATCAACCAAGTGGAAACAAGAAGAACAATTCAAAGAATCAACCAATCGAGGAGCTGGTTCTTTGAGAAAATCAACAAGATAGATAAACCCTTAGCCAGACTCACTAGAGGGCATAGGGAAAGTACTCTAATTAACAAAATCAGTAATGAAAAGGGAGACATAACAACAGACCCTGAAGAAATCCAAAACACCATCAGATCATTCTACAAAAGGCTATACTCAACAAAACTGGAGAACCTGGATGAAATGGAGAAGTTTCTAGACAGATACCAGGTACCAAAGTTAAATCAAGATCAGGTTAATGATCTAAACAGTCCCATATCCCCTAAAGAAATAGAAGCAGTCATTAATAGTCTCCCAACCAAGAAAAGCCCAGGACCAGATGGGTTTAGTGCAGAGTTCTATCAAACCTTCAAAGAAGAACTAATCCCAGTTCTTCACAAACTATTCCACAAAATAGAATCAGAAGGTACTCTACCCAACTCATTCTATGAAGCCACAATTACTCTGATACCTAAACCACATAAAGACCCAACAAAAATAGAGAACTTCAGACCAAATTCCCTTATGAATATTGATGCAAAAATCTTCAATAAAGTTCTCGCTAACTGAATTCAAGAACACATCAAAACAATCATCCATCCTGACCAAGTAGGATTCATCCCAGGGATGCAAGGATGGTTCAATATACAAAAATCCATCAATGTAATCCATTATATAAACAAACTCAAAGACAAAAACCACATGATCATCTCGTTAGATGCTGAAAAAGCATTTGACAAAATCCAACACCCATTCATGATAAAAGTCTTGGAAAGATCAGGAATTCAAGGCCCATACCTAACCATGATAAAAGCAATATACAGCAAACCAGTAGCCAACATCAAAGTAAATGGTGAGAAGCTGGAAGCAATCCCACTAAAATCAGGGACTAGACAAGGCTGCCCACTCTCTCCCTACCTATTCAACATTGTACTTGAAGTCCTAGCCAGAGCAATTAGACAACAAAAGGAGATCAAGGGGATACAAATCAGAAAAGAAGAAGTCAAAATATCGCTTTTTGCAGATGATATGATAGTATACATAAGTGACCCTAAAAATTCCACCAGAGAACTCCTAAGCCTGATAAATAGCTTCGGTGAAGTAGCTGGATATAAAATTAACTCAAGCAAGTCAATGGCCTTTCTGTACACAAAGGATAAACAACCAGAGAAGGAAATTAGGGAAACAACACCCTTCTCAATAGTCACAAACAATATAAAATACCTTGGCGTGACTCTAACTAAGGAAGTGAAAGATCTGTATGACAAGAACTTCACGTCCCTGAAGAAAGAAATTAAAGAAGATCTCAGAAGATTGAAAAACCTCCCATGCTCATGGATTGGCAGGATCAACATTGTAAAAATGGCTATCTTGCCAAAAGCAATCTAAAGATTCAATGCAATCCCCATCAAAATTCCAACTCAATTCTTCAACGAATTGGAAAGGGCAATCTGCAAATTCATCTGGAACAACAAAAAACCTAGGATAGCAAAAACTGTTCTCAAGGATAAAAGAACCTCTGGAGGAATCACCATGCCTGACTTAAAGCTGTACTACAGAGCAATTGTGGCAAAAACTGCATGGTACTGGTATAACAACAGACAAGTAGACCAATGGAACAGAATTGAAGACCCTGAGATCAACCCACATACCTATGGTCACTTGATCTTTGACAAGGGAGCAAAAAACATACAGTGGAAAAAAGACAGCATTTTCAATAAATGGTGCTGGCACAACTGGCGGTTATCATGTAGAAGAATTCGAATTGATCCATTCCTATCTTCTTGTACCAAGGTCAAATCTAAGTGGATTAAGGAACTCCACCTAAAACCAGAGACACTGAAACTTATAGAGGAGAAAGTAGGGAAAAGCCTCGAAGATATGGGTACAGGGGAAAAATTCCTGAATAGAACAGCAAAGGCTTGCACTCTAAGATCGAGAATTGATAAATGGGACCTCATAAAGTTGCAAAGCTTCTGCAAGGCAAAAGACACCGTCAATAAGACAAAAAGACCACCAACAGATTTGGAAAGGATCTTTACCTATCCTAAATCAGATAGGGGACTAATATCCAATATATATAAGGAACTCAAGAAGGTGGACTCCAGAAAATCAAATAACCTCGTTAAAAAATGGGGCTCAGAACTGAACAAAGAATTCTCACCTGAGGAATACCGAATGGCAGAGAAGCACCTTAAAAAATGTTCAACATCCTTAATCATTAGGGAAATGCAAATCAAAACAACCCTGAGATTCCACCTCACACCAGTCAGAATGGCTAAGATCAAAAATTCAGGTGACAGCAGATGCTGGCGAGGATGTGGAGAAAGAGGAACACTCCTTCATTGTTGGTGGGATTGCAAGCTGGTACAACCACTCTGGAAATCAGTTTGGCGGTTTATCAGAAAATTGGACATAATACTACCAGAGGATCCAGCAATACCTCTCCTGGGCATATATCCAGAAGATGTTCCAACCGGTAAGAAGGACACATGCTCCACTATGTTCATAGCAGCCTTATTTATAATAGCCAGAAGCTGGAAAGAACCCAGATGCCCCTCAACAGAGGAATGGATACAGAAAATGTGGTACATTTACACAATGGAGTACTACTCAGCTATTAAAAGGAATGAATTTATGAAAATCCTAGGCAAATGGATGGATCTGGAGGGCATCATTCTGAGTGAGGTAACATATTCACAAAGGAACTCACACAATATGTACTCACTGATAAGTGGATATTAGCCCAAAAACTTAGCATACCCAAGATATAAGATACAATTTGTTAAACGCATGAAACTCAAGAAGAACGAAGACCAAAGTGTGGACACTGTGCCCCTTCTTGGAATTGGGAACAAAACACCCATGGAAAGAGTTACAGAGATAAAGTTTGGAGCTGTGAAGAAAGGATGGACCATCTAAAGACTGCCATATCCACGGATCCATCCCATAATCAGCTTCCAAACGCTGACACCATTGCATACACTAGCAAGATTTTGCTGAAAGGACCCAGATATAGCTGTCTCTTGTGAGACAATGCCGGGGCCTAGCAAACACAGGAGTGGATGCTCACAGTCAGCTATTGGATGGATCACAGGGCCCTCAATGGAGGAGCTAGAGAAAGTACCCAAGGAGCTAAAGGGAACTGCAACCCCATAGGTGGATCATTATTATGAACTAACCAGTACCCCAGAGCTCTTGTCTCTAGCTGCATTTGTATCAAAAGATGGCCTAGTAGGCCATCACTGGAAAGAGAGGCCCATTGGACTTGCCAACTTTATATGCCCCAGTACAGGGGAATGCCAGAGCCAAGGGGTGGGGGTGGGTGGGTGGGGGACTGGGGGGGGGGAGTGTATTGGGGACTTTTTGGATAGCATTGGAAATGTAATTGAGGAAATTACCTAATTAAAAAAAAAAGAAAAAAAATAAATAAATACGTATAATCAGGCTTAAGTATAGGTTTGGTCGTGTTCATGCACCTACACATACACAAGATTACTTTTGTCTCATTTGTTAAAGAAATTCTTTCTTTTCTGAGAACATTGGTTACATGTTCTATTGAGACAGAAATTACTGTTTATCAAAATAGAACTGTGAGTTAGAGAGGCAATTATTAATGGAGAGTTTTTTCAGTGAAAGTATTCACAGGTAGTAGAAGAGATCTTTTCTCATTGCAAACTTAAAAACAATCATATTTCCATAACCTTGTGAAGAAATATATGTACCCTTGCATTTGGTAACTTGCTCATGGTCAAAAGATCATGTTTGAGGAAACATGTGGCAGCCAAAGGGTGCACCCTTGGCTGAGACACAAAATGAGCTGAACTGTCAAGATGGTGTGAAGTGTCTTTCTAGAATTTTTGCTAATTAAACTGTTACCAAAAAGTTGCAATAGTGTGTGTGTGTGTGTGTACCCCCAGGGGAGATTTATTGCTTTTCTGAAGTAGTCTAGGAAAGCAAGACATGAGCACTTTAGGAAGCAACACAATGGGCAAGGCCGAACTTAGATTAGCTGAGTTGTTTTGAAGAGGCATCAAATAATTGATCAGGAAGTAAAACTGTGATTATAGAAGAAAATCACAGTTGAATTGTAGCAAATAATTGCAAAAATAATTAAAGTCACAAATCCTCCCAGTTACATTGTGAAACAATTCTCTTTAGTGCCCCACAGGGATGGGACTTGCTGACTTTGATTGGGATTAAACCTGGAGGTAAAATGAAAGAAGTGGGGTCTAGGAGAAATCATATTGAGAACATATCATCTATGAGGAAAAAAAAATAAACTTGCTAAGAAGTGAATGTAGACATTATATAATTTCCATTTCAAAGGATATTATTTCTTGGAGATCCTTTAATGATTTTTTTTAAGCGAGTCAGGGCAGGGTTGGGCTTCCATACACTGACAGACTTCTGGTTTGCAGTTTCTTTCTCTTGAGCTATAGTGAAATGGAGATGCCGTGCCTCAATTTTCCAACTGACAAAAAAATAGGAACTCAATTAAGAAGAATCTTTTCTTTTCTCCAGTGAGAATTATAAATATGATTATGGTAAGCAGATGCTGAATTCAAAAGCATGACATCATTATTGCTCTAGCTTTTATGCATAAACACTATATACATTGCAATGTGTTCCTACTAGAAGGAACCCCGGTGTCAGAGGAATTTATCTCAAAATCTGTCTTCTATCCTTTTAAAAAATTACACTGTAGCAAAAATACAATAGATTGCATATTTTTCGGTTGGTCTTCATGTTATTACTTTGGTGTTCCTCCTTGTGCAAATGTAATGACCCAACAATCAATATTTGATCAATTTGGATTGTCTCAGATTTCTTAGAAATTTCATAGACAAAGTGGACTAAGCAAAATAGTTATCATTGGAGAAGTTTAAAGGAACAATAATTTTGTAAAATTTAATCCTGCATTCAAAATACACTATGGAGGGACCATAGCTCCACTTTGGTGTACTCCCTTCAAATTCAGAAGTTGCATACTCCAAATTTTGTGCTATATAATACATGTAGGTACGCTTTGTCTGGTATGTGTAGTAATGTACCCTCAGCCAATGACTTAAAGCTTGAAAAATGTCTTTTGTTGAGTCCAGATCCTCAGTTTTTTATTGTTTGCTTGTTTTGTTTTATTTTTGAAACCCAGAGTTTTGATAATACTGGGTTTTTGCTTAGTATCATAAACTGATAAACCAGCTAGGACAAATTATTGATGCCTCTCCTTCCATTGAAGGCAGCCCTCACCCATGAAAGACAGCACTCCCCAGTGGAAGGCAGCCCTCTCCCATGGAAGGTAGCCCTCCCCTGTGGTAGGCAGCCTTCCTCCATATAAGGTAGCACTCCCCTAGAATTGTGCACACTCAGACCTGACCACAATCCTTTTCCTCTCCTGAGCACCAGGTCTCAGAACAAGCAGACATCTGGATCAAGGTTCATATCCCATGCCAATTAATCTTGTTTCTGGTTTACTTGTGGTCTTTGTCTTCATCTCTCTTCTCTCCTGGACTTCAGAGATCATTTCTTCTCTTGCTCTTACTGGATCTTTCCTCTTTGTGCATTGATCTCCCACTGCTATTGGATGTGGCCCACAGTCTGTCCCTTTCCATGTACTGCCTTAGTAGCAAGGTCTTTATACAGTCTGTTACTACCAAAGCAAATGAAATAGCATTGTGCTTTTGTTGAAAATAATCAGAGAGCAACTGGATGATAATAGCTCAGTCCCTGCAGTAGAGCTATGTCACCCTAACCTTCCTGACTTTCACAGCTACAAGCCATCACTTTCTAATCTGTAGCCCACTGCTCTCCTTCAGGTCCTCAATCACTCTAGATGCCCCCAAACAAGAGCCTTTTCTCTCACAGGAATCATTGATTCTCACCTCCTATTTCATATCTGATGTTTGCAAAGAGCCCTACCTTGAATGTGGTCTCATGGAATACGCCCACCTGCTGTCACCAGACATTCAAATCTCTGACTGATTCATGTGCATGATTACCATCATTATTACAACTCATTATGCTCAAAATTGCCTGCTTTGTAGATGTAGTCTGCCTATTGTTTATTGTCTGTCTTCACTACCTGACTGGTGAACAAGAATCAGAATCACTTTATTATTCATTGATCCTCCCAGGAACATAAGACAGTACAGCATTTAAGAATATTAACTCGACAACTGGATCACAGGTTTTGTGTGATAAGACGCAAAATGGATGTGATCTCTCATAGCTATTTTCAGAAGGACTTTTGTTTGGAAAGAATGATGTATTCATGATATACAATAGCCCTCTAACGCAGAGTATTGATGTTTTGCTTTTGCTTGGACATCTCTAAGAGGAAGCTCTGGAATGCCAGTCTAGATTTCATAAGACATTCCTATTCTCATATATTTCAGGGACAATGAGGCTATAGTCTGGCATTGGCTTTGTTTGCTCCAACTTGCAAAGAGTTAGACATTTTACTCTTTTAGTCTCTTGCATAGTTATATGCAAAAACAAAAAAAAAAGAAAAGAAAAGAAAAGGAAAGGAAAGGAAAAATGCAATTTAGGCAATAGTAGCCCACTGAGCATCTTTTTTAGACTGTGTTTCCCAAATGATATCCCAACAATCATAGTAATTTGGCATGTTATGTTCTTGATTCTCGTGGGCAGAGAGTGATTATGTAAGAAAATAAGGTATATTTGAGCCCTTTGATACTGTACTTAGCAAAGGCACACCACCAGCTGACAGTAATCAGGCAAGGAAGAGCAATTAGGCAGGAAGTGCCCAGAGTGTGTCTGAGCTTAATGAAGGCAGAAAGGTGATGATCACCAGTTGTTTGGTCAGCATACTGGGCGTTTGGAGTACAGAGTGTATGGCTTAGAAAGGAAGAAGTATTAGCGAGCCCTGCATGGTTAATGATCACTTTGAAATTCAGAAAAGGTTGCTTGTTATGTGAATGTGTGGGAGACCAGTCCAAATGTCAGGGACTCCTGTGGTCGGTAGTGTATACCACATGATTCCCTGCATCTAGTGGAAATGGTAAGTAGAAAGAGGTTTCATTCTACAAGGTTATTCCTCTCTTAGGAGAAACCATTACATCAGTTTACAGAAATCTTATTGCTTAATATAAAATAAAATGCTTCTGGAAGCTAGTGCAATAATCGAGATATTTGCTTGGGTGAGGAAAGGATTCAAACAGATCAAGTTAGGACAAAATTATTAAAATGATGTAAAGTGTAGGTTAAAGATCTCTGGGACAATAGCAAAGTATCGTTTTTCATAGAATTTGCTATGTCAGCAGAACTCGTTAACAAAAGTCTTGGTTGATTAACAAGGTGATATAATGGGTTGGAAGAGTTTGAAATCACAAAGTTCATCTTTTTGACTTGATGCCTATAAGCTGTGGGACTTCAGACATGTTACTTAACACCTTCCACTCTTGATTTTTCTCTTTGGACAATGGAACCATTTTCCAAGCGCATGGCTTATTACAATGAGAAATGAATGGGACACTGTCTGAAGTAGTTGAATGTCTGAAGCTTGAGATGCTGTGCAGGCAGAATTGCACATGTATTTATACTCTTCTGATTAGTATATGATATGCACCCAAGGGACTTAGCTTTGCTTGTACAGGTAAGAAAGCTCAAAGTTGAATAAATAGGGAGATGTGTAAATATATATATATATATATATATATATATATATATATATATATGTATATGACATGCACAGAGACAAATATACACACGCAAAGTCAAAAGTTAAGAGCATTGTTGAGAGTAGATAAAAATGGCTCAACTACTGCTCATTAACCCCACAGAATCCTGTCTGCTGAGTTATGCAAGAGCTTTGTGACAACAGTAATGTACCACAGATCCTTCTGAAGACGCCTCTTGCTTTATCCTTTTAACTGTCTTTTGCTTACCTAATCACACCTAATTATATGTATACAAAGAACTATTATGCACTTTGAATGCCATGTTTCTCAAGTTTTGAACTAACATGTTTTAAAAACAAAAAATTATTCTTTTCAAAAAAAAAAAAACTTGGTAGCATTTTGATTGTTACCAATCATTAGAATTAAAGATATCTTCTTATGACCTCCTCTGGAACGTTCAGGTTTTATGTTACAAAATAATCTTATAATAATGTATTTTACATACTATTTATTCAGAAATTATCAAAGGAATAAACAAATTTTTTCTGCCATGTGAAATTTTTTAGAACCCATTACAAATAATTCTCCCTTATGTACTCGATTTCACTCATCTTTTTCATTTGGTTCTCTGCTCATTTGACCCTAAATGCTGCTTTCCTTTGACTCTAGTCACCACTGGTTTTTACAATAGTCAAATTATGTTTGCTCTGATAATTCTGAAACTCTGTTTCATGTATTATTTTCCATTACCTTATTAAGCTATATGCAGTAAATAAAAATCCAGAAATAATGTCTTCTATTGCCATCGTATTTATGATTTTACTATAAATACGTTCCATGTATCATTTAATTGCTCCATAAATAGTTATCTATAACCATGGTGATAGGAAACAATAAACATTTTAATCTCAAGTTTCTGTGGGAGAAACATGCTGGTATGTCAATGCTTGGTGTTCACTTTCCCATATCGTAGAGATAGCCAACAGCTGGGGCTACAACCTTGTTTGAGGGATTGACAGGAAACCAGAGAATCTGCTCCTGTACCCACAGATGTGGTCGTCAACAGGCTTTATTCCACTGTCACATGGACATCTCTGCAAGGCTGGGTTATAAAATGGTAAGTGACTTCTTTCAAGGCAAAGAATGCAAGGCAGGACACATCAGGATGCATGAGACAGACTATACAGTATTTCAGAGTTTCGCTCAGTGAGTGTCATTCTGTCACCTTTGCCACAGTGATTTTGTTGAGATGGTGTCTTCAGCATACATTTACAGGGAGAGGATAACAAAAAGGCATGTGTGTGCAAAAGCAAGGATCATTGGGTTCTCCCCGAAGGCATGTCCCACTCAAATATCTTTGGATGTTTATCAAATGTTTCAAATCTTGCTCTCAATGTGATTTTGCAATTACACACCTGTGGATTCCAATCTGAGTTCTCTCTAAGCTATGGATGCTGCAGGTATAACGTATACATTTTAGGTTAGATCTGCTTGAATAATTCTCCAAGAGTAAATGCATTCTATTATCTTTTCTACTTCAAGTACAATTTATGATTATAAGTCTGCTACTTGTTTTCTTTTGTAGCTTTACCTCTCCATTGGTTTCTGTATTCTCTTCAAGGAAAATATTCTTGGGGAGCAAAATGGCCTGCGAAAGTGATATTAGATCAATAGTTTCTTTATATATTCACATTAATAGTAAATCTTGATATGAATAGGTATAAAATAATCTTGATTTTTGGGGGGGATGGAGCACTCAACAACTTATATAGCTTTTTCAGAGAACATAAATATATTTCCCAACATCTTTGCCAGGCAGATTTCCACCACCTGTAACTCCAGCCCCAAGAGATCCTATACACTGTTCTGGCCTCTGTTGTCATGTGTGCTCATGTATGTGTACATACCACAGCCTGAACATACACACACCTACAGGATTAAAACTAAATCTTTCTTCACTATCTTGACGTTTCACAGTGACTTTTTGAAAATTACTAAAACCTCATCAAATCTACTTAAATATGTAGATAATATCACTTCTCTGAGCATACTGCTAGTTTACAAAGACGGCAAGCCTTGTCTTCAAAGAAATACATGCTTTTTTTGAAGAGTGCTCATTATTTCCTCAAATCCCCTATATTGTCTCCAAAGTATCCATTATTCAATATACAAATTGAAAACTTAGCATGCTATATTCTTTACTATCACTGCATTTACCTATAAAGGAGACAGAGAGAGACTGATTTGCAGATCGCACAAGCAGTGCAATAGAGATGCAGAACACATTATAAATTGATTTTGTGTTAACCATTTCACCTTATAGTTGTCCTCCTTATATTGTTAGATTCAGAAGCTTATAGAAAGAAATTAATATGTGGTGATTTAGATTGATTGTCCATTTGTCTTCCAACAGGCTATTTAATTAGAACAAAAACAAATAACAAATACATGTATGTTCCTCTAGTATTTGTAAAGAATATTAATTGCTCCCAATTGTGATATGTAGCTACAATGATATTTAAAGTTATAGAGGCTTGAATATTAAATATAATTCCATGTTTATTGCCACTTACCAAACATACGTATCATGTATTAAGAGCCAAAGTGATTTCAAAAGAGAAAAATCCAACTTGATACCTTACATGGTTTGTGTAAAGTGGGCAGTTTAGCCAATGTAAGAATGTTCATACTGAATTTTAAAACTCCTTGATATACAATTATAATAAAAGAGTTTATGGCTAGCAAAAGAATGTCCAGATATCCATCACTGATGGTTTTCTGATGAACACAGCTTCAAGGTGGCTTGGCTTTAAATTTATCATTGTTTCTAACTTTAAATAATGGCACTGGAAAATAGTTCAATTTGCTTGAGCATCTTTTCAAAGAGAACTGTAAAAATAATAGTCTACACTAAGTCTATAAAAATTCTACCCTACTGTAAATGCCATCCTCCTGACAGTCTTTGGCACTGCCTAGTTGTGAGTGCAGTTGTGCACATGAATAAACAGAAGCATAGCAATAGGAAAATCAGCAATTATTAAGGCTTGTAGGAAAGGGCACATTTCTGCCTACTGAGCAAGCCAGAGGACTATCAAACTAAAGATGCCCAAATGTAATGGAGTGCAGCGTCATCTCAGGGGGGATAATGTACAGTTGTACCAGTCCCTCTCCAGGGAGGTGGACATAAACTAAGCATAAATATTTTTATGTGTGGCAGATTTTTAAACCTAATTGTTAGTAAACCATAACTCCACATAAAACCTCTAAGGGACAATGAACTTCTCCAGTATTAAGAGTACTGTAAAATAAAATCCAGCAAGTGTATAGACTATATTTGAAGGGAATTAATGAAATATGTTACCATTAGCATACAATATGAACATTGGCACTAAATATATTGAATGCAAAGTATAAGTCCAGTGTATATAGTAAAATATCTTCAACCAAATACTAAACCTGGTGTCAGAGCCACCTTTATAAGTAAAAATATGTTATGCCTTTCTTTTTTCTAGTTGATAAGATATGAAAATATATGTGTATGATTTTTTGGAATAATGAAAGCAAGATCTCAATTAGCTAAAGAGGATTAAGATTGATTTTTATCTGGTGTATCTGGAGAAGTGTTAAGATAGCCAGAAAACATAATTTCCTATCTCATAAATCAACAAAAAGAATCGAGATTTTTGCGGTCTGTAAATCTTAGTGGAAAATTACAACTCTGAATCAGAGACACAGGACGATGCCTCTCATTTCAATAATTTCCATTAAAACATTTGAAAATTAGATGTTGCTGTAACATTTAGAAAAATGTACCTGCCACATGATCCAAAGAGGACTCAATGAAAGTTTTAAAATTTATTATGTAGTATATTTCATTTCACAGAGCACAAATTCACAGGAGTGCCAGTGTTGCTCATTACTGTAAAAATTAAATAAATCCAGACAATCAGCCTTTCTACAAACCATAGCTACATATGCTTAAATACAACATATCTACAGGCAACTTTAGAGTTCAGAGTGAATTTTTCTTTGGATATAAACCATTCAGGTCTTTTAGTTGAGAGCCGAAATTCAGTTACCTATTATTTATGCAGTATGTGGTAGCAAAGCACTGTTTAAATGGAGGTTGACCAATTGATAGCTGGAAAATAAAATGCATGATGTCATTAAAACAACAACAACAGTGGCATTGTGTATAGGTCTCTTGGCTAAAGTGTTCAACACTGAAAGGTAAATTTTAATGAGTATAAATGTCAAGTTATAAGTGTGCCAGAAAGCAGTAAGTGAACTATAAACTGAATGGCAGTGGACTGGTTAACAGGGGTAAAGAAAGAAAGAGCCAGATCCAATGTTAGAGCCCATACTATACTGTATCATAACAAAAAAGCTGATCAAGTTCAGTACATTATCTTAGACATATTAGAGAATTTTGTTTCACACGAGTCAGTGCAAATTTGAGCTTTGAAAATTGTCATTTATTATTATCATTATTATTATTATTATTATTATTATTATTATTATGTATATATGTCTTGTCTGTCTCTGTACCTTTATATGTAAATGTACATATGTAAATGTACCTTTATATGTAAATGCTGTCATGTACATGCCACAGCTTATATGAAAATGTCACGGGACAACTTTTGGAAGCTGGCTTTCTCTTATTTCCTTATGATTTTAATTTTTTTATTACTTTTTTTTTACAGTCCAGTTATTATCTGCCTCTTAGTCCATGCTTCCACAGTTCGTCACCCTATTCTTCTCCCCACATTTCTCCAAGAGGATGTCCTCAACCTGCCACCTCACCAGGCTACCTGACTCCCTGGTGCCTCAAATCTATCCAGGTTTAGGGCATCTTCTCTCACTGGGGTCAGTCACACCCGCAGTCCTTTGCTGTATGTTTACTGGGGGCCTTGGACCAGCTCTTGTATACTGCCTGGTTGGCAGCCCACTATCTGAGAGATTTCAGGAATCTAGGATTCTTAAGCCTGCTAATCTTTTTACAGGGTCTCCTCAGTTTCCTCTAGTTTTTCCCTAATTCAACCACAGTGGTCCCCAACTTAGTCCATTGGTTGGGTGTAAGTTTCGGCATTTGTCTCGGTCAGCAGCTTGTTGGGCTTCTTGGAGGGTAGCCGTGCTAGGCTCTTGTCTGTAAGCACACCATAGCATTAGTAATAGTGCCAGACTTTGGAGCCTCCCCTCGAGCTGGATCCCAATTTGGGCTTGTTACTGGACTTCCTTTCCCTCAGTCTCTTCTCAGTTTTTGTGCCTGTAGTTCCTTTAGACAGTAACAATTCTGAGTCAGAGTTTTTGAATGTGGGATTGCCTACCCGAGTAGAGACCCCTATTTCTCTACTCGATGGCCCGTCTTTCTAAGGGAGGTGGATTCTACAGAGTTCCCTTTCCCTACTGTTGATTGGGCATTTCATTTAAGGTTCCTCATTACCTTTTAGTACTGAGAGTCTCTTACCTCCCAGGTCTCTGGTACATTCTAGAGGGTCCCCCCAACTCCCATCTCTGGACATTGTTTTCATTTATTCTGCTGTGTGATAATAACAAGAGGACCCTGTCGTGGTACCATCAAAGAAGGAGGAGAACACTAGCTGATATCCAAACATCCACCAGATAGCAACACAAGAAGAAGAAAACACTTCCCTATAGTAACAAGGAAGGAAGTACAGCTATAGTGACACTGGGGGGAGAGAGTAACACCCTAATAACACAGGGACAAGATTACCACCCAGTGTTTGGCTGTATTGCTCCACATAGCAAGAAACACATAGACAAATGACTTCTTGACTAGGTTTTCTTTTCCTTTGTACTTTTAGTTTTTATCATTTTCCAAGATGTCTGTTTATCCAGAGCTCTCCTTTTGCTTGTGTTAAGTGAATTAATTATTACAATGGATTTCATCCTATAAATTCAAACAAACTGAGCTTATGTGCTCAACAACTGTGAAGATGAGGTCAGTTTTTGAGCCTCCATTTCTCAATTCCTAAGATGGGTTCATCTCAACTGACCAAAGCAGCTAAACACTTATTTTTTTTCTTTTCTGTCAAGCAACAAACTCTGCTAAAGTGCTGTGAAATAAATAAAAAAAGAGCATGTGGCCCAGCTTCTGGGGCTCATTGCCTTCTCTGGGATTCTTGTCTTTGAAATCTATCCTCCAACTGATAAAGCAGGTCTTCCACGGACTTCACTGTGTTGTCACAGATCCCTTGGCTTCACCCTGCTTTAGATGATCCTAAATGAAATCTACGGTTGCCTAAGATACTAAAGGGACACTGTAGGAATGACCACGAATTCCCAATCATAACATCAGAACAGATAAGTCATTAGAATCCTTTTGAAGGCCAGAAATGCCTTTAACTGCTTCTGGCCTATGATAATATTAATTTTAAATCACTCTCCCTTTAACACATCCATTATTATTCAGTTTCTCCACTGTGCTTTACATCTGACCTCGAAATGAAAACTAAATCCTATGGCTAGAATGCATTTCTTAAAATGAGTTTTAGTTCTTAAGTGGTTAAGTTGTACCTCTGGGATCTAATGGAACAATATCAGTCATCTTATGTCAAGAAAAAAATAATGTCTAATCTTTGACAGGAATGAATTACTTCACATGGGACAGCTACATTTGGCCTGATACTCGTTGTCAGCTTTCAGTGGGAGACGAGGAACTAAGAAATAGATTTCATCAAATTCTGAGATGGGAGGAAATGAAATCTTAGCAAAGAAAACAAGTTATGCCTCTGAAATGAATTGTACAAGTGCAAAGATATATCAGGTGAAAAGTGAATGTTAAATTCATTTGCCAACACATGACACAAAATATTTTGGACAGATATTTAAGGACAGAAAAAAAAAGCCCTGATATTACCAGTTTATAAAATATTCATGTATCTAAGAAAACTAAATTATATCCAGATTTGTGCATTGCTTATAAACATTCTCTGGGTTTAGCAGTATATTTTCCTCCCCTCTTCTAGTTCCTTGCATGAGCTGACCACTTCCTATACAATAAACAAAAGCATAGGCTTATAATAAAACATTAGATCTTTTAGCTTAGATATCTAAAGAAACTTCTCTATGCTTTATTACCTGAATCACCTCAGATTTAAGTAGGAGACCACCTTTGCTGTCTCATGTCAACGAAAAATGAAACATCTTATTTGTCAAAAGAAGAGGACAGGGATTAGGGACAGAAGATGGGCCCTTTCAACTCTAAGTCACTTCTCGCTGTCTGCTTGTGGAGGGTAGGCTCTGACAGAAATCAGTACTATCTGAGGGCTATTCTGTTGTGTCCTATGTGTCAAAGACATGGCAGTCTCCATCAATTCCTCCTAGACATATGTCCATAGCACACAAAATCTATCCTGATTAGCAGCTTGGGAACTTATCCACTTAGGGCAATATGAACCTGGATCAGAAGAAGCTATTTCAGGGACATGTGTGTTGAACGGTGTCAGATACTTTATCAGTCATATCCAGGGATGCTAATTTATAAATGAATGTTCTGTTCTGTTCAATGGACTTAAAATATCTGACTCCCTAAGTCCAAAGTACATCAACATGGAGGTTGCAGAGTGTAAGTAAGTGACTTGCCATAGTTTTCTTTACACAGAGGATATATGAGTTTGAATGAGAGGTAACTTTACAGACACTTATATCAGATATAAAACTTGCAGAAATGTATTTATATGTATAATTATATTATATATACACATTTTTGACTCATGTCATATAAACAGAAAACACAGGACAACTAAAAACAATTTCAGCATTCCTATCATGTATTATGATCATATTCCTTCCCTTTCCCTGAATTCTCTCTGATTCTCCCCACCTTCTTCCTCATCCAATGTCATATTCTTTCTCAATCTTAAAAAGCTCTGGAGTCTGGTTTGTTATGGTCAGCTTCTCCAGAAAATGAGGCCTGATCTCAAGTGTCATTGATACACCCAGTATCACATCATTGGGGGGGGGGAGACCAATTCTCTCTTTTGTAGAAGCTCTTCATCATAAATAGTCTCTTGGCTAGAAGTGGCACTTTGTGTATCCTTCTTTTTACCATCCTTGGAATTTGCTTGGCTTGGGATATATGCATGATGCCCTAATCTTTGTGAATTCTTGTACACATCAGCCCTATTGGGTATCAAAAATGCTCTTTCAACCTCCTCTGGCTCTTTGTGCTTTTATAATCTTTGTGCTTCCTTTTATACTCAGACCCCTGAGGTTTGATGGGAAAATGGAATACAGACATCCCTTTGCAACTCAGTGTTCCAAGGACCCACTGTCTATGTCATCCAGTTGTGGATTTCTGTACTAATTAGCATATATCAGGGAAAAAAAATCCCGTTCTTGTGATGATTGAATCTATGGGGAAAGCAATAGGCAAACAGGAGTTGTTTTATTGTTATGTACGCTTAGGGAAATAGAAGTAAAGTGTTTTCCTTTAAGAAAGAGGCTATGTGTTTAAGTCAGTATGTCCAATGTTGGAGAAGTACCTTTGCTAACAAATAAGACTACCATCAGCCTCCCAAGGAGATTTTCTTTGTCCAATTTTTTTCTCAGTGGCTCTCCTGTTCTCAAAGATTGCCACATCTTTGCTCCAATATCATTGTTTCTTTGAGTATACTGCTATAATTTTTTTTGTGATTCATTATGCATTGTCTGAGTTTAGGGCTAAAAACTCATTCAGTTGTAACAAGAAAAATAAAGATCTGGGATATGCACATGTGAAAATGAGATTTATAACCATAAGACACTGACTACCTCTGGCCAAAATTTATTAAGGCTTGTGTATTTATTCTCAATCGTCTTAGTTCATATTTGTCTGTAGACAGAGATACCAAAAGCATGAAAATTAAATCAAGGCACCAGACCTCAAGGAATATGCTACACAGAGACGAGATAAAAATAGGTTGATGTGGCAATAAAATAGCCCTGCTTCAATGATAGTATGTCATTTCTATCACTTAATTACATTATAGATTGAGGCTGGTTGGTTAACTCTTTGGTGTTTCATTCCTTTCCAATATAAAATGTGACACTAATAACAGATTTCTTTAGTTGATTCTTACTGTGATCTATGATTTGACAAAGGTAGTCTTAAAATTATTCTAATGTTTCTTTTTATTACCAACCATACCACAAAACTGGAAGCCAGGCTGCTCTTCAGTTGACACCAGTTTGGGTCTAGGAAATACAAGACGTGGGACTGAATCTTCCTTTATTCCAAGGTCACAGTCATACCATCTATTTCTTTCCATAATGCCAGACTTATTCATTCTGAGAAAATACCTTTGAGAAGGAGTATAGGTTTAATCTCTCACATTATACAGATAAGAAGTAAAAAATCATGTAGCACTCTGGTGATTTATGAAGTAGCAGGTAAAAGTTAGGAGAGGCGGAGAAAGGAGTTTGATCTCTTGTCTTCCCTTTCAAGGCTCTTTCAGAGACTTCCCTCTTGTTCCTGAACTCCAGCCTGCTCTTTGGATAGTGGCTGAAATGAATATGGGGGAGTCTATATTCTCTGAAGGGAAACGTAAAAGAGACAAAGGAACTCTTTCTTATGAAGCCCTTGACCACTGGTGCTCAGCTCTCATAGTATTGAGTGCATGGGCAAACTGCTTAGTGGGAGAAATGTCGCTGCCAGAACTTTAAAGAGGTTAATCAATACTGGGCCTCAATCAAAATCTTGCCATTCTGTTTGCAAACTCTAGAGTCCTTGTGGAGACTTTTACATATTCACTGAAATGCTTCTGGAGCATAGAGGTCGGGCTCTTTAAATTGTTCAAGTGTTGTCAGCCATCAGCAGGTCCCCATAGACTATAAACAAGCAACAGAGCCCCTGTCCTCCTGTTTGATACTTGTTTTCCCAGTAGAGGGCTGAAGTTGCAGGCTGAAATGTCAGAATAAAACAAGACTTGCCTATTTTTAGCCTTAGCTCACACAGTTTCTTTTCTCTTTAATCATACATCAAGATTTCAAACTAGCCACCTTTGTGAGACTCTTAAGGAGAGCAGAAGTCAATTAATACAGGAGATACTTTAAGCAACTGCAATATATAATAACAGTGGCCTTTTGTTTAAGCAACACGCAATTTTGATGTCATCTTTTGTGCTTGTTTTTGACTTTTCTAGACATTTGATGCTAGCACATCAGGAACATAGAAGTGAATGGTATAACACCAGTTCTGAAAGGAAATAAAACAAAATAGCTATTAATCATGTGAGCCCCGTAACCAGGGCCTTTGTCCCAGGTGTCTCACTGGACTGTAGCACTGCATCTGTGACCATCGGACATGTGGAGAAAAGGATTGTCATCCATTTCTAGTTAGTTCCAAAGAAGAATATTTGGGTAACAGCTGATAAAATGTGGCATTGTTTCAGGTTTACTTAGATCTATGAAGGGGAAGCTAATTGGGGCAATTCATCTTAGAAATGTAACTAAATCATACTGATAACTGTGTAAATAGGAGATGATTTGTAGAAACTGAATAGTAAATGGAGTTTGAGGTGAAGGCTTGGACACCACTTGTATTTTACTCAATCATTCTGGAAGTATTTATGAATGCCTACTATGTGCTCATATTTGCTCTAATGAGAAAATAACTACAGAACCTGAGGTGAGAAACGTAATAATGAAGTAAAATCACATATTAGGAAGTAATAACTTCTGTGTATGCTATATAGGTTAAGAATAAGTTAAATAATAGAACCATTTTATTTTTACTCAAAGGCAGTAATTAGGTAATCCTTAAGAGTTAACATTAAGAAATGGCACAAGCAAAGTTAGAGAAGCCATATAGCTAAATATTATGAAATTCTGTTTCAAACACCGGAAACAGACATTGAAGCGTGAGCAACTTTAGTATATTGAAGGAGGAAGACAAACAGTCAGAGGCTTGGGAATGATGAAGAAGGGAGCAGAAATGGAAGAAATCTGGGCTAGAGGTAGGAGGGAAACAAAGGAATATGGCCATAGATGTCTTACACAATGGTTGGAAGTTTATTATAATTAGAATAAAGGTTTTCTATTGTTTTTGAGTTTTCACACATTTCCTGTTGAGATTTGACTTCTCCTAAGATAACTCTGGCCTCTCTGTGAGACTAGATATTCAGGCAATGATGGAAATCAAAAAATCTAGCTTGAAGGTTAAATGCTAGCATAGGCTAGCACACCTAGTTGATGGTATGTTCAACTAGGCAATGAACAATGAGAACCATTGACTGAGACCAAATACTGAATATACTTAAGAAGAAATGAGTCAAGTTTGGTAATGACCTTAATTTGAGATGTCAAAAGGAGAAAGAGTATGGTAATGTTTTTAAAGCAAGAAGGGATTGCATTGGATAGATACAGCATTAATCAAGAGAGAAAGGTGGTCTGAGATTAATTTGGAGAATAAATGAAATTCTATGTTCATGTATACCATGATTTCAACTTGAGATGATTTAAATGAGAGTGACCTACTGAGATCTCAAGGAAGGGTCAAAATAGTGGCTAGAATTAGGCAAGCTATAAAACTCATAGGTCACTTAATGCCTCCTACCTGAAGAACAATTTTGATAACACCAGAAGGTGCCATGTTGGCTTCCAAAGGGAAGGTAGTCTTTAGCATTGCTACCAGATATAACCACATTATATAATGAACCACATTGAAAAACGCCATGGCATAATAATCCCCAGAGTAGAATAGTGGTACATGTGCCATAGTGTAACCAGAAGCTCTCCAATTTATACCCGTTCAACAAGAAAGAAAACATGACTGGTAATGAAAACCAACTGGACAGTTAACTACTCAGTTATAGTAAATTCATGGATCTTGGAGGAAAACCTAAAACCAGAACTTTATCAAATTAGCACAATCCCCAACAACAATTTAATCATTTATCATTCTATCCACAGAGAAGTTTAGTCTTCACTCCTCATGAGAGCAAATTCTCTTTGAAACAGATTAAAATTGCTATAGAAAACCCCAACTAATCAAAATGTATTGCAGGGTCCATCGACAACACTCTCCTGCCCGAAGGCTTGGGGCTTATTGAGGAAGAAGTGGGTAGAACAATTGTTAAAGTCAGAGGAACAGAGAATATGCTATGGTAGGGTGTCTCTTAGGAATGCAAAAGTGCTCTGAAGAAAGAAATTGAAGACGATCTCAGAAAATGGAGAGATCTCCCATGCTCATGGATTAGCAGGATTAATATAGTCAAAAGGGCTATCTTGCCAAAAGCAATCTACAGATTCAATGCAATCCCCATCAAAATTCCAACTCAATTCTTCAATGAGTTATAAAGGACAATTTGCAAATTCATCTGGAATAACAAAGAACCTAGGATAGTAAAAACTATTCTCAATAATAAAAGAACCTCTGGTAGAATCACCACACCTGACCTCACGCTCTACTACAGAGCAATTGTGATAAAAACTGCATGGTACTGGTACAGCGACACACAGGTAGATCAATGGAATAGAATTGAAGACCCAGAAATGAATCCACACACCTATGGTCACTTGATCTTTGACAAGGGAGCTAAAACCATCCAGTGGAAAAAAGACAGCATTTTCAACAAATGGTGCTGGCACAACTGACAGTTATCATGTAGAAGAATGCGAATTATCCATTCTTATCTCCTTGTAAAAAGCACGAGTCTAAATGGATCAAAGAACTCCACATAAAACCAGAGACAATGAAATTTATAGAGGAGAAAGTGGGGAAAAGCCTTGAAGACATGTGCACAGGGGAAAAATTCCTAAACAGAACAGCAATGGCTTGTGCTGTAAGATTAAGAATCGATAAATGGGATCTCATAAAATTGCAAAGCTTCTGCAGGGCAAAAGACACTGTCAATAAGACAAAAAAGGCCACCAACAGATTGGGAAAGGACTTTTACCAATCCTAAATCTTCTAGGGGACTAATATCCAATATATACAAAGAGCTCAAGAAGCTGGACTCCAGAAATTCAAAGAACCCCACTAAAAAATGTGGTACAGAGCTAAACAAAGAATTCTCAGCTGAGGAATACTGAATGGCTGAGAAGCACCTGAAAAATTGTTCAGCATCCTTAATCATCAGGGAAATGCAAATCAAAACAACCCTGAGATTCCACCTCACACCATTCAGAATGGCTAAGATAAAAAATTCAGGTGACAGCAGAAGCTGGCGAGGATGTGGAGAAAGAGGAACATTCCTTCGAGGCTTGTGGGATTGCAAGCTTGAACAACCACTCTAGAAGTCAGTATAGCAGTTCCTCAGAAAATCGGACATAGTACTACCAGAAGATCCAGCAATATATCTCCCGGGACATATACCCAGATGATGTTCCAACTGGTAATAAGTACACATGCTCCTCTATGTTCATAACAGCCTATTTATTATAGCCAGAATCTGGAAAGGACCCAGATGTCCCTCAGCAGAGGAATGGATACAGAAAATGTGGTACATACTACTCAGCTATTAAAAAAACAATGAATTTATGAAATTCTTGGGGAAATGGATGTATCTCGAGGATATCATCCTGAGTGAGGTAATCCAATCACAAAAGAAGTCACTATGCACTCACTGATCAGTGTATATTAGCCCAGAAACTTAGAATACCCAAGATGCAATTTGCAAAACACAAGAAAATCAAGAAGGAAGACCCACATGTGGATACTTCATTCCTCCTTAGAATAGGGAACAAAATACCCATGGAAGGAGTTACAGAGACAAAGTTTGGAGCTAATATGAAATGATGGGCCATCCACTGACTACCCTACCCAGGATCCATCCCAAAATTAGCCACCAAATACAGACACTATTGCACATGCCAGCAAGATTTTGCTGAAAGGACTCTGATATAGCTGTCTCATATGAAGCTATGCCAGTGACTGGAAAATACAAAAGTGGATGCTCATAGTCATCTATTGCATGGAACATAGGACCCCCAGTGGAGGAGTTAGAGAAAGTATCCAAGGAGCTGAAGGAGTCTGCAACTCTATAGGTGGAACAACAATATGAACTAACCAGTACCCCAGAGTTCGTGTCTCTAGCTGCATATGTAGCAGAAGATGGCCTAGTCGGCCATCATTGGGAAGAGAGGCCCCTTGGTCTTGTAAACTTTATATGCCCTAGTACAGGGGAACGCCAGGGCCAAGAAGTGGGAGTGGGTGGGTAGGGGAGCATGTGGGGGGAGGGTATAGGAAACTTTCTGGATAGCATTTGAAATGTATATAAAGAAAATATCCAATAAAAATAAAATTAAAAAGAAAACGGAATGCAATGTGACACCCAGAAATTCTCCCCAGCATGACTAGCTAATCCTGAGATTAGCAAGGAGGAAATCAAAAGACATGCAAAAGTCAGTGGGGAAATCCTATTAGGCCTCAACCTTAGACAATGAACTGCAAGTCATTATGGCATTCTGCGACTAGAACAAGGGTCTTCTCCAGAGCAGAGTGCACCATTGATAATCCAGTAACAAAGGGTCTGCTTGGAAAAGAAAGTGCATGTGTGTGAAAACATAAACTGTTCCGTCTAATAATATGACCTTAGAAATAAGCAGCATGGTAAGTTGAGTAAAAACAAAACAAAACAAAAGTTATTTTATTGATAAGTTCCTAAATTAAAAGGTATATCTTAGATCCATTTAGGCCCTGTGGTTGCCTGCCATCTAATAAAAAAATGTCATTACAATCTATTTTCAGATGTACTTGTAAAACATTGTAGTCTTACCGGGTTGGAAATCGTTCTCTGTGGCTCATCAAACTTCAAGCAATGAGTTATAGCCCCATTATCTGGACTTTACAAGAAAGCTGGTTAAACCATTTTTCATGTAGTCTTATGTATACAAATAGAACATTGTCTTTTGTCCATTGTTCTTTACCCCCCTTCAGTTGTGTGACATTGTAACATCCATTCTCATACAATTCTTTATTAGATAGCACAGTGCCTTTCCACTGAAAATACTGATTAATTTGTGGGAGTATTTATTGGCATTGATAAATCAAAGCACAAAAATAAGTTACTGAGGCTGTGTTTCTCAGAGAAGATTCTAGATAATATTTAATCCTATATTCAAATGTTCAATCTGCCAGTTTTAACAAATTTCTCTACTCTAAGAATTCAGGGAGCTTTGTTGCTGCACAAAAAAGGAGATGGCTGCATGTCTCATTATTTCCCTCTCCCTTAATTGCTGCTCTGATCTTTTGAAAAGGCATTCCATAAACCTTGCACTTGGCAAAATAAGATTATTCCAAGGCTAAAATGCAAAAGAGTATATAAATTATTTATTAAAATGAACTTATTATTATTTGTGAAATTGAAAGTGATAAAATATTTTCAGGAACATTTTGAGAGGACAAGCACTGTGATTTACACCAAATACCTCTTGGTTTGTTTGTTTGTTTTCATGTAAGAAGAATGTCAGATTTAGTTACAATAGGAGGCTTTATCCAAAACCACCGTGCTTGCAGGTGGAACCATTTATTCAGTCTTACATCATTTGATGTCAGGGTCAGGTCTCCATAGACAGGTCCTGAAAATATGGCCATTGAATAAAAGATTGCACTTTCCTTTGGAGTTTACCATATGTCCAGATTTTGTCTCCTGAAACTGAACCTCAAGAAGTACAGCCCAGAAAATTTTATTCCAGAGAACCTTCTACATTCCTCATATAGCCTGACATATATACCATCGTAGCAATGCCTTTAAATTTAGGGTAAAGATGATATGTTCAGGAGATGAGAAAATAACTAGGATAATAGTATTTAATCATGTGTGTTTTACATTAAGAGTCTCAGCTCTTAATACACAACAACAATGTGTGGAGATGATTTAACCAAGATCACACTCAAAACCTTAATATTAAAAATAACCAGGTAGGAAGCCTAAAGACCCCACAGTAGACTAGAAACAACTTAAGGGCATTGGGGTAATTTTAAAATCAGCAATTTGTCCATTACCAGGGCTTCCTAAAACTTTATGTATATGTTGATTAAAAGGTAGATTTTGATCCACTCAGCCTGGGATGGGCTGAGATCTTGCCTTTCTTTCATACTCCTAGTTAAGGAGAAGCAATTCGTCCAAAGGCATACAAACTGAATAGGAAAGATTTAATTTGCAGTTACAATTTTTTATTTGCTCCAATACTTTATATTTAATAACTATAAAATTAAAAGCCTGAATTTAGTGAGAAAACATCCCCCAGAGAAATTCTGAGTACTCTAGGCACAATATGTTAATATTTTATTCATTGCCTTGTCCTATTACATGATGGCTGACCAACAGTCTTGCTTTGCCTTTAACTGGCTTAAAATGTAGATAGTCCCAAGCAGACCAGGGGCAAAATGTGTATGTTTCAAGGGCATGTACTTTCCTTTAATATGATGGAATCTTACTCTAACACAGAATGTGCTGTAGCCATAGTTATTAGTGCTGTAGCTATCAATTGAGAACAATGTGGCTGGTGTATGTGCAAAAGTGAGTGGCCCAGCACTAAGACGATCTTACTCTACTTTAAAGATCACTGATTGGGGAAACCCCAGTTTGAAATCTAGAAGCCTGACCCTAGAAATGGGAATTTTATTAACTTCCTGTGCAAGAAGAGTTGCCTTGTTATTGTTGTTGTTGTTGAACTACATCTTCAGCTGGACACTTAGGGTTTCTGAACACTGGGTCGCACCACATAGTTCACATTAGTCTGACATTATTTATATAATGGATGATCTGTGAATATGTAATTTTTCTGCCTCAGCCACCAAAGCATTGGGTTCATAGGAATATGCTACCACTACTCATTACAAGATTATTAATCACGATTGTAGACTAATATTTCTCCTGGTTTAATATGTCAAGTTTATTCCAAAGTCATGTGAGCATAACATAGACATAATTTTGAACTTTGATTTAGTTAGTTTTACTATTCTTTGTAAAACATTTTAAATTCTCCTTTGAATTTTGGGTATGTATAAATATATCTTTAAATATATAAAGCACTTGCTTTATTCATATCATATTTAATGCTTTTGTAATTCATGATTAAATATCTGTTGACTTTTAACTGAGAATCACACATAGATATGTGTATTAACTATTAGCATAACTATTAGCCTTTCTTTCATGTATACATCCAGGCCTAAATATATGAGTTGTTGTTATGTTTTACATTCTTTTTTCTTTCATTTTGTGTCTGGATCAAAGCCTCCCTCCTTCAGTCTTCTCTTACACATCCCCTCCTCCATTTCACCCTCCCTACCATCTCTGAGAAGGGGAAAGACTATCTGGGTACCAACCTACCCTGACACCAAGTCACTGCAAGACTAGACACATCCTCTACCACTGAGAACAGACAAAACAGCCCGGTTAGGGGAGCAGGATCCACAGGCAGACAACAGAGTCAAGGCAAGTCCTGCTCCAGTTGTTGGGGGACCTTCATGAAGACCAACTTGCACATCTGCTACATATGTGTGGGAGAGAGACGCTAGGTCCAGACCTTGTATGCTCTTTTGTTAGTGGTTCAGTCTTTGGGAGCCGGTAAGGGTCCAGGTTAGTTGACTCTGCTGATCATCTGGAGTCTGCCCCCCCCCCCACTTCCTATTCCAAAAGACTTCCCAAGTTCCATCTAATGTTTAGCTGTGGGTCTCTGCTTCTGTTTTGGTCAGGTGCTGGATGGAGCCCTCAGAGGATAGGCTCCTATCTACAAGGCTAAGATGTCTGCAAGCTTAACAGGGTATCATCAATAGTGTCATGGACTGGTTCTTGCTCATGGGATGGATCTTAAATTGGGTCAGTCATTAATTGGCCATCTCTCAGTCTTTGTGATATCTTTGCGCTTGCATTTATTGCAGGCAAGAAAAATTTTGGATTGAAAATTTATGGGTGGGTTGCTGTCCTTATCCATCTACTGAGAGTCCTGTCTGGCTATAGGAGCTGGGCTTCAGCTTGCATATACCCCATTGCTAGGAGTCTCAGCTAGAGTTGCTCCCTGGAGCCTCTCTCATCCTGTGTCTCTGACATGTTCTGGAGGATGGCTCAGACATTAAAGGCTAAGCTTACAACCAAAAATATAAGATTTCAAATATTAAATATCATATTTACATATCGTTGGGTACTTTTAAGGTCAATATGGTTTTCTACTATAAAAGTGTGGCTGATTAGAATCAAATCCCTTAGTCTAAGACACTATTGGGAGCCTGATTCATTGACTTTGTCTAAATTCTACAAGTCATCCTAATGACAAGATGATAAATGAGTGTATGCCTATGTCAACCTTAAAGTATTGGACATAGAATTAGTTCTAGGAAGTTCTAGGCTGTTTTAAAACATTTACAATTCTTGAACTCTCATCTCTCTAAGCTTTAAAGACATTGCTAAGAATTTCAGCAGTAAAGAATGAGTTTCAAATCCCACTCAAGAAAGTAAAATTAAATGACCCAAGTTCTCTCTCTCTCTCTCTCTCTCTCTCTCTCTCTCTCTCTCTCTCTCTCTCTCTCTCTCTCCCTCTCTCTCTCTGTCTCTCTGCCTCTGTCTCTCTCTGTCTCTGTCTCTCTCTCTCTCACACACACACACACATACACACATTCATTTTGCATAAGCAAATGCATTGTACATGCACACACACTGTCATATTAGTCTATAATACTAGTTCATATTCCATTTGTTTTATTTTATCCTAATCATATATATTTATATTTCATTCTAATTATTTAATTTTATATGTTAGAAATCTTTTAGAAGAGCAATTGAAATCACTATTTCTCAAAGTGTTCATCAGAGGAGAGAATCTACTCACCACTCCAGGCATTTCCCTAATACATAAAAGCTTTATTTGATCCTCTTGAAAAGCAAATTTTGCTACATTTGTGCAAGTTAAAATATGAAAAATATTCTAAAACAGACTTTCAAATGAATCTCCCATTTATAATAAAGACAATATGAATTAAATTGCTTCATATGACCAAATTTTGAAGTTTATTTAAGCATCATTGGTTAACAGCAAAATATTTCCATGACAATAATTTTCATTTAGGCCAAATTGTATCTCTAGGAAATAATTATTTGTTTGTTTTTTTTCAACAGCAGCAAAAACAGTAATGGGACTTTAAAGTTATTGTTAGTATTGTGTACTTGAGAAGATCTAAAAATCATCTAAGAAACACGTCTCTGACCACACCTGGGTCACCTGGTTAGGTTACCCTCTGATTGAGCCTGCCTGTGAGGAGTTATATGCACACGGTTAATTGAGATGGAAAGGCCCCTGCTGGCCTCACATGATGGGTGGCACAATTCTCTTGGCTGCAACTGTAAACTGTATAAAAAGGCAAAAGATCCTAAGTATTCAGTGTTCTCTTCCTTCCAATTGTATATATAGTGTGACCATTTTCTCCAAGCTTCTACTAACTTCACTTTTCTATCATGGCAGATGGTACCATCAATTACCAACCAAAATAACCATGAACAAAAGCCGAATTTGGGGGGGAGAGGGTTTATTTTGTTTACTTTTCCATAGCACTGTGCATCTGCAAAGGAAGGGAGGACAGGAACTCAAATAAGGCAGGAAACTGGGGAGGTGGGAACTGATGTTGAGACCTTGGGGGCTTGCTACTCACTGGCTTGCTCAATATGGCTTCCTTGCTCAGCTTGCTTTCTGTCATAGAATTCAGTCCCACCAGCCCAGGTATAGCATTACCCACAATGGGCCAGGCCTTTCCCTGTCAATCACTAATTAAGAAACTGCCCCACAGGCTTACCTGCAGTTCCAAGCTTATGGAGGCATTTTTCTTAATTGTGATTCTCCTTTTTCAGGTGACTTCAGCTTGTGTCAGGTTGACACCAAACTACCCAGCCACCCCCTCTTCAGAAGAACCATCTAATACCCCGTGGGTTCCTCTTCTCCATAAACATTCCGCTCTACAATTATTACGGTTACCATTGTAGTGAAAAGTGAAAAGTGCCGCACAAAGACATAATTCCAAAGTCCTTATACTCTTATAGGTCTTTGTAGATGAGCTTCAGCACTTCAGAAGGAGGCAATTTTGGATGTGGGGGAGGTTCAGTCAAGTACTGCTGACAGCTTTGGTTCTGCCTCCCAGCCTGTGGAACTGTGGCAGGATAAATGTCTAGACCTTCTTCCCTGCCTTCTCCAACTTTAATCTCCCACACTGTGGAGGAATCAAAACTTCTGCTCATGCTCCTCTCCTTTGTGAGGATCAGATGTTAATGTACCTTGTTAATTATTTATATATTTCTTTGATATATATATATATGTATATATACATATATATAGGAAATATATATATATTAATGAACATATGAAGTCTCCAATGGTCTTCTTAATGTAATTTTGTGCCACCATTGTTTACAAAAGGTTTCCAGAAAATCTGATGTCCTTTTCCATTTTCTTTGGTCTTTTTAACTGCCGCTCCCATATCTAAACTGTCATCACATCAGTGATTGATAGCTTACAAATATTTCTCCAATAAATCAATTTCTCTTCATCTCTGCCACTGTGTACATATGTCCTGTTTTTAAACAGCTTCCTTCTCTTGGTGATTTTCTGGCTTGCTCTTCCCTATGTATTCTTAAACCCAAACATCAAAGTGGTAATTTTAAATATAAATCAGTGTGCTTCATGTTCCTGCTTAGCTCTCTTTATTACTTATTTAAAAATATTTAAAAAAATGTTTCTAGGAACTGCTGTGAACACTTTTAATAGTAGAATACAGGAGGCAAAGACAGAGGATCTTTGTAGTTTTGAGGCCAGCCTGGTCTACACAGCAAGATCTAGGGCTATACAATGAGACCATGTCTCATACAAAACAAAACAACAAATCAAAAGGTAATACTTTTATCTCTTCATAAACATCGATGTTTTTATTTTTTATTTGCTATTTTTTGAATGCTAACTTTATTTTAACTACCATACTAAATTATTCATTAGCATAATATAATTTCGATCCTAACAGCAATTTAGTAGGATAAGTACCTGCATCGATTCCTTGTACAAAAGAAGGCTATGATGCTCAAAGAGAGTAACTTTCCCAAGCTCATATAGACACAATACCCAGTGAGATATATGACAGGAGAATCTACATTTTTCACCACTATATAATTTTCCAACAAGTTACTACAAAATTCAAATCGCTTTCAGAGCTGTATTCAGTCACTTGATTTTTGAATACCCAAAGATGACTGCCAAGCATAGGGATGTTTGCTTGTATTTCCAGCAGCACAGACTGCTCAGCATTAAGATTCTCAAAGGCCAAGGTTGGGACCAATCTGAGCTATGTGAGAAAATACCCTCTCAAAAACAAACAGCTAAGTATGGTGATATATACTTATTCTTGACACAGAGGAAACCGAGATAAGATAGTGAAGAATTTGATGGAATCCTAGGACAAATAGCAACACTTCTCTCATAAAACAGAAACAATAAGCAAGCCAGGAAAAAAAAAAAAAACACCATCTCTTTTCTACTACTTAATGGAATATTAAAGAGTCTAAGAGCAGGGATCAGAGTCTTAGCAGCTTTATGCTCTCAAAATTGCTCTATTGAATGAAGTATCTATTTGTAAACTTAATTTTCTCCATTTTGTTTTTAGATTAAGAGCGTCTATACATTTATTAGTGTGCACATAGGAAATTTTTGGAAATGTATAAGTCTGACATTAGTAATGTCATTGACACTTTAGGCCATGGCAGACTACAGATGTGCCAGCACATTTTAAAGATAACATTTAAATCTCCCTCTAAGCCAGTGCCATTGGGCACACATAGCAGAGTGAAAAGCATTGCTCATATGCATGAGCCAACTCTACTGTAAGCATGCCTACTGTGCTTTGAAAGTCTAGATAGGAAGCTGGAAAAAGAGTGCAGTCATTAAGGACTTAGCTCACAGAGGCCTGAGGTTGAATCCTATAGAACAAAAATTGTTGGGTAGAGGTGGTATGTGCCTGCAACTACAAAGCCTGGGGAGTTCCTAGGACCTAACACAAGCAGATCCATGAGGATCACGGGACAGCTAACCTAACCCTAATGCAGAGTTTCAGGCCAGTGAGAGACCCAGTCTCAAATGTAAATGAGGGAGAATATTGAAGCAAAAAAAAAAAAATCTTACCATCAGGAATAAACGTTA
The DNA here is from genome assembly GCF_978045245.1 of Mus caroli. Lineage (NCBI taxonomy): Eukaryota > Metazoa > Chordata > Mammalia > Rodentia > Muridae > Mus > Mus caroli. The sequence goes on from NW_028227268.1 coordinate 85,076,601, forward strand.
AACTACGTGAAACCTTACTGACAAAATGAAAGAAAAAAAGAAAGAAAGAAAGAAAGAAAGAAAGAAAGAAAGAAAGAAAGAAAGAAAGAAAGGAGGAAGGAAAGAAAGAGAGAGAAAGAAAGAAAAAAGAAAAAGAAAGAAGAAAGAAGAAAGAAGAAAAGAAAGAAAGAGAGAGGGGGAAGGAAGGAAGGAAGGAAGGAAGGAAGGAAGAGAGAGAGAGAGAGAGAGAGAGAGAGAGAAAGAAAGAAAGAAAGAAAGAAAGAAAGAAAGAAAGAAAGAAAGAAAGAAAGAAAGAAAGAAAGAAAAACAGAGAAAGAGAAAGCTTGGATTCTGCTATAGACAGAAATTGCTCTAAGTCTCATTTGAATATTTTATTATTTTTGATGTTTATTTCAATATATGAAAAATGGTTATGTTTACAAGTCACCTTGAAAAGGCTGCAGCACCCATCACTTGGTCAAACACCATGAAAGTTGTTTCTATGTAGGTATTTTTTAAAATGTAATTTGTTTCTAAACATGTAGTCTTTGAATAAAAGAGATCTCTCATAATGTGGGAAGTTCACTAAGGGAAATGAATATTGTCTCTGCGCTGTCTTGGGAATCAACTTTCGTGCATTAAGTCTTCCGTGAGGCTCCGGCTTCTGGATTTCAGGCTCACCAACCTTGAACCATCTTATAAACCAAATGCTTATAATTTGTAATGTCTTTTGTAAACACAGTTCTAATGCTTCTGTTTCTCTGGAGGACCTAAAGCTATCTAACACACATAGGGACAGAAAGTTTCAAATAGCTTCACTTTTCTTTTTTATTGTATGTTAAGGCAGCCATGAGAGGATTGTGCATTTCTATTTAGATAGGAAATAAACTACCTACTTATAGGGACAATGGAAGACGTGGGAGAAGAAGGGGGAGCCTGCACATCAACAGTATAGCCAAGGTGATTTGTACAAAGTATTACTAGATATACCTAAAACTGCCCTCTGGTTTTGTCTGACCAAGTTACATTAACAATGTCAGCATCAAGGTCATGTTTTCCTGCCACTAACCCAGGGGCATTACTGCATTTGTTCTGGAAGAAGCTAATTCTTAATCCTGGTAAAAGTCTGCTTTATTAACACTCTCCCTCTTTGATGCCACTAGTGTATCATCAGTGCTGATGGCATTTAAATGACATTTCATACATGGAGCAGTAGAAAAGGAAGAGATAAAGCACATGGACTTGGACACTGTCAAGGGTCAAGCCTACCTCTACTGGCTAGTACTGAGGCAGTTGGCAAATTACTACTTCTCTCTGTTCTTAATTTCCATTGCCTATACTACACAACCCATGATACTGTTTTGGAATTTACATGATAAAATTTTCACAGTAGTACCTAAATTTGCTGAGTCTTTTAGTATGTGAGGTGTGGTTTATATTATAGTGCCATATGCCATTATTTATAGTTATTTTATTTTTATATTATTCAGTGTTTTCACTGGACAATGTGTACGTATTATTTTTATATGAATCCGTGTTTTGACTGTATGCATTGCATGTATGTATATGCATCATGTATAAGTCTGGTGCCCATAAAAGCCAGAAGAGCATATCAGAGCCCTTGGAACTGTGGTTAAGTATGGAGGTATGTAGATATGGGTGCTATGAATCAAATCTCTATCCTCTTAACTGGTGAGGCATCTCTCTAACCCCCAAAGTGACATTGTTATATTTACAGGCAAGGTCTCTGCAATTCTACTGTCAATGTGACTTAATCAAACACAGAATCTCTATATATAAAAGCTTAGCCTGGGCACTGTGTCATCATGATGCACTTCTCCTTCTATGCCCACGACTTTCTTTGCATTGTAACTTACCTACAGTAACTGAATGACTTATTAATGAGTATTCAATTAGGCATCTCTGAAAGGATTGCTTTCATAGTTTGTTAAAAAATAAATTGCATATCCTACAGATCAATGTACACAGGAACATGACTTTATATGTATTTCAAATTTTAATGGAGGATAAGTATGGTCATTTTTAGAAACTTGTTGAATGTTACACTTGAGTCTACTGGTGAGATGAAGCTAAGTGGGTTGTGTAAAGTACGGAAGATTTGTCTGTTGTTTGTTAGCATTGCCTGATATCCTTGGGTTACATTAGCTTGTGAACTTACTGATGTTTCTGTACATTTAACAGATCTGTAGAAAATCTGTCAGTCAGGCTAGATTTAACACAAGATAACATCTCACACAAGTAAAAGGATTCAAAAATCTTATAGTGATGGGAAAATTTATATGTTTTTCTTTAAAGTTGTTGTTGCATCTCTTTCTCTAAGATAGATTTGAGAGGAAGATATAAACTATCAGGGATCCAGTATTACGGATTGAAATCGGGACCTCTCTATTCTAGGCAGTTGCCCTATTATTGAGGACACCCAACTCTAGATTATATCAAAATGTATTACAAAACATTTTAAAAACCAATAAAAGTGATTTTAAATATCAACTGACTTAAATGCATTACTGAATCTTCTGCTACAGGAAAAAATATACACATTTTGGATTGTCTATGCTGGACCTAATTTATTCATTCAGCTTATCTGCTTTGTCCTTATCTGCTTTGTCCTTATGTGAATAAGAGTCCCAAGTTCTAAGAAAGCCATGTTTGTTCCTTTTTCATTTCATTTTGAGAAAATAGTACTTATATGCTTTCCGATAGTAGCCAGACAAAGAAAAGCCATCAGTCAGAGCTGGTTCTCAAGTGGAGGAATAACATCTATGATGCTCTGAATCCAGGTTTGTCTTTTCAGTTTGTGTAAAAAGGCTCTGCTGATTGACCAACACTGGGACCCACTTTTGAGGAAGGATATAGGAAGATGTGATTGTCTCAGGAAAAGCTCCTTTTGAGGCACACACAGAAGAATGTATGGGCTCATCTAATAGTATCAATGGTAGAAGTTCAATAAGATGAACAATCAGGATTAAACTATTAATAATAGAATATTCTTTCTGACAGTGGGTGTGAGCTTTATCAGCAGTAAACTACCAATACATTAAAGACATTTCAAAACTGTGTGACCTGAAGTTTCAAGGTTTAGACCCATATAAAAAAATCAAAGAATCGAGAAAATTTTGTGTACCCAGATGTTAAGTATAGTGTTATTTATGAATAATGAAAACTTGGAGACAATCTGGATATTTAACTGTAGGAGTTTGGTTAAACTAATATTTGAGTATAGAACTAATGAAATAGGCAAATTCTTATAAGTTGTCTTGAGGGTTGTGGTAAGGCTGAGAGAGAGAGAGAGAGAGAGAGAGAGAGAGAGAGAGAGAGAGAGAGAGAGAGAGAAAGAATTTCTTTAGGATGTATAAAGTGCTAGATTTAATCCCTAGCACTGGTGAAAATAATTCGGCCGGTGAGTGATAACATCCAGGGTAACAATACTTTATTTCTTGATCACTTTAGGAATAGTTTAGGAACCTTTTCTCAGGTATTATTCTTAAGAAAATGGATATATAATAATATAGTATACAATGTCATAATATTCGAGTTCAGACATATAAACCTTTTTACAGATTAAAATGCAAATGTCTGAAACGTGTTTTCCAGATTACATTGCTAGTTTAGACTTGAGGAATATCTATTAAAATTCCATCCTAATTCAGTTCAGTGGCAACAGCAGTAGAAAAGCAGTGATGTATGGATGCCTTCTGATTGCATGACTGACAAAATCACAGGAGCTCCTTCAGTAATATGAGAACTCAGATTGGGATGCAAATGGAAATGAGTATCATGAAAGTATTTGCTGTGCTTTCAGGGGTAAATCATCTCTGTGGCACGCATGTAACAACATAAAAAATGTAAGCCCTTTTATTGAATATTGGATGAGGTTAATATAAAGAAAAATGCCTCAAAGAGTACTGATTTCAGGGAGCTACATTTTCTTCTACAGCATGCTAAACAAGCCAGGTTGCACCAACATGGACTCAAAGGGACCTCAGTAAAGACTTATATTGGCTTATCAAACAAAGGGAAAGGATTCCTTCATCAGACCTCAGAATTCTCATCAGCTAAAACCAAACAAACATGAAATTATACTGCTAAGGTCAGCAAATAATCAAAGAACTATGTTTCAGTTCAAATTAATGGACAAGGTTAAAAAACAAACATATAGTCTTAAGTTAAAACATAAAAGTTAGCATTATATAAGATCTTTAATATTTTTAAAGGTATCAAAATGAGAAAATACAGCTTATGAGAAAATTATTATATAGAAAAGTTTATAAACTATAACTCTCAACAATGAAAAATAAAATTATCAAAATTTGAAAGTTAATGGGACAATGGAAAAATTTGGTAAAGTTTAAGTGGAATTTAAAGAGCTGAAAGGCAGATCTGGGACTCTTCCAGAGCCCATCAGGGAGAAACGGAAAGGAAAAATGGGTGCAATCAGTGACATTGAACTCCCAATAAATGCAAATCTGTAAGCAGCACAAAGACATAGACTATACTTGGTGAGTTTTTCACAGGTGAGGATTAAGACTTGAAAGTTTTGAATGTCAAGTAAATTGTATAAATTAAATAAAAGTCATTGGTTAAATAACAAAAAAATAGAATATATAACTCATATAGGATTAAAATAATTCAGCACACAGATAACCAGGCAGTCCTCAAAAGCAGGAACATAGATAGGGCATGAGTAAGCTTTAAAAACTGATGCACAAAAAAAAAGCGCCAAGTTCATAGAGTACCATAGTACACAAATATTCAGGTATATGTGACTGATCAGAGAGTATAACTCAGTGGCTGAGTGCCAGCCTAGTAGGTATACGACTATCAGCTTAATTTAGGAAGCCAAGACGATGGAATACATGTATCAGTTTGAAGATAATGATTGACAGAGAAGTCAGTAAGCTACCTGTTACTTATCAAGTACATATTAACAGATAAAGTAAAAATTTAAAACAAGTCGTTTTAAAAGACGATAGAGCATAACAGCTCTCATTTTGATTTATGGATGGAAAACTCCTATGTAGTTTCCACTCTTTCCCAAGCTAAGCCCTACAAAATGTACATGGAGAAGCTTATTTCCGAATTAACAGTTCTGGGCTCACAACAAAAACTTTAAATAAAGTGTTGAATGTGTTAAAGACATTAGGAGATAAAGAAAGACAGTCCTAAGAATTAAAGACAAAAGCCACAATCATTCTAACCCTGTGGTTCTTTACCTTTCTTTTTTTTTTTTTTTTTAGAATATACTTCCTCTCTTTTATTACCTGGCTTTTCAAGAAGTTATTTAATGAAAGTATGCGCATTTAGCACTGCTAGGGTGATAGCATAAGGAATGTCCTATGTTTGGTAATACAAGGTAGCAAAGGCACATTAGTGTTAGAGAATTATAGCAGATGAAGCTATAACATGGACAATGGAAAAACACAAGAATTGGTTTAATGGTTAATGCAATAAAATTTTTTTTTGACTTTTTTTTTTATTACATATTTTCCTCAATTACATTTCCAATGCTATCCCAAAAGTCCCCCATACCGCCCCCCACTTCCCTACCCTCCCATTCCCATTCTTTTGGCCCTGGCATTCCCCTATATTGGGGCATATAAAGTTTGCAAGTCCAATGGGCCTCTCTTTCCAGTGATGGCCGACTAGGCCATCTTTCGATACATATGCAGCTAGAGACAAGAGCTCCGGGGTACTGGTTAGTTCATCTTGTTGTTCCAACTATAGGGTTGCAGATCCCTTTAGCTCCTTGGGTACTTTCTCTAGCTTCTCCATTGGGAGCCCTGTGATACATCCAATAGCTGACTGTGAGCATCCACTCCTGTGTTTGCTAGGCCCCTGCATAGTCTCACAAGAGACAGCTATCTTTGGGTCCTTTCAGCAAAATCTTGCTAGTGTATGCAATGATGTCAGCGTTTAGAAGCTGATTATGGGATGGATCCCTGGATACGGCAGTCTCTAGATGGTCCATCCTCTCATCACAGCTCCGAACTTTGTCTCTGTAACTCCTTCCCTGGGTGTTTTGTTCCCTATTCTAAGAAGGGGCACAGTGTCCACATTTTGGTCTTCATTCTTCTTGAGTTTCATGCGTTTAGCAAATTGTATCTTATATCTTGGGTATCCTAAGTTTTGGGCTAATATCCACTTATCAGTGAATACATATTGTGTGAGTTCCTTTGTGATTGTGTTACCTCACTCAAGATGATGCCCTCCAGGTCCATCCATTTGGCTAGGAATTTCATAAATTCATTCTTTTTAATAGCTTTACCTTTCTAACACTCTGACTCTTTCATATAGTTGCTCATGTTGTGGTAATCCCCAACCCTAAATTTATTTTTATTGTAACTTTATAACTATAATTTTGGTATTGTTAAGAATCCTAATGTAAATATCTGTGCTTTTTCCAGTGTTTTTGGGCAAGTCCTATGAAAGGGTTGTTCAGGTCCCAAAAGAGTTGTGACACACAGGTTGGGAACCACTGCTTTATCTCCTACGCTCTCTCCCTCAAATTAGTAGCCTTCTTTTCTTTGACTATTATTGTTACATTAATATGTGTGTATATGTATGCACAAATACATAAGTACAGCCTGCTGAGTCCAATTTTTGTTGTTTGTGTCTATATGGGTTCAAGACTGACCACTGAATCTTGGTTAACCAATGAGGGATATCATCCCTGAGACAGGCTAAGTCCCCATCTCCCAACAGTCATTAGTTCTTTTATGTCTTTGTAGATGGGTGGGGCCCTGTAAAATTCCCCCTTCTGTTTTAGCATGTCTATTGTTCTGGTGAATGTTCTGATTTTATTTATGCAGCCATTTCTAAGAAAGAATGTTTCACAACAGACTTTTAGTATTCTGGCTCTTACAATCTTTCTACCATCTTCCTCAATGTTCCTTGAGCCAATCATCTTACAATAGATGCAGAAGCTAGAATATAAGTGTGTTCCTTTGGGCTAGGCTTACCATGATAAATCCAGTTTGGTGAGGGGTGATATATATATATATATATAGGCATATATATATGGGTATATATATATATATATATATATATATATATATATATAGGCATATATATATGGGTATATATATATATATATGGGCATATATATATGGGTATATATATATATATATATATATATATATATATACATATATGGGTAAGATATAGAATGTAGTAACAAAGCTTAAAAGAAGTTAAGTTACTTGGGCTGACAATGCTCCTTGCAAGGACCATAGACTAAAATCTGAGTAGCAGGTACATGATATCTCCAATCAAATGGTTGGTCATGGTATTCCAATTGAACTCTGTCAAAAATATAGATTGTTAAGGCAGCCCTTAGTTCTCTTTCAGAGATCTATTGCTGAATGCAGTGCATACTCCACACACAGGACTTGGATTACTGGTGCTGCATCTATCCTGAAAGTCTCTTTCCTCATGTATGGTATAAGGGAACCCAATAAAAGATGCCAAGAGAAGGAAAAAAAATCTAAAGTCCTACCAAACTGCAACATCTATAAACTATAATAGTCAGCAAGGCAAGCTACTTGTGAAGGTGCAATCAATGCACTCACGTATTGGTGCTGGCCCATAGCTGACTAATGGAATGTAAATCCATTCAATAGGAGTAATAGCATGCCTAGTACTAGAAACCTAACCAACTTGTTGACACTAGTTAGGCCATGGAAATTAGAATGCAATGCACTACTGCAATTCCACTAGACCATCAAGATAATTATTGTAGACACATATGCTATCAGAATTGCATTAATTAAAAAAAATGTATACATGAATTAAATGATCCCTCATAACAAATATTCAGAACTACACATTTTCCAAATGCTCAAGTAAGTCTGTTTTGGATAAACAAGCTTTGTTATTGACAGAACCAGAAATGTGAACCAGATGAATAAATAAAAGGAAAAAGAAAAGTGGGAGAATAAGAAAATCAGAGAGCCATCTAAGCTATGTGTCTATTTCAAAGAAATCCTCTGTTACTTCACAAATGGTTAAATTTTAGAGAATAATGGAGTATAGAATGATGAGCCCTAAAAGAGCCATTTGTTCCATCTCATGTGAGGTTCAGGGTATGCTTAAGAAGACAGACCAGAAGCCTGGCAGTGGTGGCACACTCCTTTAATCCCAGCACTTGTAGGCAGAGCCAGGAAGGGAGATTTCTGAGTTTGAAGACAGCCTGGTCTACAGAGTGAGTTCCAGGACAGCCAGGGCTACACAGAGAAACCCTGTCTTGAAAAACCAAAAAAAAAGAAGGAGGAGGAAGAGGAGGAGGAGGAGGAGGAGGAGGAGAAGGAGAAGGAGAAGGAGAAGAAGAAGAAGAAAAAGAAGAAGAAGAAGAAGAAGAAGAAGAAGAAGAAGAAGAAGAAGAAGAAGAAGAAGAAGAAGAAGAAGAAGAAGAAGAAGAAGAAGAAGAAGAAGAAGACAGAGCAGAGAGAATGGAAAAGCCAGAAGATGGAAAAGAAGGGTGTTGGATGAAATGACATGATGGCACAGGAGCTGTGGTTACCTGTGTAAGATTTGCACAAGACTGCTACCATCCACCTTCCAGCTTCCCAACTTCCAACTTCCATGACAAGGGAGTTTCAGGGGTCCATATGAATTTCCATGAAGGTCTATAGGTAGTTAATGGTTGCTGGGAGAAATGTACTTTTATTCAGGGTAAAATGTGCATGCTCAGTAATGAGTCCTACTTGCGCTCATGCAAGCAATCATAACTAAAGTCAAGACATCAAACAGATACACAAAGGCGAAAGATGAACGGGACTTGCTGTGAAGCAGGTTTCAACGGAAATGGTAAGGGGATAAGAGAAGATAATGTGGAAAGAGTGTTGAAATCACTACATTTCATTATAAACGTATGAAATTATCAAAGGAGAACTATGACTTGTTGGCAAAGAGATTTGATACTATATTTCAAATAAAATATTAAAAGTCCAATAAGATTATCATAAAATATAAGGGCATCTTAATATTATTAGGAAACTCTTTAGTAAATAATTTTTAAAGTATTTTAAAAAGTGAAATATACTTTTAACTCTATAGATTCAAACTCAGATGACTATCAAGTGATGAAAAAAGAAATTATCCTTTGTGCCTACCAAAGACCTCACAGTGAACTTACTCTAGGGCACCTATTGAAATTTAAAAATAATTAATTTTACCACTATCAACAGAAAAGCTTAGTGTCAAGTTCCATTGCTATCAATGGCATTTTCATGCACTGCTTTGAGCACTGGAATAAAATAAGGACATAAAATTTCTAAATAACAGATGGTGTTTATCAGGGAGTTTGATTTACAAATCATGTTTTGACTGTAAGTATCACAACCAATACATTATTGCAAATCATGAAATTGACCATGCTGAAATATGTAAAATCAGTACACAAAGTTTCATGGCAGGAAAAGGAAAACTTTACTGTACTTTCTACAGTAATCTCCATAGGATACTATAAAACATTGTCATAAATTGGTGGATTGCAACCATCTGAGTTCATTTTTTTTGAGGACTTTGCCGTCCATAAATCTGAAAGAAAGAAAGTGTTCTTTTTGAAGGTTCTAGGCTGTTTTTCCTTGACAGGTTTGTTTTCTGGTTGCTCCAGGAGTCTTAGCTATGGTGTCATCCTTCCCATCTCTCTCTGTGAGATCATGCCACCATTTCTGTTTGTCATACTTTCCTTGTAGGCGTGGCACTCATCTAAAACTTTTGTTAACACATTTAGGTCAGAAAAGAAAAATTGAGATGCCCTTTCGTCTTAATGCTCTTAGTTCCATCTCTTGGAGATGACAAAATCATCAATTCCTACAAATTAAAATGTATACATCACATCTGAGCAATACTATAGTATCCTTATTGAGAAATTATCTACAACTGTACCACAAAAGAAAGAGTTTAAGTGATCATCATCACTTTGCTCTTCTTTCTGACACATTCCAGTTCTTAATCTAGTAATTTAGGTATTTTTTATGAATAGCTTAGTTTGAGTATGGTTAAAATACCAAAAAAGTGAAAGAGTGCAGTCATTCTTTGTTGCTGTATCAATTTCCCTTCCTCTTTGCCATGGTAAAATATAAATGAGGAAAGCAAGTTAAGGTATGTGGGAATGATCTTAACCAGACCTAGCTCAACACATGTGAAAAGTAACAGACAGAAGTAAATGCTAGTTCTCAGCTTACCTTCTCATTTTTCCCCTTCACTGTTAATCTTAGGACCTCAGAAGAATGGCCAACACTTGTGCCCAGGTTTTCCATCCTCAGTTAACATCTGCAGAAACACCATCTCAATATATATGCAGTGTTCCAAGATCAGCCAAAGAAGCGATGCATCCACAGCACCTCAGTAGCTGTTATGGATATTTTCTACCCACTTGTGTATCCCCTTGTCTTGTTTTTCCTCCCAGAACCATGGGGTACAGCAATGTCCCAACACCACGAAATGCATCATATTAAGATAGTGGACGCCAGGCCATATAGCTCTCAAAAATCACTTTCTAGTTTCCATCCAAATTCAGGGTGACCATGCTATGAATATTGAAATATAAATGGAAACCTCTCAGTTGCCATAGAAAGCAAGTTTCCTCTGTTATCTATAGCAAAGCCTCTGCTGTTTTCTGCTTCCTGGTGCTCAGAGAACCTGCCTGGAGAGAGAACACAGGCATTGTATCTTCTTGTTAAGTGTGTTAATGGTGAAAAGTGTAGGATCTGTAGGGCCAGAAGAAATGGTATTGGTTACTTTAACCTAAAGTGTCCTTATAGGAGATTGTCCTAAATGTGTGTGTGTGTGTGTGTGTGTGTGTGTGTGTGTGTGTGTTGACAAGTTTTGTTTAATGTACAATAAAAGCAGAATCACTATCAGTATTATAAATACAATTTCACACTCAGAGATAAGAGGAAACACATTTTCAGCTACAGTGAGGGAACTGTGATATTAAAGCTTGTCTTTGTATGTCCCACTTTCCTTTGAATAATTGAATGCTATTGATTGCACTTTTAATATGGGCAAAATCTAAATCCTATAGGCATTAAGGTTTTATTCTTTGTTTATTTCTTCTTTCCTTTCTATATTTCTGACATATACTACTATTTGGTCTACACATGCTTTTTTGATACATGAGACAATGCTTGAAGCTGTCATATTATCATATCTACCTGACAGATTCTCCTGACAAATAACAATGTTGACAGAAACAATTGACACACAACATCTAAAATATAAACCTCTCTTCAGATTATTGACTTATGCTTCTGAGAAGAACAGCTTTCAGTACTGCTGACAATCACAACTTGCTCTTTCAAAAGTGCGTGTTTAAATGCCAAAATGTACTTAACCAGAGAGTTTGTGGGGATATGTGACATTAAAAGTTAGTTTAAACACTGAGTTTTATGGATCTGTGAGATCCACAAAAGCATCACAAAACATCATACCTCATCTATACCATGCATAGGGCTTGAGTGTTTGTTTGTTTGTTTGTTTTTAAGCATGTGAAATGAATTAAAATACATAAACTATTTTGTCAACAGATGAATTTACATATTTAAAAACCAATGCAGAATGTTTAAGAGTAGCTTACCATAGCACCATCTTAAAAGATAAGGTGAGTTAAACAATATTATTCTTGAATAATCATGTCTCACCATAATTCAAACCAATTCACATAGAGAGGAATCGTAATTCATATCAGAAATATCTAAGCATCAATGTATATAAGACTGAGAGTTTTAGTTTAACTGTTGCTTATGTGCACTCAACTGATTAAAACCTCCATTAGCAATTTCTAGAATTCTTCAAAGTCTAAAAGGTACATATGATTAAGATTACTATGCTAAATGTCTGTTAATTATTTCCATGAAGCCATATTTATCAATGAATATGAAATTGAAGATATATTTGAACATGTCAAATAATTCCTCAGTTTATGGCCTTTGCATTTTTCTATGCAATTTTCACAAAACATTCTGTGACTTGACACTTTGGTAACTTAAATGAAGAGGATCTCACTATTAATAAGTTGCCCTTTTACCTCATTAATATTTAAATTTTTTCTTTGTAGAAAATACTCCTACAGTTCAAAATATTTTAAAGCTCTACTATGACAACAAAGTTGATATCCAACATTGAATATGAATGTATAAATACATGTGTATTTGTTTTAAAATAAGTTCTATCCATCTTGGTTATGTTGTGGAATATTTACATTATAACTCTATATTCAGTAACTCAGTCTTTATTTGTGTATTTACACACACACACACATATGTCAAAGTAATTATTACCAACTACATAACCCTGTGTCTTGTATCTTAATTATGACTTAGTTTATCACTCTATTGAATAAGACATAATGGGAAAATGGGAACTGAGTGAGAGCACACACACAAACAAACACAAACACAGCTAACAAAAAAGTCATTAGGCAATTTCAAACTTCAGGTTCTTTATAAATGATGTGACACTAATTTTAGGTCTGCACACATAGATCCACTGGAAATTCTTCAGATTTAAGTGACAGATTAAGGCACAACTTCCTCCAGAACTTATGCTTCATCTTTGAAGCTTATTATATCTGCAAAAGCAGAGTTTTTGTTCAGTACTGAGCTGAAGTCATGTTCTCTTTACTGTAAATTGACTACAAGTGCATTTTTTAATAATATATCTTAATCATGAATCCTATATGAAAACAAGTAAAAGAGGAAAAATTTATGGAAAGGTAATACCTGTTTGGGGAGATATTGAAGAGTAATTAAATGGAAATCATTAGTAAGCCAATTGATGTTCAATAGATATTTGAAGTTCTTTATTTGTATGTTTTATATATTTCCTATGTAATATTATCTCTCCATAAAGAAATTAACTGTTGTGCATTGATTAGAAATAGTTATTAAAATATATTCATAATATTCAAACATGTTTCAAGCTCAGTCTTTTTTTGAGTTCTGTTTGGAGGTTGGTTAGTTTTAAATATTTGGGCTAGGGTAGATGAGCTACCAGCCTAAGGCCTCTCAGCTAACTGTAGACTAGCCTAAGCTTTACCTGATCTAATTATTTCATCTGACCTTCGGGACCTGGCTAGGCATCCTGTGGATACAATCATCTTCTCTTTGTCTCAGATTGGAAATTTTCAAAGCACTCTAGTTGTTGCACAGGCATGCTAGTTCAAACCTGAATCAAAGGGAAAGTTTACACTTTCTTTCATATAGAGTCAATATTGTTGATCTTATCAATTTAGCAGTTCTTGCCTCTTATATAATCTATAAATCGCATTGCAGCTATGTTCATGTCCCTGATCAGTAAGGAGCAAGAAGTGAAAAAGATAAAGGTTTCCATGTGCTGAGTCCAGTTTTATGGCACTTGGCAGAGTGGATGTTTAATGGTTTCAAGTAAGAAGATATGAAATAGAATTTCCAAAGCAGTAATTTAGCATGGATTAAAATAAGGTTAAAGATCAAAAGCCCAATGTGTTTATTAAGTCTTTTTAATCAGTATCCAAAAAGAATTCCATTAAATATAATGCCAAGGAACCCAACTAAGGAAATATCTTACTGGGTTTCACTTCACACAGTCACAGTTGACATGAAATAGGTAAGAAATATCTGCGTACCTTTGCTGTCTGACTCAGAGTCTCAATCCAGGTCAATTTATTAGAACTGCCAATTTGCAGACAACATTGATGGAGTGTCAGAGTACTTTACCCTTCCTCACTCCTAAAATAGTATGCTTTATTTAGTACTAATCATATAATCTCTTCCAACTATTTGTTCCATTCAAAATATGTCAAATATTATTTGTACAAGGGAAATTCTGATACAGCTTTCACTAAATAAAAAAACATTTAAACTTTGCATTCATTTAAAAACTAGCTTAAGAGCAATGACAGTTATGCAAATCTAGTTCTTATTTTCATGTGATTCAAAGTTTCGTTCCCAAAGTGAAATGATTTGTCAAAGAAATACATAATATTCATACATTTTAACTTGATAATGTTTTATTAACTGTAGTATATCCTAATATTCACACAATCTCATTATTTCACCAGACCTGTTAAATCCAGTAGATTTTAATTGTCTGAACCATACAGAAATCATATGACTCTCACTAGGTAATCTATCTGGTCTTGGACACTTGGTCTAAGTTTCTTTCTAAAAGCTCAACAGATATAACAGAAAGCTTGTTTTAGGTGTGGTTGACTTTGTGTGGCTAAGCATCCCTTACTCGGTGACCAGGACTTCACATCCTCTGTGACTGGTTTTTCTCTCTGCTGATGAAAACTCCATCTGTCTGATCACATCAATTGTTTAGCAGTATGCTACATGGAAAAACATTTTCTTTGCTAATGAGCTTTACAGCTTTACAGGACCAATACTAGTCTCTTCCAAAAATCACAAACTATCAGTTCTGCCTCCCCTCAACAATCATAACAGTTAGTATTCCAGCCATGGCAGTCAGGCAAAGATGTCATTTTTCTCTTCTTCGTGGTAATTTTATTAGCCTTTAATGTGTACAATGCTATATTACAAAAATAAAGTCCATCACTATATATGCTCCTATATGTGTGTTTGCATATATATGTGTGTGTTCATGTATATGTATATACATATAATCACATTTTTCTCACTATTTTGTGATATCCTGTATGTCACAAATAACCTCTTTGTTAAAAGGTAAATCACCAAATTTCTCCACAGTGTTTAACTGATTTTGTGACCCTCAAGCAAATATGAGACTGCCTTAGTTATCAGTTATAATTATTGGCTTTATAAGTAGACTTGCTCTCCAGTAGAGATCATCTGTCTTGACTATTATTAACATTTTATTATCCACAAATTTTAGAATTAGGTTGAATTCTATTTCACCCTACACATAAACACACACACATGCACACACACACACACACACGCACATGCACACACACACTTGTTGAGCATTAGATTAGCATTATAATATATCTGCAAATCAAAGTATTATATTTAATATATTTGTACGACATTTCAATATTGATAATTTAAAATCCATGATCATGGTATTCTCGTCACATTGTTTTTGTGTAAAATCATTAAAACTTTTGACATTCTTTTCGTACATCATTTGTTCTAAAATTCTAAGGTCGTTGATTACACCTGTACTATTTAATTTTATTTTCCTTAACATATCACTGTTGCATTCTTGAATACATACATTTACATTTTAATATTTACTTTTACCAGGCATGCTTATTAATTCCAAAAGATTATTTTGCTTATAATCTTTAACACACTCACTGATTTTAGGGTACTCAATAAGGATGACAGTTTCTCTGCAGAATCTGATAAAATCAGTGTGTGTCGTGTGTGTGTGTGTGTGTGTGTGTATGTCTGACATGAAGTGGAACTTTGCCAGCTTTTACACTGAGACACATAATGATTTTGGTCAAATAATTTAGCTTTTGTATTTCCATTTAATTATTCGTTGAATGGAGATGAATCCAAACATCCAGTCTTCTGTGTCTTCAGTAATTTGGTTTCTGTGTTTCAGTCCTCTATTTTGCTTTATGATACCATACATAGTTGGACTTAATGAGTATCCTAATTTGAATTATTATTGTCTATAGCTCTTTGTTTATATCTATAAAGACTGTTTCCACAGGACACAACACATATCTATACCTATATATCTACATCATCTATATCTATATCTATACCATCTATATCTATACCATCTATATCTATACCATATATATCTATATCATCTATATCTATATATATTCACACATACAAATGTTTTATGTAGATGGTATATATAAATTTTTATACTTGACATTTTAAAAATGCATTTAGGTAATGAACACAAAACATCAAACCACTATCATAAAAATTATCTCACATTGATGAAATTCTTTGTTATATTGATAAACACGAAATTATGTGTAAACTAAGCAACAATTCTGCTTAATTGTATTTCTGTAAAACTGATACTTGAATTTTATAGCTGCATTTAACTATTAACTCTGAAAATGCAGAAGTTGGCTTTTGCTCCAATTTTAATGAAGAATGCCTATAGTCATCTTTATGTGAAATGATATAGAAGGTATTTTTTAATAGTTGGAAAATAAGTTTTTTCTTCACCCTGATTTTATTTTATGCAATCCAACATCATATCTCCACCTCTATCTCTAAATATGTATCTATAATATATATGTGTGTGTGTGTGTGTGTGTGTATGTGTGTTTGTATATATATATACATTGAGAGAGAGGGAGGGAGATAGGGAGAGAGAGAGAGAGAAAGAGAGAGAATTTATTTATTTTCAGCCTTTATGGGTCTTTCTTTTTTTATTTTTTCTTATTCTTCATCTTGTAGTTCATTTGATTTTCCTTTAATATTAACATTAGTTTTTGTAGAAATTCCCCTGGCACTGTTGGAAGGTCACTGGGAATTTACTTTCTTTTTTTTTTTTTTTTTTTTTTTTTTTTTAGTTTTTTCGAGACAGGGTTTTTTTGTATAGTCCTGGCTGTACTGGAACTCACTTTGTAGACTAAGCTGGCCTCGAACTCAGAAATCCGCCTGCCTCTGCCTCCCGAGTGCTGGGATTAAAGGCATGCGCCACCACGCCCGGCGGGAATTTACTTTCTTATTCCCAGTATAAATTGAGTACTCTGAAGTTTTAGCATTGTTAATCCAAAAGTATAATATCAAATTGTTTCATAATCCATAAATTGTTGATTAATAAGATTATATCTTGAGTAGAAAATTATGGCATATGTTCACATATACGTTGCAATCAAATGTCAGTAAGCTACAATTAGTGCATAGTGTGACTTTGATACTAATTGAATGACATGTACTTCAATCCTTTTTATATACTCAAGTCATCCTCAAAAGATATCATTATGCACAAAGAAATATTGTGCAATCATTTTTCAAAAACACAATAATCTGAATCTCTACATGCCCCAAGCATTTCAGACAATGCAAACACAACTTGTATTTAGAATCATCCACTTATTTAGTTGGATGCTGGACAATTATTCTGAATGTAATATAATTCAATAGTAGATATTGTTTTTATTTATTTAACCTATTTGTAGAGAATCAATATTACACTTCAAAGTCTGACAACATTATGTAATGAACTCATTCAAAATAACTTATTAGTAAATGAAGGTTCTGAAAAATATTTTGCCAATGGAGCATCACTTGAAAAGCCTATCACTTTGAAGAGCTCAAAGTGAAAGATAAGGAAAGGTGAAATTTAAGTGATTGGTCCCTATGACAAAGCCCCTGTAATATTTAATGACTATTATATTAATATTTATCTTGATATTCATACATGTCTAGCCTGCTAAATATTCATAAAAACTTTACTAGTTTTTAGCATAGTGGAGTAATTCAAAAACTTGACAATGATGACTAATTTAGACTTCAATTTTAGTGATAAGACAGGAGACAAAAGATATAGAATAATTACATGAATTTGCATATATGTTATATATTCAAAATTCTGACATACTTATAGATATTCTAATTACATTAAGGTGTAGAGACAGGAATAATTTAAGAATTCATGATAGGTTAGGGAATTCATGAGTTTAATTATAATAGGTGTCTTGGAAAATGTTGTTATTAAATTATACCTACATTGCTCACATCTGACGGAGATTTTGAATTTGACATTATGGAATGTGACACTTCCTATGTGAATCAATTCTTAATTTTTTCAACATTTTCAACTATGAGGATGTGTGAACTACTACCAAATATGAAAATATTCATCATACTAAAATAATAGAGGCAGTAGTGGCACATGCCTTTAATCCTAGCACTTGGGAGGCAGAGGCAGGCAGGTTTCTGAGTACGAGGCCACAGAGTGATTTCCAGGACAGCCAGAGCTATACAGAGAAACACTGTCTCAAAAAGAAAAAAAGAAAAATCGAAGAATATCAAGTGTCACTAGGCAACCTAATTAATACAAGTGATAACAATTTACTAACATACTGTTAGATGTCTACATTTTTGTCAGAAAACAAAACTTTAAAGCATATGCTAAAACTCATTAGAGAAAGATAGCAATAAAGAAGAATTATTTTAAAAAATAGAAAAGAAAAAGTATACTTATCAATAAAGTTTCTCCATGGGCCAAAATTTTAAACTCAAAAGGACAAGGTGGTGAAAGTTGGTGTGGGTTCACTTGACATTCAGAAAAAATGTTCAATTCAAAGTTTTAGGACCATGCCATTTTTCTTGACAGTTGTATTTTGCATGTGGATTGTTGCATAGATTCAATTTACAAGTCCTTTTACCCTGAGTCCTTTTTGCAAAGTGCAGGGACTGAGAAAATCCTCATCAGTAAGTTGTACCAAGCCCTATCTGCCATCAATGGGGCTAGATCAATGTCTATATCACATGGGAAAATTCTTGAAACAGAATCAGCTCAAGGGAGAAGACAGGTTTGACTCAGCAGGAGACAGGAAAGTTTTGCATGTTAAGATAATATGTGTTGTAGAGCCAGGTGTGGTGGCTCACACCTTTAATCCCAGCACTTGGGACACAGAGGCAGGTGGATTTCTTAATTTGAGGCCACCCTGGTCTACAGAGTGAGTTCCAGGACAGCCAGGGCTACACAGAGAAACCCTGTCTGGAAAAACAAAAACAAAACCAAACAAAAAATATGTGTTGTAGACCTAGTGTGTCTGCACAGTTAAACTTCCAATATGCAAATATCTAAGCCACACCCTAACTGGAGTTTGTTGATTCACCTTTAAAAAGGATTACCATTGTTCCTCTTTCAATCCATGAGCAAATCAAGATATAGACCACTGATTCTCAACACATAAGTCCTCCTTCGGCATTAATGGCCACCTGCTTTTCTTTTACGGCCCTAACAGTTTTGGATTGCTTTGTTGCCAGGATGAATTGAAACCTAGATATTCTGGACTCCTAGCTAGCAAAAGTAACTTCATTTTCAATCACTGTGTCATATCCTCTGAGAAACATGGACTTTAGTATTATGAATGTTCTGAGGCTGTTAGTAGACATCAAATAGCATTGCAATGCTTCCAAATACTTACTTACATCTGAAGACCAACCTGGTAGCCTTACCTAAGGATTATATATTTGCAATGCACAGTATTATTTACAGTCCTTCTTATAACTCAGTCACAGTCCAGCACATCATGAGACCTCTTCGTTCTCCATACACTTGTCTATTAGAATTCTCAAATTTGCACATGTAATGCCCATGTGATGTTATCTGCTCCTTAGCTCCTGACGTGGTCCCTGACCCACAGTAACTTCATAATTAACTTAATATAGTATCTGACTCATGATTTCCCAGTAATAATTAGTTAAATTTCTCTGACAAACAAAACAAAACAAAAAACAAACAACAACAAAAACAAAAACAGACACTCCCCAATTCCAAACCAAACCAAACGAAACAAATAAACAATCATAATTGTATGGAGGATGAAAAAAATAATAACTGAATATTTCTGTTATTGATCTAGGAGAAATCCTAGAACATGAATAAAATACAAAAAGAATTCTGCCTCAGACTCGCTGCGCTGTTCTATTTGTGAGAAAAGAATGAAGTGTGGATAGGGTGTCCAATGAAAGCTTGGTTTACATTCGTGAATTGTTAACAATTACATGTACCTTTTTTTGTTTTTGTTGTATTACTTTCTTTTATTTTTGTCTCATCTATTCCTTGTGTTTTGGCATATCATACTTTACATTGATTATATGGACATAATTATATACTGAAATGAGGATGAATTTTACTTAATTTTTAAAATATTTTTGTTGCAGTTAGTCAACAAAGAAGCAAAATTAACCCTTGGTTTGATATGTACTTGGGACAATGTATTGAAAGCAAACTATTCCAACAGCAAAGTGATATCAGACTTAAGTATTTTATTTCCAAATAGAAGGCTCTCAGCTTGCTTTCATAAAGGTTCAGTTATTTGCTTATAAAATCTAAAGGTATGGATTCTCATTACTTTTAGCTTTGTGCACTAAAGTAAATTAATTACCACAGAATAGCCTGAAATTTGCATTTAAACCCAACTTAAGACTTGGATAATCTTCAAGTTTCTTAATTGAAAATTAATGGCTTTCTCTTAAAACCAATGCAAAGTCAACTCAGTAGTACATAATTCTTATAAAACTGTTGGTGCTTCCTTGGATGCTAGCATTAGCAACAGCTCTCTGCTTTCAAGTTTCCAAATGAATCCAGGTCATATTTCAAAAAACGAAGACTAGTCCAACTCATAATTTATATCCGATCCTAGTTGAACATAAATAGTATTCAAAAAGGAACAGGAATAACTAAGATTGTCTGAATGGTTAAACCTTTTATTTCTTTGTTTTTTTTTAACTTGTTTTAATGTGTGAATTGTTTTCACTGGCTCATTCAGCAATGTTGTACTCTAAGGATTCTTTTTAATTAATTCACTTCATTCTTAGATAATTTTTTATACACAAACACGCACACATACACACACACACACACACACACACACACACACACACACACACACACATATATATATATATATATATATATATATACATCATATAACTATATGTATATGTACACAAGTCATTCAATTCATTCTGATTATTTTCTATCCATGTATCCATGTTCTTATCACCCCACAGACTTCCTCAAACACCTTTCTCTTTACCAGTCTCTTTCACATATTCAAAATATTAGATTTTTTTTGTGAGCCATTTAGATAAACCAAGAACTTCTGCATGACCTCTGGATTGGAGGTATCTATTAGAGCCTGGTGTGGTCACCAGTCAATACACAAATTTATGAACGACTCCCTGAGTAAAGAGCTGTATCAGTGAGTAATATGGCCTCTTGAGCCCCTCCTCTAAAATTGCCTGAGTGAGAAAGTAACCAATCTTTTGCACTCTAAGAGCAGAAGAGTCCATAGCTGCTAAGTATTAATGATTGCAAAAGCTACGTCTTGCCTAAAAGTTAACAATTCACAAGACTTTATCTATATATTCTGGCTGCTAAACGATTTCTGAATCAGTGTCCACAAGGTTCCCTGAACCTTAAAGGAGATGCTACAAATGTCTTATGTGGGGCCAAACACTCTTTAATCACTTTTCTAAACACTTGTGCAATCATCACACTGCATTCACAGATACTAGAAAGTAGCTTATCTCATTATGGATGAGAATAGCATACATTTCTGTGTATAAACATCCATATTTAGAAAGTGGCTTAATGCTATCTCAACTTAGTTGAACCATGTTTTCGCTCGCCACCTACACTCCAGGACCTATATCATCCCTTGCCATGGGTTTTAACCAGGTTTACAGACATTAGGCACTAAGTCTATCCTGTGGAGTAAGTCTGAAATGCCATCAGAGAATGATTGATTAGCCCCAAAGCACGTGTTCCATTAGTGCATGTATATAGTGTCTTCAGCTTATCCAGATCCAGTGAGCAACCGAGAATAGTAGGAAGAACCTGTGTATTTGTGGCCATCCTCCCTGACTAAAAGTCATAAGAAGGCATCCCACTCCAGACACTGGGGTTTTCATTTAATTAACTCACAGCATTTTCCAACCATACAAGTTGTATCCCTTTAAAGTCTTCTAGTTGTTGTTTAATGTTTCTAAATTCTGTTATAATACGATATTTTTTATGTCTTTTTCATTTGGTTTAATCCACAGCCTCCCTTCATTTTCCTACCCCCTCTCCTGAAATATCCTCTCTCTCTATTTGTCTATGACATATATGCTCTACAGTCTGCTCTCTTTTTAGACATCTCTTACCAGTGATCTGTTTCTAGTTTATACAAGAGCTTCAAGTTGACTTTATCAAACTAATTATTTGAAGTTAAAAATGGCACACAGCACTCATTTGTTTCTGTACTTTGGTTTATCCTGTGTAATTTCCCCCAATTAAATCTATTTACATACAAACCTAGCACTCTCCTATGGTACCTGTACTGGCTGGTTTTGTGTGTCAACTTGACACAGCTGGAGTTATCACAGAGAAAGGAGCTTCAGTTGAGAAAATGCCTCCATGAGATCCAACTGTAAAGCATGTTCTCAATTAGTGATCAAGGGGGAAAGGGCCCTTGTGAGTGATACCATCTCTGGGCTGGTAGTCTTGGTTCTATAAGAGAGCAGGTTGAGCAAGCCAGGGAAAACAAGCCAGTAAAGAACATCCCTCCATGGCCTCTGCATCAGCTCCTGCTTTCTGACCTGCTTGAGTTCTAGCCCTGACTTCTTTGGTGATGAACAGCAGTATGGAAGAGTAAGCCCAATAAACCCAACTTGCTTCTTGGTCATGGTGTTTTGTCCAGGAATAGAAAACCTGACTAATCCTTCCAGTCGGCTCCAGCACTGGGTCACCTTGGGCGCAGAGTCGGCAGACATCCCCAAGGCCCCCTAGAGGACTCTCCATGTGATCTTAGGACCACCAGTGAGTGGAACACAACTTCTGTTCCAATCCAATCACACGGGACCTGAGACAGCATTAGGGAAGCAGGAAACCCAGCCTGACCAGGGTCACAAGTCCCTCCGGTCAGTGCCAGCACTTGGTCACCTGGGCAAAGAGATGACGGACACCCACAAGGTCCCTAGAGGACAGCTTCTGAGACAGACCCCATTACGGGCTCCAGACATCCGGGCACATTCCCTACCAGAGGAGAGGTGTCTGATCTGCCCAGGAGGGCTTTGCCAGAGCTCCTAGGGGAGCCATCTTGGTTCCCAGATCCCTCTGACACTAGTCTGTGCAGGTGAGAGTGTGGACTACAGAAGCTAACAACTTCTGTGACAGGCTGAAGCAACACAGCTTCTGGGACAGGTCCTGTTTTGGGTCTTCATCTTCTGCCAGGAGGGAGGCCCAAACGCCAGGTATCTGTGTACCTTCCCTGTAAGAAGAGAGATTGCCTGCAGAGAGGGCTCTGACCACTGAAACTCAGAGGAGAGAGCTAGGTCTGCTGAGAGACCTAGGTCTGCTGAGAGAGGCTAACAGAATCACGAGAGGAACAATCTCTAACCAGAGACAACTATAACAACTAACTCCAGAGGTTTATCAGATGGCGAAAGGCAAACATAAGAATCTTACTAACAGAAACCAAGAATACTGACCATAATCAGAACGCAGCACTCCCCCCTCACCCAATCCTGGGCACCTCAACACACCCGAAAAGCTAGACCCAGATTTAAAAGCATATCTCATGATGATGGTAGAGGATATCAAGAAGGACTTTAATAACTCACTTAAAGGAGAACACTACAAAAGAGTTACAAGTCCTTATAGAAAAACAGGAAAGCACTTCCAAACAGGTGATGGAAATGAACAAAACAATACTAGACCTAAAAAGGGAAGTAGACACAATAAAGAAAACCCAAAGTGAGTCAACGCTGGAGATAGAAACCCTAGGAAAGAAATCTGGAACCAAAGATCAGCAACAGAATAAATACAAGAGATGGAAGAGAGAATCTCAGGTGCAGAAGATTCCATAGAGAACATCAGCACAACAGTCAAAGAAAAAGCAAAATGCAAAATGATCCTAACTCACAACATCCAGGAAATCCAGGACACAATGAGAAGACCAAACCTATGGATAATAGGAGTAGATGAGAATGAAGATTTTCAACTTAAAGGACCAGCAAATATCTTCAACAAAATTATAGAAGAAAACTTCCCAAACCTAAAGAAAGATATGCCCATGAACATACACGAAGCCTACAGAACTCCAAATAGACTGGACCAGAAAAGAAATTCCTCCAGACACATGAAAATCAGAACAGTAAATGCACTAAAATAAAGAGAGAATATTAAAAGCAGTAAGGGAAAAGGGTCAAGTAAGATATAAAGGGAGGCCAATCCGAATTACACCAGAGTTTTCACCAGAGACTATGAAAGCCAGAAGATCCTGGACAGACGTTATACAGACACTAAGAGAACACAAATGCCAGCCCAGACTACTATACCCAGCCAAACTTTCAGTTACCATAGATGGAGAAACCAAAGTATTCCATGACAAAACCAAATTCACACATTATTCTTCCACTAGTCCAGCCCTTCAAAGGATAATAACAGAAAAAAAAAAAAAAAAACAATACAAGGATGGAAACCATGACCTAGAAAAAGCAAGAAAGTAATTCTTCAACAAATATAAAAGAAGACAGCCACAAGAACAGAATGCCAACTCTAACAACAAAAATAATAGGAAGCAACAATTAGTTTTCCTTAATATCTCTTAATATCAATGGACTCAATTCCCCAATAAAAAGACATAGACTAACAGAGTGGCTACACAAACAGGACCCAAAATTTTGCTGCTTGCAGTAAAATGACAAATCTCATGGAAAAAGACAGACACTACCTCAGAATGAAATGCTAGAAAACGATTTTCCAAGCAAATGGTCTGAAGAAACAAGCTGGAGTAGCCATTCTAATATCGAATAAAATCGACTTCCAACCCAAAGTTATCAAAAAAGACAAGGATGGACACTTCATTCTCATCAAAGGTAAAATCCTCCAAGGGGAACTCTCAATTCTGAATATCTATGCTCCAAATGCAAAGGCAGCCACATTCATCAAATAAACTTTAGTAAAACTCAAAGCACACATTGCACCTCAAACAATAATAATGGGAGACTTCAACACACCACTTTCAACAATGGACAGATCATGGAAACAGAAAGTAAACAGGAACACAGTGAAACTAACAGAAGTTATGAAACAAATGGACTTAACAGATATCTACAGAACATTTTTATCCTAAAACAAAAGGATATATCTTCTTCTCAGTACCTCATGGTACCTTCTCCAAAATTGACCATATAATTGGTCACAAAACAGGCCTCAACAGATACAAAAATATTGAAATTGTCCCATGCATCCTATCAGATCACCATGGACTAAGGCTGATCTTCAATAAAAACATTAATAATAGAAAGCCAACATTTACATGGAAACTGAACAACACTCTTCTCAATGATACCTTGGTCAAGGAAGGAATAAAGAAAGAAATTAAAGACTTTTTAGAGTTTAATGAAAATGAAGCCACAACATACCCAAACTTATGGAACACAATGAAAGCATTTGTAAGAGGGAAACTCATAGCTCTGAGTGCCTCCAAAAAGGAACTAGAGAGAGCACACACAAGCAGCTTGAAAACACACCTAAAAGCTCTAGAACAAAAGGAAGCAAATTCACCCAAGAGGAGTATTCATATTCTTAAAGTGAATCTCTTCTAAAGAGATTTTATATCTTATAAATTTATCAAGCCTGACAGCATATCCCTCTTGTTTGTTCTGAGTGTAAAAAAACACATTGTTCCCCTTTTTCTGACTTTTATATGTTTAAAATCTAATACTCTGTGTGTTTGTGTACAGTTGAATGTGTATGTATATATTTGCATCTATGAGTGTGTGTTTGCATACACAGACACACACACACACACACACACACACACACATATATATATATATATATATATATATATATATTTATATATATATATATTATATTATATGTGTTTGCAGATAAGTCCTTTAATTACTAATCAACTCATGAATGTAGAACTCTTGTAGATTTCTTCTCTCTCTGCACAATTATACAAACTGAGGAAAGGCCATATATGTCATAGAAGTTGGCTATCCAGTTTATATAACTTCCAGACACACGGGGAAAGTCTCACTAGGTTGGCCTCTGAAGTTTCAAATTGACAACACCCAGACTGTGAAAAAATATTTTTCTTTGTTTAAATTAATCAATCATATTTTTTGTTATCGTAGCAGAGAAGACAAAGACAGAAATTGGTACCAAGAGGTGGAGTATTATATCACATGACCGATTCAGGGGAACTTCTCTGACAAGAATTTAGCATTGCTTTGTAGGACTCTTAAACACGGGTCTCATGGGAAGGCAGCCTAAAATCAGAAAAATGGAGTGACAACCTTCAACTCAGAAGTAATCTGGGCCATGCAGGGAGGATATTCTTTGTCATGCCGAGCTTGGTTGAATTGCTGTAGTCAAAAGTTCAACATGAAGCAAGACATGAAAATGCCAGAAGAAGTTAAGTTCAAGAGAAAAAACGTGGACTTGGAACAATAATTGTTCACATCTTACTTTAGCATGGAAGCCTCTGAATTCAGAAGTTAGTGAGTAAGGGGGTTCTCTGGTGTCACTCAATTGGTGTGGGGGGCATCTTTTTGAGGAGATGGATTGCCCATAGAACCCTGACCTAAATATAGATGACAACTTCTAAAGATTTACCAAGATACTGTCTTACACATAAAACCCCCATTTGTACAGTTACATTTGTAATTTTTAAGACAGTCTTGTATAAACCAAATTTGAAGCAGGAGATAAAAAGTTTAACCAGAGGCAGGTCTAAAAGATGACCGTCGGTGTCTCTTCATCTCAGTAGTGGCTCAGAACTAGAGAAAGTTTTTAAGTAAACCCATGGAAACCAGCAGAAGTTTCTGAATAATAGCTATTTTTATTTATTAGCACAATAGTAATTATCTGGCTATGGTAGATTGTTAAATATATTGCATGTTATAAAATTCTGAAGGTAATAGTGATTAGTTTTCGGAGGATGTTGAAGTCATTTAACCCGCAGTGGTATTACAGTAAGTAACTTGATTAGGTGCCATGCTACCTATTACCTTAATTATACTGCTTATTGATGTAATGCCAAAATTTCTACTCTTTTATCAATTGGAATACCTACACCACAATTACTCTATACAATACCTAAGCCTGTTCTCTTTCCTCCGTGGCACAATGCCTTCTGACAGTGTGATAACGTGCTTCTGTGAGTTTTGGCAATCTGCCATAAAACATTCCTATTTGCAAAAGGAAAAAAAAAATCTTGTGTCTCTCTTTGTATATCTTTATGCTAGAAAGCAGAGTCATTTACATATTCCAAAGCCAAACTGACACAGTCACAGGCTGTAAAATGATGCTATTTAGAATAGGAGGGACAAACATTTCAAAATGCCATGCCTTCGAAGTATTTCATAGTATGGACTTGGTTTCTCGTGGAATTAATATCACCAGCATGAAGGACCATCTTCCACAGGAAGACAAAGGTTACTCTTTCTTAGCATTACCTGGGAAGACTCTCTTGGCAAATCTAAATTTTGAATTTCTGTTTACTAATACATATTTCATTTGAAATATTTATGGTAAAATTAGTCCTTTCCAATAATACTTAAATAAAAATAGAATTAATCTGTTTTATACACCTTTGTGCCATCATAAACTATGAAATAGTATCAGATCTTCATTCCCAAACAAAATTGCATTCAACAACCAGACACTTTGTTCACCTGCAGTATAAATATATAAAAAGATATACAAATTTCAAAAATCTATTTAACTGTACTAATAAAATTTACCTAATATCTGATTTAAAGTAATTTATCTTCAACATAATGGCAGTGATTTGATATAATTATTGAAGAGCTAACCGGACAGATCCATGGGTAAAGAAGCTGGCCACCATGACAACCTCAATTACATCTTGGGACCAATACAGCAATTCTGTAGGAGGGAACAAACTAGTTTAAGTTGTTGTCCCCTGTATATAAGTATGGAGAGAGAAAATATAATTGTATTTTCTTAATTTAAGCTAAAAGAGATGAATAAAAATGCATTCTACAAATCCTTCCAAGAAGTAAATATGTCCCATAAAATCATATAAACATGAATTACTACCAACAGTTAGTAAAAATCTATATGAGAAGACATTGCCAATGATGAAATATTTTAATACATAGCATCAAAGTTGAACCAGGTGAACAATGACAGAAGAAACATTTGCAACTAATTTTGTTGTCTGTGAACTCTACTTCTTAAAAAATTTTTTTTTCCTTCATTGAAAGTAGGCTCTTTTCTCATAAAATATATCCTAGTTATAATTTCTCATCTCTCTCCTTCTCCTAGTTTCTCCCCATGACCCTCCCCTTCAGATTCACTCGTTTTCTGTATCTTATTGGAATAGAAAAAAATGTCTAAGAAATAACAACTAAACATGATAAAATAAAATATATTAAGAGGAAGTAAATTTTTCTTTCTTTTTTTTAATTTTTTAATATTTTTATTACGTATTTTCCTCAATTACATTTCCAATGCTATCCCAAAAGTCCCCCATGCCCTCCCCCCCCCCACTTCCCTACCCACCCATTCCCATTTTTTTGGCCCTGGCGTTCCCCTGTACTGGGGCATATACAGTTTGCGTGTCCAATGGGCCTCTCTTTCCAGTGATGGCCGACTAGGCCATCTTTTGATACATATGCAGCTAGAGTCAAGAGCTCCGGAGTACTGGTTAGTTCATAATGTTGTTGCACCTTCAGGGTTGCAGATCTCCTTACCTCCTTGGATACTTTCTCTAGCTCCTCCATTGGGGAAGTAAATCTTTCATATCAAATTGTACACAGCAACTCAACAAGAGGAAAGAGTCCCAAGAAAAAACAAAAGAGTCAGAGACCTGCTCATTCCCACAGTTAGGAGTCTCTGAAAAACGCTAAGCTAATAGCTTTAGCAAATACACAGAAGACCTGATATAGACCCCTGTAGTCCCTGTGCTATCTGCTTCAGCCTCTGTGATAGATGAGCCATTAAAACCTAGGCTCACAATCAAACATATTTACTAATATTTTTAAATGTTTAATTCAAATATTATTCTTTCAATTTTTGTTAATGGAATTAGGGATATTTAGTTTACAATATTGTTTAATAAAATATGATTTACAAATTCCAGAATAAAGCTGATATTCTAAAGGAAACTTAAAATTTCTAACAAAATTTCCCAGCAAGAAGGTGAGTGGCTAGACTAACTGGAAACCCTGCCATATTGAAAGCCATTATGTTGCCTACAAGGAAAAAAATAATGCCTCGCACTGCGGTTAGTGCTCTTACACCAATGAGAATCCTGTGTGTGAATCAGTGATGCATCTGAGAGGCCAGCCTTGAGTGGATATTGGGTAATCAGGACCTGATGTACTGGAAAGTGACTATGGAACCGTTCTTTTATTTTTTTTACTATTTATAGTTTTCATAAAGAAAAATGTTAAACTTGAATACAGTTAGAATAATTAATTGCAAAAACATGTTCATCTGACTACTAACATTTTACTTACTATATTTGCTTCAGTGCCCATGGTCTTAGTATAATGAAAATCAATTCCCAGGTCTTCCTATTATAATCCTACTAAACTCTCTATTCTGTTATTTTAAATTTTAAGAATTTCTCATGTAACAATAAGACCAATTTACGCTTATATATTTTTTTAATCTTTGCTTCATTCCCTTAACAATTTCTACTTAGCATTTGAAGTAGTGACCACTTACAGTTTCTTTTGGCTCTTGCTTTCACAGTTTGTCCTCTTTCTTTTTGGGCTTTCATTGTCAAGCTTCCTCCATGAAAACATAGCCTAAACCTGAATTCTTCCTTAGAACACTTCGCTAACCATTTCAAATTACAGGTTTGTAAATATTTGCAGATAAGTGATTTTTATTTTGTTATATTTCAATTGCATATTTACATTCTGAGAGTGTGTATGTAGATATCAGTATGCAAGCAATAGGAAAAAGGTATGCATTTAAAGATCACAAGACAATTTATAGAGCAGGCTTTCTCCTAGGTCCAATTCTGCTGGACCCCAGGATTAAATTTCAGTCATTAGTCTTGGAAGCAAGGACCTCTGCCTACTGAGCCATCTTGTCAGCCCAAACCATTAAGAGATGAGGCAGATAAGGCAATGTGCAATCTTCCACAATGAATATGATACATGTCATTAATATATAGACATATCAAATCTTGAGCTGTACATTTTCCTATTGTGTGTATTCATTTGTTTATATCCTAACATCTCCATACTGCTAATCCCCAGTATGCAGTTCTCTTCTAAGATTGAGATCCAACTACTGCTAGGAACCTGGATTTCAACATTAACCAGGACACTAAAGATTTTCATAGCTATTATTGCTCATGATGATGAAGAAGAAGAAGAAGAAGAAGAAGAAGAAGAAGAAGAAGAAGAAGAAGAAGAAGAAGAAGAAGAAGAAGAAGAGAAGGAAAAGGAGAAGAGAAGGAGAAGGAGAAGAGAAGAGAAAGGAGAGAAGAGAAGAGAAGAGAAGAGAAGAGAAGAGAAGAGAAGAGAAGAGAAGAGAAGAGAAGAGAAGAGAAGAGAAGAGAAGAGAAGAGAAGAAGAAATAAACCCTGTTGCCCTCCTGAGCTCCCATCTTCTTAAAGTTCTCCTCCATGAGATCAGTTTCCCAAGCGACACATAAGGCCCCAGTTGTTTTCCTTTTCTCTTCCACATATGTTCCAACAAAAGCAGTTCCAAACTTTCTCTCTAATCTATACCTGTTCTCTGAGAAAACCCCACAGCAGCTTCCATGCTTGTCCCCATTAGGTTATGTTAGGCTCCATGTTTCTGGCCTGGTTAACAGTATTCACATCCATACACTCTTATTCTTTCCAGGAGATGTAGGATGCCATTTTGAAGCATTTTCTAGTTCTGTACAGATGACCAAGAGATATATAGGTACATGATCTATCCTATGCCTTACCTCTTATTCCTTCTCCAAACCTCAAGCACCTCTAAATGTCTAGGGTTTTTAGACCTTCTCCTCTGTTGCTTTGCCATGTGTAATATTGTTCTCCTTTAATTTTTAATTAAAACTATTTTAAAATTTCATGAGAACACTGTATTTATGTCATTTATACCTATCCTTTTCTCACTTCAAGTCATCATGTACACCTTAACCTTCTCATAAATATGTAATTGTTTCAGATTATTATAGTTACATACATATACATGTATTGTACACACTTATACAAGCATACACACGCATGTGCACATGCACACACACACACACACACACACACAGCATACTGAGTCCATTTAGGGCTAAACATCTATCCGTGAGCTAGTCCCTGAACTTATATGTCATATAATAAATAACCTATACCTAACACTCAGGAAAAATTATAAGAGAACACAATGATTGTAAGAATCAGATGATCAGGATGCCTGATGCTAAGTAAGGTCTTCCCAACATGGCAGGGAAACTACAGCCATGAAATGTTAACAATAAGACCTGCATAGGGACACCAGAAGTTGACATCCTGTCTCTGTTAGGGTAATTTTCCCAGGGTTTGAAGCCTAGGTGAAGAACTACAGGCAGTTAGGACTGCAAAGAGGACGATTCAGTATTTTGGGGTTTTTTTCTTTTTTTAAAAAAAATTTAAAAATTCCTTAATTTTTTATTCCTGGTACCACTACCACAATTTGCAGGGCAATATACCTGATGTAATGAAAAGAAAAAGACAAAGACAAAGCTACAACAGATAAAAGACCTCAGGAATGTACATCTAATTGACACTACATTGCATTAATCAATAGCTGCACTTTTTGCAAACTGTGGCTATGACAGTCCTGAACCAGAAGGGTTTCCTGTTTAAGCTGCAGTAACTTTTCTGACTATGGATCATCGTTCCTTCTGTGGCAGATTTTCACAGTTCCTCTAATGCATCGGGGAAGACTGTCTCAAAGTAACCTGCAGCTTTCCTGACAACTCCTTGCTCTCTCTCCTGCTAAGAACTGTAGCCGTTTCTGTTTTATTTTAAAACCTTCTGCTACCATATCCACCACTTCCACCTCGAGATCCATAGCCACCACCATAGGGACTGCCTGAGCTTCTTCCACCAAAACTGCCCCCCTTCATGGGTCCACAATTTGATTGTTGCTGTCCACTATAATTTCTAAAGTCACTATAGTTTCCACCACCACCATAGTTACCCCCACCAAAGTTTCCTCCTTCATTGTAACCATCGTATCCTCCTCCTCCTCTACCATATCCATCACCCTGGTTTCCATATCCTGGTTCACAACCTCCATAACCTCCTCTACTGCTGTAACCAAGACCACCACCATAGTTGCCACCATCACCTCCAAATCCATTATATCCACCATCACCACCTCCATAACTACCTCTGCTGCCACCACCTCCACCACAATAGCCACCTCTTCCACCAAAGTTTCCTCCACCACCTCCAAAGTTTCCTCCATGAGCCATAAAGTTGCCAGATCCACCTCCACAACCTCTCTGTGATCCAGCAGACTGCATCTCTTGTTTAGAAAAGGCCATTTTCACTTCACAATTATGACCATTAATAGTGTGGTATTTCTGAACAACAATGTTATCAACTGTGTCATGATCATCAAAAGTTACAAAAGCAAATCCTCTCTTTTTCCTATTCTGTCCTATCCTATTCCATAACCTCTATAGTTTCAATCTTGCCATACTTTTCAAAGTCGTCTCTCAGATTATATTCTTCTGTATCCTCTTTAATACCACCAACAAAAATTTTCTTCACCGTTAAATGGGCACCAGGCTTTACAGAATTCTCTTCAGAAACAGCTCTCTTTGGTTCCACCACACACCCATCAACCTTGTGTGGCCGAGCACACATTGCAGCACCCACCTCTTCAACACAAGAGTAGGTCACAAAACCAAAGCCTCTGGAACGTTTTGTTTGGGGATCTCTCATTACCACACAGTTTGTAAGTGTCCCCCATTTCTCAAAATGTTCTCTTAAGCTATCATCTGTGGTTTCAAAGTGCAGACCACCAATCAACAGCTTCCTCAGCTGCTCCGGTTCCTTTAGATCATGGCCCTCCATTTTGAGACCAGACTTGCCTCTTCCAACTCGAGTTCAATATCTCAGTATTTTCTTTTTCACAGTGTTTTGGTTAAGCATTCCATTCTGCTTGTAATCTCTCATTTTCTCAATCTGATTCCCTTTCAATGTTCTTTTCCCTCTATGAACATATATCTATCCCATTTTTTACCATATAGTGGTTCAGTTTTTATCTGTTCTTAACTATCCTATATAATCCCTAGCAACTTACTTGAGGCTTGGCAATATGATTTACTCCTGTTTGTTCCCTTGTGTATAGTAAGTACAGGAACACTGTATCTTTCAGAAAATGAACACATAAATGATCAGGGCCACACAGTAGATGCTATGCAAATTCAGGCTAATTGCCACCTTATTTCACTAAATCATGGGTAGACAAATAATAATAAAATAGGAAAAGTCAACTCTAGCCTGTAAGTTAAGGATGTTGGGACCTGTAAAGAATGTTTGTTTTTCAATTGTTAATAAAAGACTATTTTATCATAGAGAAAACAGCAAACAGGAAACCATAATGAGCACATTCAGAAACAGAACTGTCAACCAAATAAGATAAATGTCACCCAGGAAAATCCGTGAGTCACATTCCTTACTTAAAGCTCTATCTTGTCCTCTTTGTAGCACTCACATTTGCTCTGTAGGTTTGATAACTACATGAAAATTTAAAATTATGTAATAGTTTATTAGTCAAATAATGCTAGAAGAAATTGAAATGTCCTTTATACAATGTAATAATTGAACAGCAATATTTAGTGCACATTAAAGTTTAACTTCAAAATCCCATAGCCCTGTCATTGTTTTTTGTGGGGTTTTTTTGTTTGTTTTTTTTTTTTTAACTGAATTCTTTCCCACAGAGTGCAATTGAGGCTTCTTCAGAAAATGCTTGGAATCCCACTTTCTTAATATTATTTGTAAATGTTATAAACAAACCTTTTAATAAGGAGAAAAATGTACAAAACAAACATGATAGCTATAATGACTAGCTTTATTTTAACTTGACACAACATAGCATCATCAAAGAGGAGGAAGCCTCAATTGAGAAGAGAGATCAAGCTTTGGGCAGGGAAGACTCATAGGGTATTTCCTTAATTAGTGATTGATGGAGGAGGCTCTAGGTTGATGGTACTGGGCTCTAAAAAGTTGCAACCTAACAAACTATGAAAAGTAAGCAGTAAACAGCATCCTCCATGGCTTCTCCATCAGCTCCTGCCTCTGAGATCTGGCCCCGCTTGAGTTCCTGTCTTGACTTCTCTTGATTATGAGCTGTAATATGGAAGTGGAATCAGAATAAAGCTTTTGCTCCCCAAGTTTCTTTGGTCATGGTTTTTCATCACAGCAATATTAACATTAACTAAAGATCTTTGAACCCTAAAAAGCTAAACTCTCCCGTCCTGGTTTGGTTCTACCCACCTAAGAATATGGCTAGTTGGAATCTGACCTAAGATTATGGCTAGTTGGAATCTGACCTAAGAATATGGCTAGTTGGAATCTGACCTAAGAATATGACTAGTTGGAATCTGAGAATGTGATGTTACTTAGCATTGGAATCGTTGCCTGTGTGAATAATGTAAGAATATGATGATAGCAGCGCCCCAGATTTAAGCATTCTCCAATTAAAGGCAGAAATGGATATGAAATATATGAGAGATAAAAGAGAAATTCATGGGAAGAAAGAAATAGAAATGCCAAGAGGCAACAAATTCAATAGTAAGGCCAGGAAGGAGTCTGCCCAAAGTTGTTCACCAGAACACTGGTCCTGCCACAGCCTTGAAGTCTGATGTGTGGTGAAGAACACATGGCTGTTGTTTTAAGATGTCAGCTTGTGGTTGTCACAAATACCTTTGTAAACTAAATACAACACATAATATAAATAAATAGATAAATATGCTACACTGCATATAGAATCTACATGAACATAACGGCAAACCATTTTTTTTTAAAACACAATATCACAGGAAGCTGAGAAAGAATAGAAATTGCAAATGCTGCCTGGAATAGTATTTTAAACATCTTGTTTAAAATTAAGAATGATTCAGTAAAAGTGGTATGAATTATAAGAACAAATGGAATAATTTGTTTTGTAAATTGCATTGTGACACTATTTTCTCCAGACACAAAGAAACAATAGAAAGATTCAGTAGGCTTGTGGGGGAGGAGAAGGAATGTGTTCCCAGTACAATGTTTTCATTTTTTCAGATAAAGCTACTATAAGCCAAAATCTGGTGTGATTATTCAAATGGTAAACACCAGCAAGAGGGATGGGCCAGAGTAGTGAAAAGGAAAAAAAATATTAACCACAACCTATTGAGGTAAATTGCTTGTGCTACCGGAGAGGACAAATCTGGTTTAAAACACTTTGTATATCAAAATGATACTTAAAAATAATATATACGGGCTGGAGAGGTGGCTCAGCAGTTAGGAGCACTGACTGCTCTTCCAGAGATCCTGAGTTCAATTCCCAGCAACCACATGGTGGCTCACAACCATCTGTAATGGGATCTGATGCCCTCTTTGGGTGTGTCTGATGACAGCTACAGTGTACTTTAAAATATATATATATATACCCTTAAGCATAACTTAAAATAATTTGCATCATGGTGGAACAGTCTGGAGAAATTTTGAAACAAATTGATATGTTTAATTGCTGGATAACAGCCAGGTACAGACCAGACATGAAATTTTCTTATGAAAATAATCATTTTCAAGAAAAAATAATAAAAACTCAGACCCTCATGTCTGGAGATTATCCATACACACACACACACACACACACACACACACACACAAACATGTCATATATTTTATGTGAGTTCTCATGTCTATTATATGATAAGGACCAGACAGGGCACCGTGTTGCACTTGAGTAGTGTGCCATGATAATGGAGTACCTATGTCCTGGAACTCATTCTATAGACCAGGCTGACTCAGAAATCCACCTGTCTCTGCCTCCCAAGTGCTGGGAATAAAGGCATGCGCCACCATACCTGGCTTATGCCTGACATTCTTATAACAGATTTTTCTGTTATGACCTGTTTGTGGCTGTCTTGGTATATTACATTTCTGAACATTCAGGAGAGTTCAGCAGCCCGCGCAGCTGGTAGAGTTCACCCAGACTAGCAATACCACCCAGAGAAACTGAAGGAATCTAACAAGGGGCAGCAGGCAGACTGGCCTGCTAGAAACCTTCCAATTATAATGATCGTTCCCTCTCTGAAGGGTTAACATACAAGACATAGGGAGCTTGTTATCGATTGGAAATGAAAATCAGTACGGTTGATTGTTGTCTTTTGTTTCTTTTCTGTTCCTTTAGTTTAAACTAAGATGAGTTTATTTGAACTAAGTGTATAGAAAACAATCTACAGTTGTCAACTGAACTACTTTTGTTAGATAAGAACATCTCAATAGATAGTAGAAAAGCATCCAGTGTTCCCAGCAATAAGAGGTTTGAACACAAAGCCAGCCTTTGGAATCACTCTTTGTCTTTACCTTAGAAACAATCACTGCTTACCTGTTCCTGGTTTTGGAATGAATTTTTCATATGCTAAAACAAATAGTAATTTAAAGAGATTTTATGTGTCCTATGATGCATCATGACAAGGCTTAAGCTCATCTCTTGTAAGAAAGGACTTACATTGCCTCTGCAACTGTTCATTCATATGGGTGTTTGAAAGGATGGCCGTGTGTGTGTGTTTGTGTGTGTGTGTGTGTCTGAAACATCAGGTGAGCACCAAGATTAACTCAAAGCTTGCAAACCAGACATGTGTGCTGACAGAAGTCTAAAGGTTGTGTTTTTTCATCTGCAAAATATTTAGGACAAATATTTGTTTGTTTGTTTGTTTGTTTTATTGTTCTCATTGTTATTCTCTAACTGCAAAAATTGATCATTGTCTTAGTAAGTTAGGGTTTTACTGCTGTGAACAGACTCCATGACAACAGCAACTCTTATACATTTAATTGGGGCTGGCTTACAGGTTCAGAGGTTCACCAAGAAGGGAGCATGGCAGTTTCTAGGCAGTTATGGTACAGGATGAGCTGAGAGTTCTACATCTTCATCTGAACCAGGAGAAGACTGGTTTTAGGCAGTTAGGATCAGGGTCTTAAAGCCCACGCCAACAATGACACACTTCATCCAGTAAGGCCACACCTCTCCTACTTTCCTATGTACCCAAATTCACATACTTCCTTTTCCTCTGGTGTAAATAAAACAAAACAAAAAGATAGACAATAAAAAAACAAGCACTCCAGCAAACAAACTAACACGCACAAAAAAAGACACGCATTTACATACACAGAAAATTCATAAAAACCACATTGGAAATCATAAAATATAAGGAAAAGATATGTAAGAAAAAAATACATGGACAAAACATCATGATAAATAAATAAATAAATAAATAAATAAATAAATAAATAAGTAAATATCCTGGAAAGAACCTCTACTTCGTTAGTGTTGGTCTTGTTCTCTGTTGGGCAAGAGGCCTGCTCCCAAGTCTTGTTTGTGTACTCAATGAGATTCTATTGGAGTGTTATAAGTCTAGAGTCATTCAGATTTCAACAGTATTACTAACAATACATTTTAACAAAGATGCTTTAGTCAGACACTAGTGCACTATACTCATAGGGGCAGAACTGCATCAGGGAATGCTCTCAAGATGTTGCCCAAATTCCATAACTCACAGGTTTATAAAGGTAAAACTCATAAGGCTAGGTGCTTCATACCTTCAAGTAATAAAGGACAAAAATAGACACTGAAGTATTTGCTGTTTGTGTGTTTTCAGACAAATATCTTGCCTACATACAGTCAAGCAAACATCTTGCCTACCTACAGTCTGGGGCAAGCAATCTTGTTTACAGAAGTCGAAATACACAGTTTGTTATATTTCATGAACAAGATCAGGCAATTACAAGAACATATCCCAGCATTGCAGGAAGTTATCTGTCCTTGAACAAGTGGGGCTTACAGGTTAGAGGCATTTTTACTTTAGAATTCTCTTAGGCACAGTAATTTTAAACTTTTAAACGTAATCCTCACGATCACAGTAGAAAATTATTTTTTCCTTTGGGGAGGTTATCAATTGGCAATAGCTTCTGGGAACTTGTATTTACTTCCCCTCTCAGCACTGGTGCCCCATCTGGCTTAGACCTGTACAGCCCCTGTGCTTGTTGCTATATAGTCTCTGAGAGTCATATGTATATCAGCCTTATACCTGGAAGCACTATTTCTCAGAGTCTTCCATCACTTCTGGCTTTCAAAGTCTATCTGGCTCTTCTTCCACACAGTGCCTTGATTACTCTAGAAGGGATACATTAATTTTGAAAATCAAAATTGACAGTGTTGAAGAGTTGGAATACCAGATGAGATGAAGATGAGGCAATTTCCTAGGGTCTGTCTTGTTCAGCCCTGAGCTCACTATGCTACCATCTAAACAAATCATGTATTATTCCTCTAGCATGTTAAGTTCATCCAATCTTAGGACCTTTAAAATGATTGCTTTATATTTTCCAAAAAACAATTAAATGAAAACCATCCTTCACCTATATTTACTTTTCTCAATAATTTGTCCTCATCTCAGTTCAAATATTCTAAAATAGGAAAGTATCTATAACTTCTTGCTAGATTTGTTACAGATGCATCTGGTTATGAACACAGGCTGTTTATGTACTTGCTGGCTTGTTTGCTGTGGTACCTGACAGAATGCAGACTCCATATTTTAACCCGTCTTGTTTATGTGTAATATTCATGAAAGCTAGATAGACTTTGTGACAACATGAGTCAGAGATCAGTGTGAAGAGCCCTAGTGACAGGAGAGAAATGGTCAGACACAATAGCCTGCAATCCAGTTGTACAGAGTGGTAAGCTGATTAAATCCATTGGATTAATTTATTTATTTGACTTTGAGACAAGGTTTCTCTATTGAACCCTGGCTGTATTAGAATTTGCTTTATAGTTAGACCAGGCTGGCCATGCAGTGAGATGCCCACCTGGCTCAGCATCTTGAGTGTTGGATTAAAGGTGCTCATCATGATCTCAACTCAGACTTGGTTTTTTTGTTGCTGTTATTGTTTTGTTTTTTGTTTTGTGATTTATAACCAGAACAATGAGACCTAAACAGTATTTTTGTTTGAACCAGGAGGCCAGTTCTTTGTTAATTACTAGTTACTTATGATGAGTTATGGAATGGGAACCAAAAGGAAAATATGTGCTACTGCCTGTCCATAAAGTAGTAGAAAAGAAAATATATTAGGGAACTTAGTGATTCATATGCTGACAGTTGGATCACATGACAGAAATGATATAGTTGGTAACTGACCAAAAATAACTTTTTAGTGTTTTTGTAGAAATATAGACATATACTTTTTAATGTTTGATTATGAAACTTAATGGGAGAAAATATCTCTATTCAAGGGGTAAATGGTAATTGTATTTGCCAAACTATAACACTTCTAGAAACACAGTCTTTGGGCAAAGAGATAAAAGAATACCTTTTTTTTTCCAGAGAAAAGTACATTGGGGATGATTTACAGATGTAAACAAAACCTGCAAGACACACAACACAGACAATTTGAGACAAATAATAAAACTGAAGGATATAACTTTAACTGTGATATTTTGAAAGTAACCTGAGTGACCTTGTAACTTTGACAAAACATCAGTATCAGAGGAATGTTTATAGAACCAAAACCTGGAACATACGTTCTCTCTTGGTGAAGGTTTCTACTGCTGTGATAAAATATAATAACCAAACAACTTGAGGAGGAAAGGATTTATTTCAGGTAACAATGCTCAGGTCACACTCCATCAGCTGGGCAAGAACTCAAGGTAGAGACCTAGAGGCAGAAACTGAAGCAGAAGCCAAGGGGGAGCTCTGTTAACTGCCTTGAGCTTCATGGATGGCTCGACCTGCTTTCTGAATAATCTAGGACCAACCACCCAAGGGTTGTACCACCCACAGTGAGCTGAGTCCACCCACAGTAATCACGAAACAATAAAATGCCAGACAAACTTGCTCACAGGCCTATCTTATGAAGGCATTTTATCCACTGAGATTCACCAATCCCAAACGACACTAGCCTGTGCCACGTTCATATAAAATGAACCCACACATGTTCTATAAAGAGCTTTGATTCAAATGTACTTGTACCCTTGGAGATAACTTGTTTTTATATTTTAAGTAGATCACCAACAATATAATGTAACCTCACAGGGAAACCAAGATGCATTAATACAATTGTATAAGATGACCATATTTTTCTTTGGCCAGTTCCTATAATCTAAAGTCACATGACTCTACTACTAGCAGAATATATGTATGTATATATATATATATATATACATGTGTGTGTGTATGTGTGTGTGTGTGTGTGTGTGTGTATATATATATATACACACAGATTTCTCAGTTCAAAATATTGTATATTTAACTTACCCAGGAGTTAGTTTTCTATTAAAAATTGAATTGTTTAGGGTAGAGACATACATTCACACACACACACACACACACACACACACACACACACACACCTATGTATGTATATATAATTTCTGTTTTATATTTGCTATGATCTCCAAGACAGATGTGGAAATTCTTTGAACAGATAAATGCCCTCATAGTTCAGAAAACCAGTAGATAGAAATTGATGCTTGGGAAACTAGCTATGCTGGACATTTCCAAACATAAGAAACAAATGAATGAGGGTACAATCAAACAGACTTTGTAAAGTCAATTCCATTTTGGAAAATAGATTATCTGTCTAGGCAAATTCCCCTTTTAACATTAAGAGCAAGCTTCCAGATATGTCTGATCTGTTCATTCGCTGGCATCTGAAAGGCATTGACAAATGATACTTTCTAATCGCCAGCACTGGCAATGATAAATCTCTTGACTTCTGGCTTTGGACAGAGACGATTGGTTTGGTGAAGTGGCTGATGCCACAGCAAACCCTTAGAGATATCAGTAGGGGAGCTCATTGAAACGATTATTTCACTTTATTCAGACTACGTTTGAAACCATATTCACTGGTGTGATTTCACTAAGTCATTTAATTATAGACCCACATTATATCAAACCCCAGCTAGGTGCTTTCAAAAGTGCCTGCCAGGAGTTAGAAATGTATGTTGCAAGAGTGGACGCTTTGGGACAAATGGCATCAATGTGCAGAAAATTAAAATTTGAAAGTGCTATGCTACTATCAAAAAATGTTTTAAATATTTTACAGAAAGCAAGTAATATAAACATAGGAAGATTACCCTTGCCCTGCCTTGTACTTGCCACAGCTTAAAATTCTGTCGAATTCTGTGTCCTATGAAAGAGAGAGAAGCCTATGTTTTTTTTTTCCCAGCAACTTTGATTATCGTAGCAAGGTGGACTAGCACACACAGACTTAACATGATGTAAGTATAATAATGCATTGCCTATAGGTATATAGTTAGTGATAATGACAACTGCTGTCTGATAGACTCTCAAATTCTGTCTTTCTTTGTCTAAGTTCTTGACTGCTTGTGTGAATAGTGATTGAATGTTGAATTTAGGTACAATAATAGTATGGTAAATCATTGTTCTTGGGAATTGTTATCTGTCTCCACTGGAACCAACACCCAGTAGCCCTGGGACTCAGAAAAACACCCAAACAACCATGTCCTGTTCAAGATGTGCAGAGGAGATATGAATTCCATCCTTTCTAATAAAATTAAGATATTATAAAATGC
Source organism: Mus caroli (assembly GCF_978045245.1). Classification (NCBI taxonomy): domain Eukaryota; kingdom Metazoa; phylum Chordata; class Mammalia; order Rodentia; family Muridae; genus Mus; species Mus caroli. Next base: position 85,117,994 of record NW_028227268.1, read on the forward strand.
ATCTCTCATAAGCAGAAATTGTGGCCTGCCTTTAGTTCTGTGGCATGGTTCAGTTTTAGAAATATACATTCAGGGTAAGTCGAATTAAACTCCAATGTCTTAATCATCCATAGATCTACCAACATTTTTTTTTCCTTAGCATATTCATCATGTTTGCTTTTAAATTACACTTGTGATTAAATCTTGATGCTCGTGTAAACTTTCATATTTAACAGAATCACTTTGTAAATGCAAAAGTAACTTACATTTCTCTCCCTCCTCTATAACTATATGAAGTACTTATTTACTTTAGAAAAACTGAAGGACTTCTGTGTTTATATTAGACTTTGTACTTGGAGTCACCTGAAGAGCAAGTTGGTAGTTAATTAAACAGAAAAGGAGACAGACTCCAGAATTGCATGGCACCATCAACACTGAGAAGTGTCATATTTTGTTGTTGTGTTTGTTTGTTTTAATTTAAGAAGGAAGATGTGCATGGACGGGAAGTGGAACACTGCTCTGCTGACTGTGGAGCTGCCTCCATTTCTGGAAACACATATATTATGTGTGCCTTTTCTTTTCTCTGTTTGTGTGGATGGGCGAGAGAGAGTATGTTGGATGTGTAGCTTTGATTTAAAGCACAGCAGATAACAGCAGGCTTGGTTTTATATATGAGTGGCTCCAGCAGGTGATGAATTGTCTTTGACTTGCATCATTCGCCGATAAATAAGAAACCTGAGAGATTTATCATGTATGTAAAAAACTTTGGCAACATTCTCTATCATGTAAAATACAATTTAATAAAATAGCATTCTTAAAAATGCATGTGACCACTTGTCTCAAGTTTATGGACTGTAAATTTCAGACCTTTGTAGTATTTCCAACATAGAATGAAAGCATTCAGAATTTGCACCGACTTGTCTAGAGTCTGGTAGTACTGCTGGAGAAGGGTGGCTGTTGTGTGTAGAATGGAGGGGCCATCTATGTGTTTGTCCCTCAGACCCTTTTATTAAGTACCCTGCTGTGCTCAGTAAGGAAATGAATTCTAATTGCTTCACAGTAGGGGGGGGGTGCTTTGACCTGAAGCCTAGTCATAGTTTTCCTTTACAATTACCAGTGCTCACCCAGAAGTCCCTTTGCAAAACAACAAAAACCCAAAGCTTAAATGTAGTGTGGAAAGTGCTAATGTTCTAATTGTGAGAAGGGAGATAAAAGGGAAGTGTACTCAAAGGCAAGAAAATATTCTGATGAAAGTGGACTCAGCAACCCAGCTCATTATTTAACCTTAATAATGTACAGATGATTTTCACTTATTTATATTTATCTGTTCACAATCTAGACTCTTCCAGGGCTGTGGTGGCCAGTTACTGATTTTGAATGGTACAGAAACCTTGTTTGAGATTGACTCAGGCCTGATTATTTATGGTTTGTCTATTCAAATTTCTATTAAGCACTTTTTAAGTCTTAGTCATTGGATTAAGTCCCATAGGGTATGAATAGATTAACAAGACATGGTGTCTGTCTCACAGACTTGTCAATGTCATTCCAGGGACCAAATGCCTGACTGGCACAGGCACAGGAGAAAATCATATTAAATATTCATACACATCCTCTTTGGGGATCCATCTAATACTCTCCTAACCTTGAGCTGCTAAATGGAATACTATGTTTTAGAAATTGTGCTCTTTACTTATGTGCTTTCATTCAGCTAAATTGTCCATTTATTTAGTGTTTGTTTGGTGCCAGAACAACTGGAAGAGAAGCTTTGTAAGACATGGTATATATTGTAAGGCCATATTGCTGGAAACTAACTACACTTACATATCTCATTGAATATAGAGAAGTTCAGATGGTATCTATCTGGTGGGTTCAACATTTCTGACTAGTGTTCATGGTACCAGAACTTACTCTGGATACTACCAGAGGGCACAAAATGGTGATCATCAGCCCAGCTACAAGTGCTGCAGCCTACCTCAGTGACATGCCTGGAAGATATGTTGGGGTAATACTGTCACAATGTTGTCGGTGCAACCAACCATTCCCTGATTGGATTTAAGACCCACTCCACAAAATGAGCATTGGTAAGGTAGACAAATACCTAAGATTGGATAAGACATGGGCCTATGGGAAATTTTCATAGTGTTGTTCAGCTGAAGAAACATACCAATAAAATGACTCTTTCTTGACATTTTGTTATCTTTATAGATCAGGGCCTTATTCAGCCATTACCAGAGACGTTTCTTCTTGCAGAGGATGTGAATAACAATGAGACCCATACCTGAACAATGTGCAGAGAGTGGAAGACTTTGGAATACTCTGCCCTAAATAAAATGTCTCCTCTCGACTCAGGGAGCTATGCAGAAGAGGCAGTGTAAAGATTGTAAGGGACAGAGAGGGTGAATGAACATAAGAACTCACAGACTCTGTGGCAACCCAAAGAGGACCTGCACTGATTCAAGTCCGATGGGGTTTGTGGCATTGAGAGCAGAAACTGGACACGGACTCTCACACCCAACAAAAATCCTATCTACAAGTGACATTTGCTGGCAAAACAACTTAATTTTCCCCAATAGAGCCTCACTGGGTATATTAACCTTCTGATGCCAACTCTTCCTAGGTATGTCCAACATACCTCCATCCCAAATATATGTCTTCTTTTTTGTTGCTTTTAACCCACTGAGCCCAATTAGTACTATCCATATATGAATGCATATGAGCCCGTTTACAGCTGCATAGACAGTATACCATGGCTACCCACCCTAAGGCAAAAGGGCTGTGAAACCCTCACACTCTGGATTCCTTCAAATAGTAATAGTTCCTCAGCTAAGGGTGAGTGACTGGGATCTTTATCTTGACTGTTCACAGGTCTTATCTGGGTAGGCAAGCAAAGGCATGCAACTCCCATGCCATTTCCAAAAGTCAGTATTTCACAAAACAGGCTTTAATTAAAAAAAAAACATTCATACCCCTGAGCTCCTCCCTCAACCATTCCATTAGACTGACTTCTGAGCTCTCTCTTCAAGCCTGGGAAATGCCCATGTTGGCAGCGCCTACCCTGGAATCAACGGCTGCATACAATTGTGCTGTTTTTGTTTCTTTCCCAGGCCCCTTTCCACTCCTAGCTGATAAGAATCTCTAATGTGCTGTTATAAATGCTTTACTTCTATACTTAGTCTAAATAAGAAATAGCATTTATGTCTATTAGCATCCACAGAAACATTTGTCAACAATGTGGAGACTGACATAACTTTCTTAAGTGCATCCATCTGGGAGACTTTCCAAGTTGGGAGACACCCAATTGGCAAAGACTCTAAGAAACCCATTCATATACACTAAACATGAAACACATTTTGGATTTCTTTTATATTTCAGACTATTAGATTTGGGAGTGAGGGAGATAAGACAAAAATAAATACACACAAACATAAATAAAATAAAACAAACAAGGAACCCTACTATACAGAGACATGCAGCTTTAAGGCAAATTAAAATCAGATCTTCAAAGTCCCAGTACAATAGTGGGGTGACAATCATTAAGGAAAGAGCAAGGGAGAAATCAGATCTGCCTAGTCCTACTAAGATGCACCTCTGCGTTTGAACCATTCTACTCAAGGAAATTCTTAAGTAGGTAAACTTTTATCCTCCTCTCCAATGTCTTGGAGTACCAATGAGTTAAACACACTCACAGGTTAGTAAGAGAACAAGGAAACAGGTTTGAATTACTTGCAAAAGCATGGCAGTTGACAGTGAAATAACTCTTCTCTTAATATTTCGTCCTGTGGAATTTGCTGTGTGAACCAGGGTGTCCTTGAACTCACAGAAATATGGCTGCCTATATCTTGCAATTTGGAATTAAAGGCATATACCATAGCACCCAGCCCATGTTTAGAGCATTTAAAATGAATTATAATTTTGTCAAGGCTAGCCATTAGGTCATGTGATTTGTTACTAACCCAGCAACCATTTTTATTTTGAATTACCTATAATCTAATAACTACATTTAACTTGGAGGTACTGTTATTGTTCATAGACTATTAATACATTTGCATACATAGAGCTACAATATTAATGGTGATACCAATAATTTAATGTTTTATGTATTTGATTTTGCGTGTAAATGTTTTGTCTGCATGTCTGTATCTAATATGCCACATTTGTGCAGTACCAACAGAGGTCAACAGAAGATGTTTGATTCCCCAGAACTGGAGTTAGAGATGGCTGTGAGCCATCATTTGAATGTCTGAACCTGAACACAGGTCCTTTAGAAAAGGAGTAAGAACCTTTAACCACTGACCCATCTGCCAAGCCTCCAGCTTAAAGTTGAAAGGATAAATTAGAATTTGAAAGCAACAAATCAAATTTTATCTCTAACATTTATAGAACTGGCATACTAACTTCCTCCTTGGATGACTGTCACACCTAAATTGGTTAAGATATAAAACTAGCATTGATAGCCTAGATGATCATGTGTGGTTGATACCAGCATCATTATCATTACCCAACAAAGATGACTATGAAGCAACTGGTATGGTGCTTAGAATAAAGCGAAGATATAGTATCTTCAGCTTGAAATAGAATAGATATATGACACATATGTCACTGTATAATATAGAAGCAGAACACAAAGCCTATGATTCTATTATTAATCATAGTGGAAGGTTTCTTTTGATAATGTAAATATGTATTTTCAACACTTGGGAAAAGGAGGAAGCAAAAGAGAACTATTCATGAAAGCGTGTTCGTGTGAGAGTATAAAAATTCATAAACAAGATGTGATACAGCACTTACGATACAGTTTATACTATAAGTACTCATTCAGAATATAGTTAGATTTATATGTACTGTCGAGATTTGTACATATGTGTTCTACTTGAATGTGTGCACCCAAAATAAAGAAATGCTCATTACTGAGAGTTTTAGATATTTCCTATGCTCTTTCCAACAAATAGATTGGCTAATGCAGGGTTAGCATTGAAAACCATGGTAACAATTCACCAATTCAAATAGAATGGTTGACGGTAGAGGTTACACAGAAACAAAGATATTCATCCCATATTTAGTACATTTCAGGAGCATTCAGTTGTAACAAATTTTGAACCATGAGTTATCACATGGTTCAAAATAAAAGATGAATATAACAGACCTACTCATTTTTTTCTTTTTTAATATTTTTATTAGGTATTTTCCTCATTTACATTTCCAATGCTATCCCAAAAGTCCCCCATACTCTCCTCCCCACCCCCCTACCCACCTACTCCCACTTTTTGGCCCTGGCGTTCCCCTGTACAGGGGCATATAAAGTTTTCAAGACCAATGGGCCTCTTTTTCCAGTGATGGCCAACTAGGCCATCTTCTGATACATATGCAGCTAGAGAAAAGAGCTCCGGGGTACTGGTTATTTCATATTGTTGTTCCACCTATAGGGTTGCAGACCCCTTTAGCTCCTTGGGTACTCTCTCTAGCTCCCCCAATGAGGGCCCTGTGATCCATCCAGTAGCTGACTGTGAGCATCCACTTCTGTGTTTGCTAGGCCTCAACATAGTCTCATAAGAGACAACTATATCATGGTCTTTTCAACAGAATCTTGTTAGTGTATGCAATGGTGTCAGCATTTGGAGGCTGATTATGGGATGGATCCCTGGATATGGCAGTCTCTAGATGGTCCATCCTTTTGTCTCAGCTCCAAACCTTGTCTCTGTAACTCCTTCCATGGGTGTTTTGTTTCCAATTCTATGACGGGGCAAAGTGCCACACTTTGGTCTTCGTTCTTCTTCAGTTTCATGTGTTTCGCAAATTGCATCTTATATCTTGGGTATCCTAAGTTTCTGGGCTATTATCCACTTATCAGTGAGTACATATCATTTGAGTTATTTTGTGATTGGGTTACCTCACTCAGGATGATGCCCTCCATGTCCAACCATTTCCCTAGGAATTTCATAAATTTATTCTTTTTAATAGCTGAGTAGTACTCCATTGTGTAAATGTATCACATTTTTTGTATCCATTCCTCTGTTGAGGGGCATCTGGGTTCTAGCAAGCTTCTGGCTATTATAAATAAGGCTGCTATGAACATAGTGGTGCATGTGTCTTTCTTACCAGTTGGAACATCTTCTGGATATATGCCCAAGAGAGGTATTGCGGGATCCTCCGGTAGTACTATTCCAATTTTCTGAGGAACTGCCAGATTGATTTCCAGAGTGGTTGTATAAGCTTGCAATCCCACAAACAATGGAGGAGTGTTCCTCTTTCTCCATATCCTCGCCAGCATCTGCTGTCACCTGATTTTTTTATCTTAGCCATTCTGATTGATGTGAGATGGAATCTCAGTGATGTTTTGATTTGCATTTCCCTGATGATTAAGGATGCTGAACAGTTTTTTCAGATGCTTCTCAGCCATTCGGTATTCCTCAGGTGAGAATTCTTTGTTTAGCTCTGAGCCCCATTTTTTGATGGGGTTATTTGAGTTTGTGGACTCCACCTTCTTGAGTTCTTTATATATATTGGATATTAGTCCCCTATCTGATTTAGGAGAGTTAAAGATCCTTTCCCAGTCTGTTGGTGGTGTTTTTGTCTTATTGACGGTGTCATTTGCCTTGCAGAAGCTTTGCAATTTTATGAGGTCCCATTTGTCAATTCTAGATCTTACTACACAAGCCATTGTTGTTCTATTCAGGAATTTTTCCCCTGTGCCCATATCTTCAAGGCTTTTCCACACGCTTTCCTCTATAAATTTCACTGTCTCTGGTTTTATGTGGAGTTCCTTGATCCACTTAGATTTGACCTTAGTACAAGCAGATAGGAATGGATCAATTCACATTCTTCTACATGATAACCACCAGCTATGCTAGTGCCATTTGTTGAAAATGCTATCATTTTCCCACTGGATGGTTTTAGCTCCCTTGTCAAAGACCAAGTGACCATAGGTGTGTGGGTTCATTTCTGGGTCTTCAATTCTATTCCACTGTTCTACTTGTCTGCCTCTATACCAGTACCATGCAGTTATTATCACAATTGCTCTGTAGTACAGCTTTAGGTCAGGCATGATGATTACCCCAGAGGTTGTTTTATTCTTGAGAAGAGTTTTTGCTATCCAAGGTTTTTTGTAATTCCAGATGAATTTGCAGATTTCTCTTTCTAATTCGTTGAAGAATTGAGTTGGGATTTTGATGGGGATTGCATTGAATCTGTAGATTGCTTTTGGCAAGATAGCCATTTTTACAATGTTGATCCTGCCAATCCATGAGCATGGGAGATCTTTCCATCTTCTGAGATCTTCTTTAATTTCTTTCTTCAGAGACATGAAGTTCTTATCATACAGATCTTTCACTTCTTTAGTTAGAGTCACACCAAGGTATTTTATATTATTAGTGACTATTGAGAAAGGTGTTGTTTCTTTAATTTCTTTCTCAGTCTGTTTATTTGTTTGTAGAGAAAGGCCATTTGAGTTAATTTTATATCGACTTGTTTGAGTTAATTTTATATCGACCTCCATCACCAAAGCTGTTTATCAGGTTTAGGCATTCTCTGGTGGAATTTTTAGGGTCACTTATATATACTATCATATCATCTGCAAAAAGAGATATTTTGACTTCTTCCTTTCCAATTTGTATGCCCTTGATCTCCTTTTGTAGTCGAATTGCTCTGGCTAGGACTTCAAGTACAATGTTGAATAGGTAGGAGAAAGTGGGCAGCCTTGTCTAGTCCCTGATTTTAGTGGGATTGCTTCCAGCTTCTCACCATTTACTTTGATGTTGGCTACTGGTTTGCTGTAGATTGCTTTTATCATGTTTAGGTATGGGCCTTGAATTCCTGATCTTTCCAAGACTTTCATCATGAATGGATTTTGGATTTTGTCAAATGCTTTCTCCACATCTAAGTAGATGATCATGTGGTTTTTGTCTTTGAGTTTATTTATATAATGGATTGCTTTGATGGATTTCCATATATTAAACCATCCCTGCATCCCTGGAATAAAACCTACTTGGTCAGGATGGATGATTGTTTTAATGTGTTCTTGGATTCGGTTAACGAGAATTTTATTGAGTATTTTTGCATCGATATTCATAAGGGAAATTTGTCTGAAGTTCTCTATCTTTGTTGGATTGTTCTGTGGTTTAGGTATCAGAGTAATTGTGGCTTCATAGAATGATTTGGGTAGAGTACCTTCTACTTCTTTTTTGTGGAATAGTTTGTGCAGAACTGGGAATTGATCTTCTTTCAAGGTCTGATAGAACTCTGCACTAAACCCATCTGTTCCTGGGCTTTTTTTGGTTAGGAGACTATTAATAACTGCTTCTATTTCTTTTGGGGATATAGGACTGTTTAGATCATTAATTTGATCCTGATTTAACTTTGGTACCTGTTATCGGTCTAGAAATTTGTCCATGTTGTCCAGGTTTTCCCATTTTGTTGAGTATAGCCTTTTGTAGAAGGATCTGATGGTGTTTTTGATTTCTTCATTATCTGTTGTTATGTCTCCCTTTTCATTTCTGATTTTGTTAATTAGGATGCTGTCCCTGTGCCCTCTTGTGAGTCTGGCTAAGGGTTTATCTATCTTGCTGATTTTCTGAAAGAACCAGCTCCTTGTTTGGTTGATTCTTTTAATAGTTCTTCTTGTTTCCACTTGGTTGATTTTGCCCCTGAGTTTGATTATTTCCTGCCATCTACTCCTCTTGGGTGCTTTTGATTCCTTTTTTCTAGAGCTTTTTAGGAGTGTTGTCAAGCTGCTAGTGTGTGCTCTCTCTAGTTTCTTTTGGGAGGCACTCAGAGCTATGAGTTTCCCTCTTAGAAATGCTATCATTGTGTCCCATAGGTTTGGGTATGTTGTGGCTTCATTTTCATTAAACTCTAAAAAGTCTTTATTTTCTTTCTTTATCCCTTCCTTGACCAAGGTATCATTGAGAAGAGTGTTGTTCAGTTTCCTTGTGAATGTTTGCTTTCCATTATTAATGTTGTTAATGAAGATCAGCCTTAGTCCATGGTGGTCTGATAGGCTGCATGGGACAATTTTAATATTTTTGTATCTGTTGAGGCCTGATTTGTGACAAATTATATGGTCAATTTTGGAGAAGTTACCATGAGGTGCTGAGAAAAAGGTATATCCTTTTGTTTTAGGATAAAAATGGTCTGTAGATAACTGTTAAGTCCATTTGTTTCATAACTTCTGTTAGTTTCACTGTGTCCCTGTTTAGTTTCTGTTTCCACAATCTGTCCATTGATGAAAGTGGTGTGTTGAAGTCTCCCACTATTATTGTGTGAGGTGCAATGTGTGCTTTGAGCTTTACTAAAGTTTCTTTCATGAATGTGGCTGCCCTTGCATTTGGTGCATAGATATTGAGAATTGAGAGTTCCTCTTAGAGGATTTTACCTTTGATGAGTATGAAGTGTCCCTCCTTGTCTTTTTTTGATAACTTTGGGTTGAAAGTTGATTTTATTCGATATTAGAATGGCTACTCCAGCTTGTTTCTTCAGACCATTTGCTTGGAAAATTGTTTTCCAGCCTTTTACTCTGAGGTAGTGTCTGTCTTTTTCCCTGAGATGGGTTTCCTGTAAGCAGCAAAATGTTGGGTCCTGTTTGTGTAGCCAGTCTGTTTGTCTATGTCCTTTTATTGGGGAATTAAGTCTATTGATATTAAGAGATATTAAGGAAAAGTAATTGTTGCTTCTTATTATTTTTGTTGTTAGAGTTGGCATTCTGTTCTTGTGGCTGTCTTCTTTTTGGTTTGTTGAAGGATTACTTTCTTGCTTTTTCTAGGGCATGGTTTCTGTCCTTGTATTAGTTTTTTTCTGTTATTATCCTTTGAAGGGCAGGATTTGTGGAAAGATAATGTGTGAATTTGGTTTTGTCATGGAATACTTCGTTTTCTCCATCTATCGTAATTGAGAGTTTGGTTGGGCATTTGTGTTCTCTTAGTGTTTGTATAACATCTGTCCAGGATCTTCTGGCTTTAATATTCTCCGGTGAAAAGTCTGGTGTAATTCTGATAGGCCTGCCTTTATATGTTACTTGACCTTTTCCCATTATTGCTTTTAATATTCTATCTTTATTTAGTGTATTTGTTGTTCTGATTATTATGTGTCTGGAGGAATTTCTCTTCTGGTCCAGTCTATTTGGAGTTCTGTAGGCTTCTTGTATGTTCATGGGCATGTCTTTCTTTAGGTTTGGGAAGTTTTCTTCTATAATTTTGTTGAAGATATTTGCTGCCCCTTTAAGTTGAAAATCTTCATTCTCATCTACTCCTATTATCCATAGGTTTGGTCTTCTCATTGTGTCCTGGATTTCCTGGATGTTTTGAGTTAGGATCTTTTTGCATTTTGTATTTTGTTTGTTAGTTGTGCGGATGTTCTCTATGGAATCTTCTGCACCTGAGATTTTCTCTTCTGTCTCTTGTATTCTGTTGCTGATGCTCATGGTTCCAGATTTCTTTCCTAGGGTTTCTATCTCCAGCGTTGACTCATTTTGGGTTTTCTTTATTGTGTCTACTTCCCTTTTATGTCTTGGATGGTTTTATACAATTCTATTACCTGTTTGGTCGTGTTTTCCTGCAATTCTATAAGGGATTTTTGTGCTTCCTCTTTAAGGACTTCTTCCTGTTTAGCAGTGTTCTCCTGTATTTCTTTAAGTGAGTTATTAAAGTCCTTCTTGATATCCTCTACCATCATCATGAGATATGCTTTTAAATCAGGGTCTATCTTTTCAGGTGTGTTGAGCTGCCCAGGACTGGGTGGGGTGGGAGTGCTGCGTTCTGATGATTGTGCGTGGTCTTGGTTTCTGTTAGTAAGATTCTTATGTTTGCCTTTCACCATCTGGTAATCTCTGGAGTTAGTTGTTATAGTTGTCTCTGGTTAGAGCTTGTTCCTCAATTGATTATGTTAGCCTCTATCAGCAGACCTGGGAGACTAGCTCTCTCCTGAGTTTCAGAAGTCAGAGTACTCTCTGCAGGCCAGCTCTCCTCTTGCATGGAAAGTGCCCAGATATCTGGTGTTTGAACCTGCCTCCTGGCAGAAATTGTGTTCCACTCACCAGAGGTCCTAAGATCCTGTGGAGAGTTCTCTGGGGACCTTGGAGGTGTCTGCAGACTCCGTGCCCAAGGTGCCCTGGTGCTGGTGCTGACTGGAATGGACTTGTGACCCTGGTCAAGCAGGGTTTTCTGCTTCCCTAATTAATGCTGTCTCAGGTCCTGCAGGATTGGATTGGGGCAGAAGTTGTGTTCCACTCACCAGAGGTCCTAAGATTCTGTGGAGAGTCCTTCGGAGTGTCTGTAGACCCCGAGCCCAAGGTGCCCCAGTGCTGGCACCGACTGGAAGGAACCAACAGACCTACTCATGACAGGAGACTGTACATCTACTATGTGCATCTGGAGGATATTGGGCTTCATGTGATCCCTCCATGGATTTTATTTTGAAGGTCCCATTGCTTATTCAACCTATCCCTCTTGCTTGGAAAACTGACATAAAGGAAAATCATCTAAAATTTAGGATTCAATATTCATATTTTTTTCAGTGTTTCAAGGTTTTTGGAAAAGTGTGGAGTGATATATATATATATATATATATATATATATATTTAAGTTGCAATATATAAATAAAACAAAGGAAATGTGGGGGTTTGGGATGTAAAAGACTTTGATGAATGATTTTAGTGCTTGGTTAAATTGTCTCGTTGCAGTATTTCCTACTACCAGATAGAAGACATGCTTTCTTCAGGGAAAACTCACTAAACCAAATCTATTAGTAAGTAATAGGGAAGATGTCTGAGAAAAATACATGAGAGAAAGTCCTTCCATATGGTACTATTTCTGCATAAATCTATTTTATATTGCCTCTCATTCAAATATTTTATATGGTATTTTGTTTAAGTATATCATTTGTATTTTAGCATAAATTATAGAATATGTTTGGTAATGTTTTGAGTTTTTGATAATTCATATATAATATATAATTAAATATTTCTTAATAAAAGTGTTTCGTCTTGCTAATCATCTAAAAACCACCCATTTCGCATAATCATAATTTTATTTACTTTATCCTCTAATGAAAATGAACAATTTTCAAAATTATGTATGGTTCATTTAACCTAAGGGGACCAAAATGAAAATTCATAGCATTTAACTTTTTTCTTTTAAGTTTATATTTTCTTCATCTTTTGCACCTTTGACAAGAAGCACCTGTAAAAAGTCTGAGTATCCATAGGTAGAGTCACATGCCTAGATTAATAAACACACAAGGAAAGCTTAAAGCTTTTAACCTTTGCTAAGGTCTGAGTGCCCCTTTAAGATACAGGGGTTGCAAATGTGAGAGCATGTGAGCAGGGCCTTTCCAAGGTCACTGTCACAAACATCACTCCAATTTTGTTTTTATTTTGGGTTTTAAGTTTACTTGTTTTTGTGTTGTTTTGTTGCTTTGTTTGAATTGGTTTGCTTTCTGCTTTTTGCCATGTACTGTACTACCATATCCCTCCTAGACACAGAAGATGCCAGCACCTTGATATTGGACTTTGTAGCCATTGAAGACAAATTATATTTACCCTTTCCAAAATTCATCATCACTTTTATTGCACAAAACAGACTAAGATCCTTTCTAAGAGTTTTTCAGCAGATCCTGAGTATTAAGCAGATATGAGATAGGAAAACCAGGGGAAAAAGAAACACACTGCATGTCTTATTGTACCACACACAGGAAAACTCTTAGGGAAACAAAGACCTAAAGAAACATTTAGTGCTGAATGGTTATACTTTGACTTGAAAAAGAAATGCTAATTGTGGAAACAAAATTATACAGAGGGCATAGAAGACAGGAGTTATTTAAGTAAGTTTGGAACAACTTGGTCTCAACCTGCCATCCTCACTGAGAAGAACATTATTTTCCTTCTAGAACAAGGAGGATTTCTTACTCACTGGAATGCCATCCTTTGTTTTTAAGAGGCAGAACAAATGCCTATGTAATCTGGCACAAGCTTGAGTGCAGGTTCCGATGACTCCAGATGTCAATACGTCACAGCAGCAGCGTTTTTGTTGCAGTCTGTTTTATTCCATCTCCAGGTGATGATTTCTAAAGAGACCAGTTTAAAATTAATGTAGGTAATTTATCATTTTCCATTCTGGAAATTTCTATAATTTTAGCATTTTCTGAGTGGTTTGAATAATTTCTTGAAAAATATATATATATATATAATATAATCTTATTACTTTGTGAAAATTCTGCTGCCTGCAAATGTGATGCTGTTGATGAAAAAGATGGCAGTGATTTAAGTAAATATAACATATTTCAGGGGAAATTGCCCATGGAAAGCAAATGTGATCTGTTGCTGCTACCATGCTAAGATGCTCTTGATAGGCTACTGTTTGTGATGCTACCATACTAAGATGCTCTTGATAAGCTACTGTTCGCGAACTCTGAAAGATATGACTGTGGATGACAGGAAAATACATTGGAAATCGTCAGAGAGATTCTTGGAAATCTTCCATGGGGGCAAATCTAAATTAAAATTTGTTTTACTAGCTTGTCCTTTCAGAAAGATTTGCCCCAGAGAAAGAAAATGGGCTTGCTAAAAACATGAAATAAATAAAACGTAGACACAGGAAAAGCCTGAACCATCCTGACACCAGACTCGAAAGATGTGTTTTCATTTGCTGGCTTCAGCTCTATCTCCAGGATAGCAGAGACTATATTATTTTCCACATTGTGTCTCTAGGGCTTGGCTTTGCACAGGGCAGGTGCTTGCTAAGTATCTGATCAGGGGTACCCGTAAGAATAAATGTGATCTATATAACAAGAGAGAGAATTAAATTAATGAAGCCATTACTATAAATGATACTGTATGATACCAGTAGGTAAGAAAAAGCATTTATAAATAAAATATCTATTTATAATGTAACATAGTCATATATATGTAATACATTATATATAATATATTATATATATTTGGTTATGTTTATATATATGTATATATTTTACATATATGTAACAAATAGAGAAAAGGGGGATGAGAAACATAACCTCAAAATTTGTAATAATTATTAATTCTATTCAAAAATATTTTCTTTTGTGCTTTCTTGGCAAACATAATATACCACAAACTGAAATAATTTTGTATATTTTAAAATGCCTCTCAGAAATTACCATATCAACAAAACAATGAGGATAGAACTGTTTGCTAGCTCTATAGTGTCCCTGAGATGTCAACTGCCAGATTAAAAAAATGAAATCTGTTGTGTGACAACCTCTATTTGTGGGGCTAATGTTTCTCGGCTTTCATAAACTGAATCCTTGGCTTATGCACATGTCAATTACTCTGAATATTATTTTCCTAGAAATAAGGTGAAACTATTCATGTTAGAGGTATATCTTCTATGAGAAACTATTTACTGTGTTATATCATAAAACAATTGCAATTACTTGCAGAACTGTAAATGGAAAGCAACCTGAAGGCCTTGTAGATGATGTGGTAGAATGAAGGGGATGGGGTTAAGGAAACGAGAAAAACAGCTCAGATTTCAAAAGCGCTTGTTACATCATTCTCTGCTCTGTTTTATCTACATAACTCGGGTCTCCTGATTCTCTTTTCTTTTCTGTGGATAATTGCTTTGTTGTTAGTGGTTTGACACTGAGTGACAGTGCTTTTGGGTGGTTGACAGCCAAATCTATTGGCAGACGATAGTCCTCATACACAGAGAGGTGCTTTCTTTCTGCCTGGTGACAGTAAGAGCTTCTGAGTTGACAGAGAAGGTCTCATCCCTCTCAGGAAAGAGACAAAAGCAAAAGTGGGGGGAGTGAGATTTCTGGCAGAATAAAAGCATCTATTTAATTCCACTGTAGAGAAAAATATAACAGGCAAGCCTGTAATGGCTGTGAGTTAAAAACAAATCATTTCATTTATGTGTGTTTTGCCTATAGAAAATGTTATCTCTTAGTAAGCTATCAAGGTCTCCGAATCACGTCTTTCAAAACACTGTAAATGAGAAATAAATTCATCTTTTCTCAGTAGAGTTTATTAAAAGGAGACTGGCATAAAGTAAAGAGAAGATACCAGCGATGTTCTGATATATTCTGTGTCGGGGTATTACATTTGAGTAAGTATAAATATGTCTAACAATGGTCAGCAGTATTAGGTTTCAAATTGTTAGAGATTTCACATAGTGATTCGCATGAATAGGTCAGGGGACTTGATTGGCCATTGGTAGTCACATCTGAAAATTACACAAGTTTGGATGACCAGGGTCTTCTTACTCTTCCTGGAGAAAAGCGTTTGCTCTCTCATTCTAAACTGCCATTGTTACCCTCAGAGGTCAACGGTGAGCCCAAGAAAGAGAGGACAGGGTAAAAGCTGTCCTGCATCTAATGATACGGATTTCTACAGGAATTATAGTTTTCTTTTAGTCTTTGTACCTAGTAAACCATGCTGCAATGCTCTAAGACTCAGTAGTTTGTTTACTGACTCAGGGTTGGTACTTCTGTTATTACATCGATCATAGTTAAGGTAAATGAATTTTGTTCCAGAACATCAAAAACATTAATCTACCTACCCACATCACAAGGTAATGGGTTTCAGAGAAAAGGATCCTACTAGACCTAGAGTGTGCTGCCTTGGATGATAAAGACCATGAGTTTTCCATGTACCGTTTTCTTATTGAATAACACGACAGCAATTGTATTTCAATGCACATACTGAAAACTGTTGTATATAATTTGGATGCAGCGATAAGCTGTCTACAAGATGCCCCTCTTGTAGCCTTTATGTTCAAATGGTGAGAGTTAAAAGAGACTCGGAGGCAGTAATAAATGAAAGGACACACAATACATTGGTAAGTGACATGATGCAAAATGATTGAAAGTTTATCCACAGAGAAGTCCCTAGGTAATGTCTAAGAAGAAATCTGAATGACAAAACAGTTCAAGTATTTGGTTATCTGGAGACTAGCAGGGGTTTCCCTGAAAGTTTGTAAAACAGACTAGTTATAAAGGAAACAGAGGGAATGGATGTCCTTCTGGAGTTGCCTCATGCTCAGTAAAGTTTACTATGATCTCAACTTCTAGGTTCCATTATAATTTTCTCAAATGTGTCTACTTCCTAGGATGGAATTTATGAATAATTAAGTTGAAATAAATACATGAATCAGGGTTTTTTTTTTAACTGAATGATATCACCCACTGTGAAAATTCAAGTGGGAAAGGTGAATGGTGCTGATGCTGGCCTTCTTCCAGCATCCTCCAGACCCACTTCCCTAGCACTTTTAAAATTCCTTTATTTGTTCATGTTGTTATTCCAACTGGCTACATCGAAGCTACTTATCAATTTTTCATTGGGATTTGTCTCATCAGTGAATTGCTTGAAGTTTTTAAGTCTCCCTATTGAAACGCTGCCCAAAAAACAGAATGTAGATCATACTAATGTGTTTTTAAAATTAAATTACTGTGGACTCCATTGTTCGGGCCCTGCCATTTGTTGATGTCCCAGAGTGCTTGCCAGATGGCCCTATTCCCACAGACCACTGAAAAGAATAAGAGAAAAAAAGACCTGATAATGTTTTCAAAATATAGGACTTCAAAACATTTTACACACACATATATATACAAACATATTAAATCTATATAACTGTACATATAACTATTATAAATATATATATGTATATTTTCTAGTGAGATTTTTTTCTAATAGTACATCTTATGCATATATTTTTCTGGGAAGAGTCCTCTAAGATGCATGAGAGTCTTATTCTTCCACGCATTCATTCATTTTCTTTCTTTTCAAATACATATTTTTACTATTATTATGCTATTGTGCTCCGTGTGTGTTACAAAGATAAAGTTGTCATAGGCTACTTCCCTGCATACAGCACTTGTAGATGGTGAGGGCTGAAAACGTAAAATATGAACTAATCAGAGGAGCATGGAAAGACCAAGCATGGGTGAAGTATCAGGTATGTAGGAAAGTAAAATTGCATTAGGCGGGACCTCGATCTGGCAGAAAGTGTGACACAAGGTCTCTTTAAATTAGTAGCATGTAGATTGGCATTTCTAGAAAGTTCTAGAATTTCAGTATATAAAATGCAAAGATTGCAATCAAATTCATGGGTCTTAGGGAGGAAATCAAAAGTGATAATATGTTTTCATAGATAGTAGATTGTGTATGCAGGCATACATTTAGAAATTGTTATTAAGACTTTACAGCTTGTAAGAGACAAAACACCTTGAAACTTGCTGGAATACACACACACACACACACACCACAGACACACACCACATACATACACACACACAACCACACCAAACACAGAGAGAGAGAGAGAGAGAGGGGGGGGGGGAGAGAAGGAGGAGAGGAGGAGGAGGAGGAGGAGGAAGAGGAGGAGGAGGAGGAGGAGGAGGAGGAGGAGGAGAGAGAGAGAGAGAGAGAGAGAGAGAGAGAGAGAGAGAGAGAGAGAGAGAGAGAGAGAGAGAGAGAGAATTAGCAATCTCATCTCAAGCACCTGATAGACAGGAAATGAAATACAGCTGAGCTCATGGATCCAGAACAGCAAGTTGGGAGCAGTGGAGGCTGCCCCATGGTGTTTCATAACTGATAGGCATGGGGCACAAAGAGAGGTAGGAGTCAAAGATAACACAAAGCTTTTGAGATGGGTGAGAGAATCCAATATCCTGGCAGAGAGGGCACTCAATAAAATTACCTCCTCCTTAATGACTGGCTGACAGGCAGAAGGAGTTCTTTCAAAACGAAGAGCTGCATGCAGTCTCTGACATTTGACTTTGATATTCCGATTCCAGGTTATAGGTGCCATCTATCCAGACACTTGGTGGAGATTTTAATAGGAAACATTGCAGTGCTTTTTCTGTTGGGGAAAGCTATATTATTAGAACAGTTGTTTGCATGTGAGTTACTAGGAACAATAATGGAGCCAATATACACAATGCATTTGTGTCATGTCACAAAAGGGTAGGTCCTTTTGCTTACTAAGGAGCTTAAGTTTAGTTATTTATCTGAAGTGAGGTGTCTTCTAGGACAGAAATTTATGCTTATATTGTAAATCATTTGAATATTTTCATATCCAAATACATATGTAGTATATAAATATACTCAAAGTCAACATTTTTTTCATAAAACTCTTCTGCTTTGGGTCCGATTGTAATTGATAATTTCTGATTCAGGTAATTTACTGTGAATTGTAAAAATACAAACAAACTGTCTCACAGAGTATGACTGTAAACAAAATATAATAGATAGCTCCCATTATGATTAACATATGTTGCCTTAATTAATATCCTTTATTTTTATTTTTTAAACTTTTATATGGTATAACTAATAACTTAGTAATATTTTATTACCATATCTTGTTCCAAAAGAAATCAAAGATATGAATTCATTCAATATTCACCAATATGCAAAGAAATGTTAAGACTAGTACTGAATATTAGGATAGGTCTGAAATCCACAAATTGAGCATGAAAGTGTATGACCACATTCAAATAATATAATAACCAAAGCTCAGGGTCATCCAGTGGAGATGACCTCCAACTCTCTTTGCAGTTTCTGTTTGATGATATAAAATTAAGGTCTCTATTTGCTGATGATATTTAATGGGCATTTCCAGATATAATTTCCCCAACACCAACTTCTGAAGAGGAAATGGCAGTGCCACCAAACTGCCAATACCTATCATATAACTGAAATGTGTGCTTTTATTAATCTGCTTAATCAGTTCCAATATCAATATGAAATTAGACAAACTGTAAATTTTAGGTTTCTAATGTAATACCCTCTGTTTCTGTCCTTACTGATTCAGAAATGCTTTCAAAATAGATTTAGCTAGAATGTTATTCAGAGTCAAATACAGCTAGAAAATGAATGCATAGATGAGAGGGAGGGAGATCTGTGTATTTGTGTATATATGGTACTTGGAAATGACTAGAAATTGTATAAAAGCATGCTTTATATTAGAATAATTTCAAACACTATTGAGTCTGCTACAGTCTACAGGGAACTCTAACATTCTTTTAAAACACAAAGCAGAGTTAAGCCTAATGACTATATGTGTTTGTGAATGTGAACATATACATAGGTAACAGTAGCTATATAAAAATAGAAAATTATTGAAAATGTTTACACAACCCTCTTAAAAACACTACACAGATAAATGCTTACTAAATATAAAAAAGACAAGAGAATGTGTATTTTAGTTTTGTTTCAATATTGTGAATTAAGGAAAAAATTTCCTTCTTATATGTTTCAAATTTCAAATGAAAAATGGGATTATTTTAATCAGGAAATGGGTAAAGTTTGTTCGATATTAACTTCAAGGTTGATCAATTATTCCCTGATGGTCTCTCTGAACTAAATTCTAGTGCCTTTGAAAGAAGCATGTCCTGCTTAGAATCCCAGAAAAAAAACTTTTGTCCCTATCAGAAAATGGAAACAGAAAGTCATGGCATTATCTTCCACAAGGATGTAAATATCCAAAACTTGTTTCTGATGATTTATCTCCAGATTTTGAATATTTATGACTTTTATCTGGCTTGCCACCTGATTTATTGAACCAGTGTAGGGCATTTGACCTTCATAGACATAAAGCACCCGCCTAGCTGGAATGTAATGGATTGATTTTGATTATGCAAACTTATTAAAAACTTCATTTTCATTCTCCTTTGTTGGATCTGATTCCATAATTTTTATTCTCTCAAAAGAAGGAGACATTATTACCACTTTTTTTTCTGTAGACTTTCTCTCACTTCAATCCATTATTTGTTCAGTATTCCAACCTGTGCCACTACTGTCTAAATACAGGTCACCTAATTTAATCTTTACATGTTTAGAAGGCAGCCTCAGTAGAGATTGCTCCCAGTGCCTGACAGTAAACTAGCCAGTATTTTAAAAATATCAAATTTAGATGAATAAATGTGCAACTTACAACTCCACTACAATTCCATCAATTTTTCTCTGTGCAGTGCATTCTGGGGGTATATAAATGTGTACATTCTAATCGTATTGACAGTTACTGCCTAAAATAACCCTTACTACATAGGTTATATGAAGAATGTCTCATTTAGGTAAATAGAATAGATTTAGATGTAAATATTACAAACTCATTGAACTGGTAAGTTGGTATGTATGTTTGTTTGGCCAAACAAATCTCAAAGGTCCACTCATGTGTGTGTGTGTGTGTGTGTGTGTGTGTGTGTGTGTGTGTGCCTGTGATCATACCATACTGAATATACACAAATCCATATAAAATGTTCAGTTAGCAAGGATATAGTAAACATTAAAATACACATATAGGAAGAGTTCAGTAACTGTTTTTATTTAAAATGACTCCTTCAATTGATGGATTCTAAAACTGCATGTGTCTGTGCACATGGAGATGCATGTGTGTATGCACCCTCATGAGACATCTGTTCATAACACTGCAAAGTGTTCTTTTTTTACTCATAATATGTCATTCTACCTTTACACTGAATGGCTAAGCAGCAGCGTGTTGTTTCTCCGTATAGAGAGTCCCCTTGTGAGTCTTCAAGCCTCTCTTTAATTTAATCTCTGTGATAATCATGAGACCATGAGGAGATCTGTGAGAGATTTATAGGTAGAAATCAGAGGGCAGAGAACTCTGGGAGAATCTTCAGTCCCTACAAAGTAATGATGTTATTTAAGAGCACAAAATCTCTCCACACCCATCACTTTGACATATGCCAAATTCTACTTGGTTGCAGCTTCCTAAAGGAGACCGCTGGAAGCAGTGTCAGGGTGGATGTGGGCCTATTTGTAAGTGACAGGGCAATTCCTGTGCAAAGCCCTTAGGTTCTAAATGAAATTATTTTGAGGACTATAGCAAATCCCAGACTACTTGTAGTAGGAAATTCCTCAGCTTCTGTAAAACTTTCCTAGTCTCTTTTAAATATGAACAAATCAGAATGAAATGCAAACGAAGCTAAATTGAATTTTAAGGTTACCTCTTATGCTCTATTGACTCCCATTGATCAGATACTTTTTCTGTTTACATGTTTTTATAAGAACATATAATTCCATAAAATATGATTAAAAGAAAGGAGAAAAGTAGAAAAAAAGATGATTAGCAGGCAGTCAAAAAGAAAAAATAAATAGAATATTAAGTTGGGAACCAATTCTTAGACATATTCATAATCATAGACATATAAATGTTTCTTCCAAAATAATTAAGATAATATAAAATTGGATAGGGATGAATAGAAATGTCTGCCCAAAACAAGTATTTCCAAGGAGAACTGATATTCACATTTGCTTTGTGGGGAGGTTAATTTTACTAACAGTGTTGTAGACCAATTTGCTACCATCAGTTAAAATTAAACATGTATAACCATTAGTTATTACTTCTATCTATTATAAAGCAGTGGTTTCAAACTATGGACCACCACCCCATCGCGGGTAGGGGGGCGACCAACCCTTTCATAGACGTCACATAAAATGATCAGAAAACACAGATATTTACCTTGCGATTCCTAACAGTAGCAAAATTACAGTTATGAAGTAGCAATAAGAGTCCTTTTCTTTTTAGGGGGTCACCATAACATAAGAAACTATACTAAAGGGTCATAGCATTAGGAAGGCTGAGAAACACTCCTGAAAAGAGCACAATCACGGACTCCTGCTCTATTGCTGTCTCCTCTAGTGTAACTGGATTTCTTAAAACTTGGCATATTTTAAGGGGAAGAAAAAAATAATTCATTTACAAAGAAGACCAAAATTGTCCAGTGGTGAAATATATGCAGGTCTTGCAGCATGGGATTCTAAAAGTAAACAATACTTCTAAAGTTGCTTCATGGACAAGTTAAAAAAAAACAATATGAGTGTGTTTGTGCATGTGTGTGTGCTCATGTGTGTGTGTGTCTGTGTGTGTGTGTATGTGTGTGTGTGTGTGTGTATGCCTGTGCATGCATGTGTGTGTACATGTATATTTACAAATGGAAAACAACTTACTTGGATACATTTTTGATAGATTTAAAACCTAAACTGTTGTTACAATGCAAACTATAGAAAAATGTTTACAATGAAATATGTACACTACTTATAAGATGTAAAAATAGATTCAAATTGCTTATAATAGTTTCCCGAAAAAGCTACCACTGTGAAGAGTGTTATGTGATGTTATGTTAAATATTATTTTATTTTACAGTGAAAAGATAATTAAACCTAAAATGTGCTGTAAATGGTCAGTTCTTGATGTGCAGGACAAGTACTTACCATATACTTTTGGTCACTAATTAGTTTTCAATTCCCTTCAGTACAACAACAAACTCCACAGCAGTAACTTTCCTCACTCACTCAATATGCTACACTAATTGATAACTCAAGCAAATATTTTCTTTCTAGCAACGAGGTGTCTTGACTGTATATTTTAATGTCATTTCAGAAAACAAAGAAGTGTTTCCAATATGGTTATGTTTATTCAGATACAGTTAATTCTTGTACAGTTACTATGAGACATTAATTTCAAGATTCTTTGATTTGAAATGTCTAATATAATTTACCTATATGAGATTATGGTTTAGTTTTAATTGCATTTAAGGCACACATTTTCCTAAAGTAATACTCAATATGCACCATCAATTATCTTAAAGAAAGAAGCCCAGAAAATATATTAATTATGGGTTATGACCCAGCAAATTATGAATTTCCAACCAGAAGTAAATTATTGCCACTAATTAGCTTTCGTGTTTGCCAGACTGGGTTAAAGTCTTCATTGCATTAGTCATTTCATAAATCACTTTCTCAAGATGCAAACATGGATGGAATACGAATGGGACTCTGCTAAGAGCTTACTAGTAATTAGGGCAGAGGGTTGTTGGGCGGTTTCTACTGATTCAGGAATATTTGATCAGTTCACTCTGGACTCTCTGGAAAGGTAGACACATTAGGATTTGTGTTTTACAGATTATCTGGCATTCCCCCCCCCCTTTTTTTCCTTTATTTTACAGTCTTTTTCATTGTTTATTTTATTTATTTACATTTCAAATGTTATCCCACTTCCTGGTTTCCTCTTCGCAAACCCCCTATCCTATCACACTTCTCCCCTTCCCCTGCTTCTATGAGGGTGCTCCCTCATCTATTCCCCTACTGCTGCCTCACTACCCTAGCATTTCCCTAAGCTGGGACATCGCACCTCCTCTGGACATCATTTATTTTTTTTTTTTTCTCCAACATACCATGTCTTTGCAACATAGAACCTTCACATTAATCACTGATTTTAGTAGTGTTGTTTTTTTGGTATTTTTTGGTTTTTCATTTAACTTCAGCTGTATAAAATCTCTAAAACTTGTGCTATCTCAGAAGCCGGCCTTGCCCCAAACCTTCTATTCTTATGAGGCCACAATAGTCAGTTCTGTGCTCTGATGTCCATGAGTAGTAATGGTATGTTTGCTTCATCCTTTCTCCTATTCTTTAAATATGTCTACACTTCTCTATCTCCAAAAGTTAATGTGTCCCTGTTGGGTCTCACTTCAATGAGCAACTTATTCAAACAGAAAATAAAAAACGGAAGCTCACCCTAACAAGCTAATAAGTGCTAATGACTGAGACTGTGACAATGCCCTTACATGAAGTTTCAGAACAACATATTTGGAATACATAGCTTTATTTTAGAAATAATAACATTCATTTCCAGTGGAATGTCAGCAAACTAAAGCAGGGTACTTTCGCTGATGATTACTCATGTGTCCCTCACACTCAAAAGGTCTACAATGCTCCACATGTGCCCAAACACAGATACAGAAAGGAAAAGGAAAAATTAATTTCTTCGAAAGAACAGGAGGCTGTAGGGAAGATCTCTGGACCATCTTGCTTCCCACTGCTTGTTATTTGATTCATAAGGTACGATGTAAGACAGGGTGTGCAGAACTTATGTTATCAGCATTTTGATGGTACCCATAGCATTTAGAAATCAAGTCAACAGATCATGAGCCCTGAAGAAAAGAAATGATACTTTCCTGATTAGCCACTCTTCTTGAGGACTCAAACTTTTAAGGAAGTTTCATCTCTCTTATTTGATTTCAAAGATAATGGCTATTGCCACACTAGCATGAAATGAAGCCAAATTTAAAGAGACTCAATCCAGGTCTGTCTCTGGAAAAACATATATATACTGCAAAAATCTTCCCAATAGAAGCATTGGTCCTGTCAGCCCAGCCCCATTCAGTGGCAAATATCCAGAGTGATACTCCTCCACACCTCTCTTGCAAAGGCCCCCTTTCAGTCTGTTCCTGGTCTTACCCTCTTGTAGCTTTCAGTACCAATGAAAACCATGTCCACAGATGCAGTGTGCCTTGATGCTAGCTTCCTGTTTCCCTCAGTTGCCGTCTCTTCTGAACTTCTTCTTGCCTCACCTCTAATTGCTATCCTCAGGACTCCTGGTTTTCCTTATCCTCAGTCACTTCCCTGATGTTGTTAACATTTCCCAAACCACTAAAATCAGATGCACGTGCACTTTTAGAAGTTTGTTTTTTTAATTGCTGGCCCAGAATGCCTTTCGGCGCCTTGTACTCTTATATCATCTTAGCTTGTTAGATGTAAATTTAAGTGCAGCACCCTCAAATGTGAGGGGAGCCCAATGCAGTCTTCTCTCTCAGGTAGACACAGTTTCCTTTGGGAGTTGTTATCTCAATCAGAAAGCCAGCCTCCCATAAATATATCTGGCATAGACTCTGCACATTAAATGTGAGATCAAGCAAACCAGGATACAAAGAGCTGAGACAGTCATCTCTGAAATCCAGTTATGAGAACAGACTCGTTCCAACAGCACACATTTGATTATTGTGTGTTCTTCAAACACATTTAAATTAGTAACATGTTCTAACTTCCTTTTACTTTAGCTAATCCTATCAGCATGTGTTGATAGAGTAGTATACTTAAAGCATTTTACTTTATCCTAAATAACCTTGAGGAATAGGCAATGCTGGTCTTATGATAGACATGATCGAGGTGAAATTTAAAGACTATAAGTGACTCTCTATGAAAGGTGTCTAGTTAGTAATTTGCAGAGCCAGAATATGACTTGAGATTGTTTTTTTTCTTTTTATGAAATATGATTTCAAGCCATTGTAGGATAATTTTTATTATATAAAATGAGGTCAATGGGAGATTAGCCTCAGTTTCTTCATCCATAGAATAAGGATAATAATATCTACCTCAATGCGATAATTAAATGAGATAATGGATGTAAAGCTTTTAGTACAGTGATTGGGCCATGGTAAGCCCTTGTGATGGACTACAATTTATTAATGTGCGATTTTAAGCCTCTTCCTCTATGAAATGTGAAGCAATTAAAGGCTTTTGAGCAAGATAGTGATACAATGAAAGGGAAAGATTAATCTGTCACTTGTGGGAAGGTTACATTTAAGTACAGAGAAACCAGAGACAAAGCAAGGGCTTTGAGGACTATCCTAATACAGATGCACAAAGCACTACTTCCTGAAACAAAATAGCATCTGCTGGAGTCCAGTCAAGCTTCAGATGGGTGTGCAGGAGCATAGTCCAAGCTGAGGAATGCCAACACTGTTGGTCTTCTATCTCAGAGGAAACTAGCAAGAGATATAAGAAAAAAGACTTCAGGCAAAGGGCAAGACAATTGGCAAAGCTGTAAAGATGCAGGAGTTCGCCAGACAAAGGATGCCATCCAGGGTGGTAAAGTTCTCTATCTCAGACCCAGAGAGATCATTTGCCTGGAGAGAAGTTGGTCCGGGAGTAGTATTTCCTTATTTCACTAATTGTCACTGTTTAAAAGGTTTATAGTTCTGCTCTCCGCTTAGAAATCAGAAGCCCAGAAGATCACGTCTCCTTCGCATCTGCCAACCTGTGCCCTTAGTAGCCACTGCCTTCTAAAACCAGAACTCCTGCCTGTTGCTTCCTCCTACTTCTCAGCACCCCATCACTGTAAGGTTGCCAGGTCCAGACCAAATATCAAACAGGTCAGCGTGTAGCAGCCTAAGAGGAAGAGTGTGCTCAACAATGAAGGGCTGTATCCCCTGCTATGAGGCAAGAGCTGTATTTCCTGAGACATGTGGAAGAGTTAGAGGGTTTGGAAGAGCAATGAAAAGTTAAGGACAGAACTGCTTAGTTTAAATGACACAAATTCAATGTAGAGGTATCATTGAAGTGCCAGGTATGGGGGTGTTCTGAAATTTACAATTCAAGAGCAGAAGAATTAGCCCCTCATAAAGGTTTTCAATTTTTTTTTACGTACACAAGTTATCTTTCTATGTCTTATTTTTATCCCTGTTTAAATAAATTAAAAAAAAGCTAAATACACTGAAGTAGCTAGTGTCATGTCTTAACAATTAACTTCTTTCAAATGATCTTTAAACCTGGCGAGTCAATGGCATTCACTGGGTCTGTTGTCAAGACAGAAAATGCAATGCTGATAGACTTGTCTCTCAATAAAACTGTAGAAGTTGCTATTTTTAAAGAGTGTTTACATCACATTTTAAATTTCTTTATAGGAACCCCTCACCAAACAATAACAAAACCTGCCAAGCATTATGGCTGCTCAGTGAAGTCATAAGCACTTGGATTAGTTTCTCTGCTTGAGCAGAAGTTAGATGCATGTACAAGAGTGATATATAGCATGGCCAGAGATACCGTAGAAAGTCTTCACAGCAGACTGAACATCGGAATTGACACTAAACCCTGTGTCAAGATATACACAAAGACTTCCAGACAGAGAACTTACCTGAGGTTATAATCTGTCAAGATTAACAAAGAGTGAATGCCTGCAAAAGCAGATAGACTGTGGGATAATTGTCATCTTCAGACTGGTGAAAGAGATTTTTCTTCCCAATTAACATTCAAGAGCGTGAAACCGAAATCCATTTACTCATTTTCTGATAATTTATGCTACAGTGTACAGAAGTAATAGTCCTGGCTTCATGGCACATTTATACACCGCTTTTCATCCCCAAGGCTCCTGAAGCTCTTTACAATTATAGCTAATGCTTGTTAAAGTACTCTGAAGGGGGGAGTGCCTCAGATGTTCCAAATATTATGATTATAAAAGGCTTGAGACAGTATATATAGGAAGACTCCACTATCATAAAACTGTTGTCAGTTCTAATAGAGGGGGGAAACGTATTTTCAAAAACTAAAGATCTGGTGCTCATACAACTTTTTCCTTGAAGAACCTCAAGTTTAGTCACTTTTGGGCTCTGTCTCTACTGACTCAGTTATAGACATACTGTGTGCCAACTCTGGGGCAGCAGGTGCCATGCTGTCACATAAGAGCTCACTGCTACCTCACAGGGCTTTGGCAGCTTACTGAACCATGGAATGGAAGTCTCATAATTACATAGTCCACCTTTTTACTTTAGAAAAAGAAGTAGGAGCTTAAAGTAGCATTGTCCTCTGACTCCCGGTTATAATATGGAGTCTATAACCAGGTAACCTGGAAGTAATGGATTAATAACACATGCCACTCTGTACAGATTTAAATGATGGGTGATAGGAATTTGAAGTTAGCGGAGAGCTGTCTGAACAGATTATATCATTATATGTAAAGAGATGCCGTTTCTAACTGTGAGATGATAATTACAGTAGATAACATACATAAATCAGTGAATTTCTTATCACATTGGTCTGGAGAAAACAGTTTTTAGCCTACCTTATGAGCTCAAAGCATTGGATTAGGAGTCGGTGCATTTTGCTATACTTGGATAGCTATGATATTTGTTTCAAGTGGTACATGATGTGGTTTCCTTGTATATGAACTCAAAAAAAAAAAAAAACATGCAATGCCATTAGACAATGCTCTTGGAATTCAGAGCTTGATGTATCTTGTAATTTAATGGTTTTGTTTGTTCATCCCAGTTGTTCCAGAGGCTCAAGGAAACTACATTTACCTTTTTTCCAATATTCTAGTATTGTATAGTTTCAAGATATCATCAATTACCATGTAACAAAATTCCCCCCAAACTTCAATGTTTAAAAATAATCCTCATTTGTTGTCTCTCATCCTTCTAGGTTGTCAGGGACCAAAAAGACATTATTGGATATTAAATTCTGTCCTTACATAATTGGAAATATGTGCTAGATGCTGCCAAATTCAAAAGTGAGTTAGTGGAGAGTCTAGGAGAACAGCGTTCCTCCAACACCTTGTAGCCTCTAGGCTCATCCTCTTATATGTTATCCATGTAGAATGCACAGTAATATAGGAAAGCTGAAACTGAAGCTCTGTATTCTCAAAAACAAACTTTCCTAGACAGCAAAAGTAGAAATCACCAGAATTTGAAAGGCTAGCCTGGTAACCATAAATTTTAAATTCTGCTGTCTTCTGTCAGTTAAGGATAGACTCAGCAGAACTCATATGCAATGTATAGACACCATACCCTAAGGCCTAATTTGCCAAGGATCATTTCAGAAGACCTGCCACTCCTCTGTCTTTCAATGGATGGGACATGAGTATTTTTGTGATTGTCTGACAATTGGCCAAGGGAACACTAGCTCAACGTCTTACCTCTGAACTTGAATCCTACTGTTCTGTTTGTCATCAGTGTCAGTCTTTGATGCTTTAAATAAAGTGGTTTACACTTGGTTACACTAAAAAAGTCTAGTTGGTAAGATAATTTCCAAACTTTTCCATGTGTTAACGACTTTATCATGACTATCAGATTATATTATATAATCTAGGGTAGTAATTATTAGTATGAATTTAAACCAGATTATTAGTGGGGCTGGAGACTTGGCTCAGGTGTCCTGGTCAGGACACCTACTGCCAAGTCTAGCACCTGGATTTCTATCTCCAAAATAGAAAATTAACACCCATAAGTTCTCTTCTGGGTTTAACATGATTGAAAACCCCAAGCTCAAAATAAATAAATAAAAATATAATAAAAATATCATAGTTTAAATTCTGAGAAACATTCAACATGTAAGTGATTTTTGTCTGAGGCAATTAGCATTTTAAGGCTTTCTTATGTTCAGAACATAGAGCTTACAGTACTGTTTCTATTAATGCACTAGAAACTGTATGCCTTGGGCATAAAGCTTTTGAAGCACTCAGTAGATGGTATCATAGATTCTCGAAGTGTTCTGCCTGAAGATCTTCCCAGCTGCCCTAATTTTTCACAGTCACCTGCTTTCTGAATCCAGGGCTGTCAAACTACTGGTTCTACAAGCAGGAAAATTCAGATACCTTATGCCCAAGGTATTTATAAGTTCATTGTCCAGGATATTAGTTCTCCTAGGCTGTAATATTCAGCTGTCTAAAACTGTGTCAATTCCATCATATCTCTTATTGACTGCAGCCGAACATATTCAATTAGTATTCTCAGGACGGTGGAGGCACAGTCCCCACGTATCAATTTTACCTTTCCATGGTTCTCTCTAACAGGAATTGCTCACTTTTGTCTTCCTGCTCCAGTCAAAAAGTTGTCATGACTTGGTTCCTGAAAATTAAAACATAATATCTCTATCAATATTTCTATCTCTATATTCATGTATATATATGAGTATATATGAATATATATGCTACTTAAATCATTTTCTGGGGAGACAGCTTCTGGGACAGGCGGGAGCCACAGAGCCGCTGAGGCAGCACCCTTTTGGGGCTGCAGATATCTGGCACCCTCCCAGCCGGAGGACAGTGATCTGCCCTGAAGAGAGCGCCATCTTGGCTCCGGGACTCCGCTGAACTTAGTCTGTACAGGTTAGAGTGAGGACCACAGAGGCAGACAACTTCTGGGACAGGCGGGAGCCACAGAGCCTCTGAGGCAGCACCCTTTTGGGGCCGCAGACATCCGGCACCCTCCCAGCTGGAAGACAGTGGTCTGCCCTGCACAGGAGCCCTCTGCCTCAGGAGCAGGGAGCACATCTTGGATCCAGGACTCCACTGAACTTAGGAAGTTAGTCTGCACAGCTGAGAGAGTGCACCACAGAAGCCTACAGCTTCTGTGACCTGCCAAAGCAACACAGCATCTGGGAAAGGTCCTGTTTTCCGCCTTCTTCTTCGGCCAGGAGGAGGTCCAAACGCCAGATATCTGTACACCTTCCCTTTAAGAGGAAAGCTTGTCAGCAGGGAGTGCTCTAACCACTGAAACTCAGAGGAGAGAGCCTGTCTCCCAGGTCTGCTGACAGACGATACTCAGAATCACCAGAAGAACAACCTCTGAACAGAGACAACTATAACAACTCCAGAGATTACCAGATGGCGAGAGGTAAACGTAAGAATCCTACTAACAGAAACCAAGACCACTCACCATCATCAGGACCCAGCACTCCCACTTCCCCCAGTCCAGGGCACCCCAACACACCTGAAAAGCTAGACCTGGATTTAAAAGCATATCTCATGATGATGGTAGAGGACATCAAGAAGGACTTTAAAGAACTACAGGAGAACATGGCTAAAGAGTTACAAGTCCTTAAAGAAAAACAGGAAAACACAACCAAACTGGTAGAAGTCCTTAAAGAGAAGCAGGAAAACACATCCAATCAGATGATGGAAATGAACAAAACCATACTAGACCTAAAAAGGGAAGTAGACACAATAAAGAAAACCCAAAATGAGGCAACACTGGAGATAGAAACCCTAGGAAAGAAATCTGGAACCATAGATGCAATCATCAGCAACAGAATACAAGAGATGGAAGAGAGAATCTCAGGTGCAGAAGATTCCATAGAGAACATCGGCACAACAATCAAGGAAAATGGAAAATGCAAAAAGATCCTAACTCAAAACATCCAGGAAATACAGGACACAATGAGAAGACCAAACCTACGGATAATAGGAGTGGATGAAAATGAAGATTTTCAACTCAAAGGACCAGCAAACATCTTCAACAAAATTATAGAAGAAAACTTCCCAAATCTAAAGAAAGAGATGCCCATGAACATACAAGAAGCCTACAGAACTCCAAATAGGCTGGACCAGAAAAGAAATACCTCCCGACACATAATAATCAGAACAACAAATGCACTAAATAAAGATAGAATACTAAAAGCAGTAAGAGAAAAAGGCCAAGTAACATATAAAGGCAAGCCTATCAGAATTACACCAGATTTTTCACCAGAGACTATGAAAGCCAGAAGATCCTGGACAGATGTTATACAGACACTAAAAGATCACAAATTCCAGCCCAGGCTACTATACCCAGCCAAACTCTCAATTAACATAGATGGAGAAACCAAAGTATTCCACGACAAAACCAAATTCACACATTATCTCTCCACGAATCCAGCCCTTCAAAGGATAATAACAGAAAAAAACCAATACAAGGACAGGAACCACGCCCTAGAAACAACAAGAAGGTAATCCCTCAACAAACCTAAAAGAAGACAGCCACAAGAACAGAATGCCAACTTTAACAACAAAAATAACAGGAAACAACAATTACTTTTCCTTAATATCTCTTAATATCAATGGACTCAACTCCCCGATAAAAAGACATAGACTAACAAACTGGCTACACAAACAAGACCCAACATTTTGCTGCTTGCAGGAAACTCATCTCAGAGAAAAAGATAGACACTACCTCAGAATGAAAGGCTGGAAAACAATTTTCCAAGCAAATGGTATGAAGAAACAAGCTGGAGTAGCCATTCTAATATCTGATAAGATTGACTTCCAACCCAAAGTCATCAAAAAAGACAGGGAGGGGCACTTCATACTCATCAAAGGTAAAATCCTCCAAGAGGAACTATCAATCCTGAATATCTATGCCCCAAATACAAAGGCAGCCTCATTCATTAAAGAAACTTTAGTAAATCTCAAAGCACACATTGCACCTCATACAATAATAGTGGGAGACTTCAACACACCACTTTCACCAATGGACAGATCATGGAAACAGAAACTAAACAGGGACACAGTGAAACTAACAGAAGTTATGGATCAAATGGATCTGGCAGATATCTACAGAACATTTTACCCTAAAACAAAAGGATACACCTTCTTCTCAGCACCTCATGGTACCTTCTCCAAAATTGACCACGTAATTGGGCACAAAACAGGACTCAACAAATACAAAAATATTGAAATTGTCCCATGCATCCCATCAGATCACCATGGACTAAGGCTGATCTTCAATAACAAAATAAATAATAGAAAGCCAACATTCACGTGGAAACTGAACAACACTCTCCTAAATGATACCTTGGTCAAGGAAGGAATAAAGAAAGAAATCAAGGACTTTTTAGAGTTCAATGAAAATGAAGCCACAACATACCCAAACTTATGGGACGCAATGAAAGCATTTCTAAGAGGAAAACTCATAGCTCTGAGTGCCTCCAAAAAAAACTAGAGAGAGCACACATTAGCAGCTTGACAACATACCTAAAAGCACTAGAACAAAAGGAAGCAAATTCACCCAAGAGGAGTAGACGGCAGGAAATAATCAAACTCAGGGGCAAAATCAATCAAGTGGAAACAAAAAGAACTATTCAAAGAATCAACCAATCAAGGAGCTGGTTCTTTGAGAAAATCAACAAGATAGATAAACCCTTAGCCAGACTCACTAGAGGGCACAGGGAAAGAATTCTAATTAACAAAATCAGAAATGAAAAAGGAGACATAACAACAGATCCTGAAGACATCCAAAACACCATCAGATCCTTCTACCAAAGGCTATACTCAACAAAACTGGAGAACCTGGATGAAATGGACAAGTTCCTAGACAGATACCAGGTACCAAAGTTGAATCAAGATCAGGTTAATGATCTAAACAGCCCTATATCCCCCAAAAAAATAGAAGCAGTCATTAATAATCTCCCAACCATAAAAAGCCCAGGACCAGATGGGTTTAGTGCAGAGTTCTATCAGACCTTCAAAGAAGATCTAATCCCAGTTCTTCACAAACTATTCCACAAAATAGAAACAGAAGGTACTCTACCCAACTCATTCTATGAAGCCACAATTACTCTGATACCTAAACCACAAAAAGACCCAACAAAAATAGAAAACTTCAGACCAATATCCCTTATGAATATTGATGCAAAAATACTCAATAAAGTTCTTACTAACGAATCCAAGAACACATCAAAACAATCATCCATCCTGACCAAGTAGGTTTCATCCCAGGGATGCAGGGATGGTTCAATATACGGAAATCCATCAAGGTAATCCAGTATATAAACAAACTCAAAGACAAAAACCATATGGTCATATCGTTAGATGCAGAAAAAGCATTTGAAAAAATCCAACACCCATTCATGATAAAAGTCTTGGAAAGATCAGGAATTCAAGGCCCATACCTAAACATGATAAAAGCAATCTACAGCAAACCAGTAGCCAACATCAAAGTAAATGGTGAGAAGCTTGAAGCAATCCCTCTAAAATCAGGGACTAGACAAGGCTGTCCACTTTCTCCATACCTATTCAACATAGTACTTGAAGTCCGAGCCAGAGCAATTCGACAACAAAAGGAGATCAAAGAGATACAAATTGGAAAAGATGAAGTCAAAATATCACTTTTTGCAGATGATATGATAGTATATATAAGTGACCCTAAAAATTCTACCAGAGAACTCCTAAACCTGATAAACAGCTTCGGTGAAGTAGCTGGATATAAAATTAACTCAAACAAATCAATGGCCTTTCTCTACACAAAGAATAAACAGGCTGAGAAAGAAATTAGGGAAACAACAACCTTCTCAATAGTCACAAATAATATAAAATATCTTGGCGTGACTCTAACTAAGGAAGTGAAAGATCTGTATAATAAGAACTTCAAGTCTCTGAAGAAAGAAATTCTAGAAGATCTCAGAAGATGGAAAGATCTTCCATGCTCATGGATTGGCAGGATCAACATTTTAAAAATGGCTATCTTGCCAAAAGCAATCTACAGATTCAATGCAATCCCCATCAAAATTCCAACTCAATTCTTCAACGAATTAGAAAGTGCAATCTGCAAATTCATCTGGAATAACAAAAAACCTAGGATAGCAAAAACTCTTCTCAAGGATAAAAGAACCTCTGGTGGAATCACCATGCCAGACCTAAAGCTTTACTACAGAGCAATTGTGATAAAAACTGCATGGTACTGGTATAGTGACAGACAAATAGACCAATGGAATAGAATTGAAGACCCAGAAATGAACCCACTCACCTACGGTCACTTGATCTTCGACAAGGGAGCTAAAACCATCCAGTGGAAGAAAGACAGCATTTTCAACAAATGGTGCTGGCACAACTGGTTGTTATCATGTAGAAGAATGCGAATCGATCCATTCCTATCTCCTTGTACTAAGGTCAAGTCTAAGTGGATCAAGGAACTTCACATAAAACCAGAGACACTGAAACTTATAGAGGAGAAAGTTGGGATAAGCCTTGAAGATATGGGCACAGGGGAAAAATTCCTGAATAGAACAGTAATGGCTTGTGCTGTAAGATCGAGAATTGACAAGTGGGATCTCATGAAACTGCAAAGCTTCTGCAAGGCAAAAGACACCATCAATAAGACAAAAAAAAAAAAAAAACACCAACAGATTGGGAAAGGATCTTTACCTATCCTAAATCAGACAAGGGTCTAATATCCAATATATATAAGGAACTCAAGAAGGTGGACTCCAGAAAGTCAAATAACCCCATTAAAAAATGGGGCTCAGAATTGAACAAAGAATTCTCACCTGAAGAATACAAAATGGCAGAGAAGCACCTGAAAAAATGTTCAACATCCTTAATCATCAGGGAAATGCAAATCAAAACAACCCTGAGATTCCACCTCACACCAGTCAGAATGGCTAAGATCAAAAATTCAGGTGACAGCAGATGCTGGCGAGGATGTGGAGAAAGAGGAACACTCCTCCATTGTTGGTGGGATTGCAAGCTTGTACAACCACTCTGGAAATCAGTCGGGCAGTTCCTCAGAAAATTGGACATAGTACTACCGGAGGATCCAGCAATACCTCTTCTGGGCATATATCCAGAAGATGACCCAACCGGTAAAAAGGACACATGCTCCACTATGTTCATAGCAATCCTATTTATAATAGCCAGAAGCTGGAAAGAACCCAGATGTCCCTCAACAGAGGAATGGATACAGAAATTATGGTACATTTACACAATGGAGTACTACTCAGCTATTAAAAAGAATGAATTTATGAAATTCCTAGCCAAATGGATGGACCTGGAGGGCATCATCTTGAGTATGGTAACACAATCACAAAAGAACTCACACAATATGTATTCACTGATAAGTGGATATTAGCCCAAAACTTAGGATACCCAAGATATAAGATACAATTTGCTAAACGCATGAAACTCAAGAAGAATGAAGACCAAAATGTGGACACTGTGCCCCTTCTTAGAATTGGGAACAAAACACCCATGGAAGGAGTTACAGAGACAAAGTTTGGAGCTGTGATGAAAGGATGGACCATCTAGAGACTGCCGTATCCAGGGATCCATCCCATAATCAGCTTCTAAACGCTGACACCATTGCATACACTAGCAAGATTTTGCTGAAAGGACCCAAAGATAGCTGTCTCTTGTGAGACTATGCAGGGGCCTAGCAAACACAGGAGTGGATGCTCACAGTCAGCTATTGGATGTATCACAGGGCTCCCAATGGAGAAGCTAGAGAAAGTACCCAAGGAGCTAAAGGGATCTGCAACCCTATAGTTGGAACAACATGATGAACTAACCAGTACCCCGGAGCTCTTGTCTCTAGCTGCATATGTATCGAAAGATGGCCTAGTCGGCCATCACTGGAAAGAGAGGCCCATTGGACTTGCAAACTTTATATGCCCCAATATAGGGGAATGCCAGGGCCAAAAGAATGGTAATGGGAGGGTCGGGAAGTGGGGGGCGGTATGGGGGACTTTTGGGATAACATTGGAAATGTAATTGAGGAAAATATGTAAAAAAAAATCATTTTCTGGGACCACAGATGCAAATAAATTGCATGATTATTACTAGTCTGATAAAACTATGAAAATGTTATAACATTTATTCCTCAATAATTAAGTGGCATAATAGATACTTGCTTCCCACCCTTCAGTCATCCAGATTTGTGAGCAGTAGGGCAGGCATTCGGGAATTAGGGGATATGAATTGCTCTGGTCAACACCTCCATTCATATTGTCGTGGAGAGGACTGAGTCTTACAGCCAATGAGCAAAGAAAACTGAGAAATGTAAATTAGCTCTTAGCCACAAGAAAGAAAGAGTATATCTTGAAATAGAGGTGCCAGCTGCTGAAAAGCCACCTACATTACAGAAGTGGCACAGCCCAGACATTAAACAGAAACTAAACACAGCCATAGAATGAGTAAGGACAGTGGCAGATGAGAAACCTTTTGATCCAATAGCATGAGGTATCATTAGTTTAAGCAACTTTTGCCATGGAGTAATGATTGGAAGTTTCAACCACATCTTGTGACTATTTTTTCACAAATAGCAAAAAAAAAAAAAACTATATTACATATAAAACATACTTTTAAATACTATTGGTAACTTATTCAGTACTTTTCTAAAGACTGAATCATGGAAACTGATTTAATTTGGATAGCACAACAATGATCTATGAAGACTATTTTCAATGTCAGCTCTGCTAATTGTACATTATAGGTCTGAATATGAAAGAATTCCCTCCGTTCCCTATAAATGATAAGAAACTAACTTAAATGCCCAGTGTTGCTTCACATCTGGCTGCAAAGCATGGTTGGTACTTACTGTATAAGTTCCCTGAGCCAGTGGTTGGAGTTGGGAGTAGTCTTGTGGCTTGTTTGACAAAGGACCTGAGACAATGAGTTGGAGGAGGTTTATAACTGAGTATGCACCTTGTTTCTTTCTTTCACTCTTTCTCGTGATGTTAGGCAAAGAATCAGATCCTGTCTATCTCATCAGCTCAGAGTCAAGGGTACCAATGATCTCCGCAGAGATTTCTGAAAGCCACAAAGACACAAGGTCTCAGCACCAAGATTTGAAATTATCAGGCTCTGGGGGTACTTTTTTTTATTATAGTATGTTCTGACTTCTGATTAATATTCTTGTCAAAAGCTGTGTTTCAATGGTTACTCTGAACAAGGGTTTATAAGGGCTTGATTTAGGAATTATAACACTCACAGACCCGTAAATAGGGTGCTAATAAATTAGATGATCTTGCTTGTAATACTTAATTTATCTGATCATCTGCATTGTCATGTAAAGTGGGTACTAATAACTTAAGACAATTTTAATTTATGCATTGTTTGAAATATATCAGCATGACATTACCTGTATGACAGGAGTCAAGAGTAAAGCCTTTCCGGGGACACTGAACCAATTCCTGTTGTGTTTATTACTATCACAAGTTTTAACCATGCTTAAAATTAACAGACGTTAAATTTGTATGTGCAGAATGAGTTTACCAGTACACAATTTTTAAACAAGACATTATAATAGAAAACAAATGCTTACGTTGATTATACAAATTACAGAAATACTTAGTAAAATCTAGGATACCAGCTTGTTGATTTAGGAGCCTAAGTCCATTTTTAAAGCAATATTTGTCCTATAAATTTAGATTTCTCTACAAGCTTTGCTAACTTTATTTTCTGTAGCTTTTATTTATCCTACAATTAAGATGGTTCTTGAAGTCTGTGGGTCACTTTGTACCACCCACCAAGAGAAAGATAGGAGAGAATGGAAAATTTGCTTTGCTTTGAAAAAAAAAAAGCAGAACATTTCAATATGTCTTTCAGTGGTGGAAAAAAAATGAAGGAAGCAAGTTCAAGATGAGAAATCACTAGCCAGCAAACACATTGTGATAAATCAGCCATAACGTGATTATAGCAACTTCCTTGGGAATGAAATCAATGCAGAATCAGACTTAGATAGACCAGGGGGATCAAATGGAGGTCAAAGGTACTTCTCCATCTTGAAATTGGATAATTATTACTGTTATTATTGTCAGTTGCTGTAACATAATACAGGAGAAATATCTGGAGTCCCTCTGCTGTTTTTATTGGCTGGCTAGACAAGTCAATTCATAAGAGGGAAACAAACTTAAACATATAATACCATGAGATATCGAGAGTTGGAATAATTTGAAAAAAAATTAACCCCAAGAGTCCTTAGTATTTTTTAGTAGCATGAGAAAAACAAGCAAGTTTCAAAGAAAAAAAAATGCATGTGTCTCTCATCTTGAGAAATAGACAATAAGTCTCTCTGTAACAGAAAATAAACAGGGCTGAAGATCCAGAGAGATAGATCAAATATCTGCTTTGCAACTTGACTATCTACCTATGTATCTTAGAGATGGAGATTTTTTCTTATTTGAAATGTGGTTAACAGTGTTTCTCTGTTCTGCTGTATGATAACCCAATGTAGTTAACAGTGTTTCTCTGTTCTGCTGTATGATAACCCAACTTTCCCTTCCCATTCTCACTTTTGCCATGGGCCACCATCTGGTACTTTAGCTCCATGCCTTGTTTGTGCCTAGCCTGCTTATTCATGTCCCTGTCTTTCATATTCCATGATTTTGGCAATCCTCCTTAAGGCTAACCCAAGTGACTATTTTTTTTAATATTATTTTGAAATGTACAACTATCTGATCGCTATACCACCATGCTACAAATCATGTAGTAGCTCCTTTTCTAGGGAATTAATTTCCAAGGATAAAGGCTATTAGCATTTCCCTTGCCAAGCACCAGTCAAATTGAATGCCAAATTAAGTCCATCTTTCATTTTCTGTTTAATATTTCATAATAATCTTGTATTTTCGTTCTTGAACTCTTGATCTTATTTTGCTGAGTTGTCTGTCTCATTTCTGTAGTTCTTTTGGAGGAATGGTTGGAGTGGTGTTTCCAGAGCCATTCCATGCTCAAGCTGGTGACCACAAACAGGATCACTGCCATGAGGAAGTCGAGTCACCCGTTTTACTTAAAGTGTTAAAGAAATGTTTCCTCTTTGATTTCGTAGACATTTAAAAAAAATACTCCATTAATTAACAGGAAAAGAACTGTGTGTGTATATTATATGTGTGTGTGTGTCTGTGTACATATGCATATTGTGTGTGTGTATGTGTGTGTGTGCGTGTTTGTGTGTGCGTGTGCACCTGCGCGTGTGCGTGAGTGTGTGTGCACGTGTATGTAAGCCCTCCTTGCCATTCAGTCCTCATGGAGGAGAAGTTTCCACCATGGACATGAAAGGTATTTTTTTGGAATGAAGAATCTCAGAACTGTAAGCAGAGGTTCATGGAACCCTTTATCACATTTTGATTTGTCTTATCATTTGCCTTTTTCCCCCCTTGAATAACTCAAGTGCAGATGTAGAGCAAAGAGAAAAATTGGGGTTCTTTGGATATTCTTCTAAAAGCAGAAAAGATAAATTTGTAGATAAGTGCCCAGCTCTTTTCCTCTGATACAATCTCCATGTAATAATTGATGTCTGAAATTATCAATAGTGGGAGTGATCAGGATTGACTTATGTAGTACCTTGCTCAAAAGAAGCAAATTCAACTCAGAAACAGGAACTTTTCTTCTGACCCTCCCTTGCTGACTGTAGGG
Organism: Mus caroli; assembly: GCF_978045245.1. Lineage (NCBI taxonomy): Eukaryota > Metazoa > Chordata > Mammalia > Rodentia > Muridae > Mus > Mus caroli. The sequence continues at coordinate 85,157,395 of NW_028227268.1, forward strand.
ACCATTTCCTAAGCTCATGTATCCTGAAATTTCATTCAATCTCTTCCTTAAGTAGGCCTATACACAATCATCTTTTCTAATAAAGAATTAATCTTTATTGACTCTGTGGCCAGGTCGGTAAGATGTTCTCATTTGCTGATCCATAATCCTAGATAATACAGATTAATGAAAGAAGCTAGAGTGATTGAATAAAAATAGATTTCAATAAATTTTCTTAAATGGTAGTTATTCCAACTTGCTAACTAGAATAATTGTCCATAAAAAAATATAAAAATATCAATTTATATATTTGCGTATTTGTTACCTTAACCATTAACTACTTCAGAGTTCAACACTTATGTGTAGTAGGAGAACACTATGGTAGAATGAGTAGACCCAATAAACAACAATGAATAGGGCCAAATTTCTTAAATAAGCTTAAAACATAACCTAGAGAAGGAGACCTTTTGATTTTTCTCACCATGACAAAATTTTCAACTCCTATAAATAGCTGTACTTGATTATAGTAATGGTTCATCTTTGAAGGTTAACTTCTATATCACAGAAAAGTATATGTAAATATAGTAAAAGTATAATGTTGGATAATTTTAATTGTCACCATGATGGGCTTTAGATTATTTTAGATTACTTTGCAAATAAACCTCATGCATTTATGTGAGTCCTTGTCTACATGAAGGTTAGCTGAGGTAGGAAGTTCTGCATGACTCTCACTCCATGGACTTGGGTCCTAGACTAAAGGGAAAGGACTAATAGAGATGAGCCATAGTGTTCCATCTTTTTCTGCTTCCTGACTGTGGCTATAGTGTGAACATCTGGCTTCAGTTCCTGATGCTCCAATTTCACAGCATGACAGACTGCAACTCAACTGACCTGTGAGCCATAATAATCACTCCCTCATTTAAGTTGCTTGCTCTCAGATATTTTGTCAGATCAATGAGGAAGAAAACTACTATGGATATTAAAGTAAGACAAACTCACCTCTATGTGAAATATTAGTCATGGTAGGGCAGTCTGTTCAACAAGATATATTTTATGGAATAGAGGTTAACTCTCCACAGATGTAACTAAAAATTGTGTTAAATTGATTTAACCAATTTTCCTTAAAATATTATTTCCATATTTAGACTAATATATACAAATATCTTTTTTAAAATGAAAAAAGAATAGAATACATCAGTCGGGTGGTTCAGCAACAAATTCCTAAATTTCTTCATGACAGAATTTATTAATCAAACAAGCATCCCTGCCACTAGATGTAACGTTTTGCTAAAGAGAAACAAACAATGTATTTATTTACTTATCTACTTGCTCAGTTCCTGGGAATATAAATTCCTTGTTGAGACGTGAACTGTCAATTGTTTTGACCTGTGTGCTCCTCTGTGATTTCTAACTATCATTATTTACCTGTATTGCTGTTCTTAAGAGTATTATGTATTTTTTACAGTGTTTATTTCTAGGTGCTTATGATGTGTATTCAATTAAAAATGTATAGGACATATACTCTCTGAAGATTTATTAACAGGTATGAGAAGACATGCAAGAGCGAACAATTACACTCTTACTCTCAAGGAGCTAATAGATTCATATATGGATGTCTGCTGAGAGACTCGGCCAGAGCCTTACCTATACAGATGGAGATGATCTCAGACAACCACTGGACTGAGCAGGTGGACCCCAATGGAGGAGTCAGGGGAAGGACTGAAGGAGCTGAAAAGGTTTGCAACCCTATAGGAAGAAGAACAATATGAACAAACCAGACCCCCCAGAGCTCTCACAGACTAAACCACCAACTGAAGAATACACATGGAGGAATCCATGGCTCCAGCTGTATATGTAGCAGAGGATAGCATTGTCTGGCATCAAAGGGAGAGGAGGCCATTGGTCCTGTGAAGGCTTGATGCCCCAGCATTGGAGAATGCTAGGATGCAGGGTGGGTGGAGGCAGGAGTAAGTGGGCAGATGGTGGATCACCCTCCTGGAGGCAGAGGTGAGAGGCAGGTAGGATGGGGGAGGTTTCAGAGAGAAAACCAGGAAGGGGGCTAACATTTAAAATGTAAATAAACAAAATAACCAATAAAAAAATTTTTTTAAATCTAACCTGAGTTCACATTTGGGGCAAACGTAGGCCTGATATGAAGCTATTGACTAAAATTAAGACAAATATTGAACATTTTCTTTCTCTGTGGATCCTCACTATTCTAAAAATACATAAATTATTTTATATATGAAATTAAAGCATATGCAATATTTGGTGTAGGGAGGGAACTAGTGTAAATTTTGAGGAATGACTGGGTATGAGGTTACAAACATGGTTAGAGTGTATAGCGTATTTGAATGAGGATACCTTTCTGGAGTCCTTCACTATGTACAGTGAATATATACTGATGAAAATGTAAACAATAGCTACAGATATTAATCTGTCATGGTTATCATAGGTTAGACTTTATTAATTGGTATCCTTTTAAGTTTAGGTGGTGTTGAAAGCCAAGAAATGGTGGGCTCATTTTGGTTAGATTATTTTAATACTGAGAATGTTTTGCCTACGGAATAAAGTTTCAAGATTAAGACAATTCTGCCATGCAAAAAAAATATCGATTTTTAAAGATTATTTACGGGCACTGATGTTTTGCCTGCATATGTCTTTGCAGGAATGTCAGATTCTCTAGAGCTACAGACAACTGTGAGTTGCCATGTGGGTCTGGGCCCAAGTCCTCTGATGCTCCCCACTGTTCCAAACTGCTAAGATATTTCCACAGCCCCCTGAAATACACACACACACACACACACACACATATACACACAACTTGTATATGTCACAAGCAGGAAAGTGTACTGTGGCTGATATCTACTGTTATTAATGTAATACAGAGCATTACATTTAAGGCTAAATATTTAGAAACCGTTGTAAAAATCCCACTGTATTATGTATTGTTTGAGGAAACTCTTGGCTATCTGCTTAGTGTTCTGGTGTTGCAATTAGATCTTGCTTTGTTGACATTATTCTCACCCACAAATCTTTACTCTAGCAAGTATTCCAAAATGAATACCATTGAGGTTTCTGTTTTATTGAGCTCCACTCTCTGAGATCGTCATTTCCATGTTCAACTCCTGAATTCCTCCTGAACTGCCCACACTGATTCTGGTCTCTTTTATTAAATCCCTAAACCTCATAGGCAGAGATAAGTAAGTCCTCGTTGATAAAAACAAATGCTGATTGAAAATGAGTTTTAGATATCACCGCAGCACTATGGTTTGTAATTGAAAAATGAAATTAATTCACTGTATCTTTTCCAATTTAAGCATACATAAAAAGGTGTATATATCAGGTACAGAAGTTGAACAAAGACAGAACCAACAGTCTAGGCTAGTTGTGGTTATCGCGTGTAATATGACAGCAGGAAAACTGATTAATAGTTGTAAGTTAGAGGCAAGACCAGACCACAGAACAAGACCCTGTCTAGAAAAAATTTAAGAGAAGCAAAAGAAATAGCTACCTTCCTACAAGTCATCACCCCCTAGGCAACTGTCTTAGAAGACAGAGGCATATGTAAGATTATTACATTAGCAGCTTAGCCAAATAAAGATTGAAACATAACTTTCAGTCTTGCAAACAAAGAACAATGACCAGAGACTTTGAAGACATAAAAGACAGTTGCATTCAAGGATGCACAAATGCTCCCTTGGCTTTTATGTCAACATTAACATTTCCCATATTGTAGCATACGTATGTATTGTAATCTATTCCATCACCCATACACAACTCTGTGACTATGAGCATCCTTGTGTCCAGAGAGTAAGCACTGCTATCCTTTGATAATTCAGCAGTAATCAGTTATGTAAATGCTTTCTTAAAACAGCAATTGACGCTTGTTTTGTTACAATGTTTCCACAATGTAAGCTATCTCACAAGTGAGTGGTAAATAAAGGTATTCTGTCATCTTTATATCAGATTTATAATTTTTCCAGAAAGTTATTAATTTTTACCAGTAGGTAGACACAGTGGATGCAAAGTATAGAAACAAAACTGACGAAAACTAGGAGCAAAGGTATTTCTTTGGGTCCATGGAATTCATGGTTTTCCCTTCCTTGGTTAAGACATAGGCTATCTTTCTCAAGGTTTTGCCAATATTTATTTTACTTTTATCTAATCTTCACCATTGCATTCTTCAACCTTGCTCTATCCCCCACCCATACAATGCTCAAAAGTTGTATTTTTAGAATGAATTACTTATTTGCAATATTTCTTTACAGTTTAGGAAACCAGCATATATTTTAAGTTAAATGGGTTTTTTAATAATTTTATTATTATATAAGTTGCTTATCTAGTTTTGTTTTGAAAAGTCTGCACAGATTCAGTTTGTCCATATATTTAGTTGTATGCTGTTGGAGTCTATAAGGCTTTTCTGGAATTTTTACATTGTGTACTTTAATAAACCCTTCTTAAAAGAAAATTTAAATGAAATCACTCATGGAGTATTTTCAACAGGACTCCATGGAGAAAAGAAAGCTTGCCCTCCCCTTTAGACAATAATCCATGAAAAATACTAAGAAGCAAATCCACTTGCCTCATTCCCCAGGCCATGCTGTTAATCTACTGTCCACACAAATGCGCTCAGATCTCTTTTCCCCATAGTAAAGCTGTAGTCAGTGCCAAAAGCCAGAGTACAAAAACAAATAAGTGCCAGAACAGTGAATAGTAATGTGGTCCATCAATTTGTTTTGGTAATTGGCACATCCCATGCTGTAGATTCCTGGCTCCTCTCAAATTCAGCTGCTTTCTTGTCTTGCATTTTCTCTCATGCTGTCTGTTGCTTGTTCTCTTTCCAACCTGGCTGCCAATTACTTAAGGAAAGACACACACTTTTTTATGTGTATTTTTCTCATAGCTTGCAAGGGCCCACCTGATTGTAGGTTATTGATATAATTTCCTAAATGTTTCCTGGAACTTTGTGACATTACTAACTTTCATAAGGCTTAGGGGGAAATGGAGAAAATTGTTTGTTTCACTACTAAATTTAAAATGAACAAATCAGACTGAACAAACCCTTTAGCAATCACTCCCACTTAAAATGTTTCTTGGTGAGCCCTTTGGATAGGAAAAATAACTGATCATTAAGTGTATGGCAAATAAAATATTGCTTAGTTTTACACTAGAAAGTATTGCTTACTTTATCAGTTCTGGTAAAAGTATCTACTTTATATAGGAAGAAAATAGCTTTAATTGTACAATCATAATGTGAAAATAGCCATACATTCTCAGCTGCTGTAATTATGTAGTTTTATTATGTGATTTTCAAACCTCAGGGGACAGAGGTTCTTTAGAGGTTGTTACGTGGTATGTTTCTATTTTGATCAGTCTAATCCCTCTAAGGTTAAGTATTTCAAAGACTTGTAGAAGAGTTTTAGTCCTCCTCCATGTTAACAATATTTAGTGTTTTTACTGTAGACAAACGATTGCTTCTGATGTTGTTGGCTCCAGTAACATTTCTCCCTGGTAGGAAGGCTTTGTTTCTTTCAATTCCTTTGGTAAAAGGAAAGAATGTTTGTCATTGGTGGCTGTGTGTTTTCATCAAGCTGAGGATATCAGCTGGGAAGATAATTAATTCAGCAATTATGACTTTGGTAGGTGAATTAATTTTTTTGAAAATAAAGAAAGGGATATTGACATGTGGCATCTTTCCTTCCAGATGTGAACTACTGTCCTTCTTCAGCCATTCCCGGCTCTAGGAACATAAATGTGCTTACTTGCATGTATGACTTTGCCTCTGTCTGCCTGTCTATCCCACATGTATATCTGCCTGTTCATGGAGACACATCAGACACCATGTTGGTGTTTTCTACTATTCTTAATTTTAAGCAGTATCTGAAATCCCAGTCACATTTCTTTTCAAATTCTTACGAGTTTCATGTGCCACCTTCTACCTACCTACTCTGTCTCTCTCTCTCTCCCACTCTCTGTCCCTTATTTTCATTTCAAATGTTATCCCCTTCCCAGGTTTCCCACTAGGAAACTCCCTATGCCATCCCCTTTTCCCCTATCTCTATGAACATGCTCCCCCACCCACTCAACTCACTCACTCCAGCCTCCCTGTCCTTGTATTTCCCTACACTGGGGCATCAAGCCTTCACAGGAACAAGGGCCTTACCTCCCATGGACGCCCGGATAAGGCTATCCTGTGCTACATATGCAGCTGGAGCCATGGGTCCCTTCATGTGTACTCTTTGTTTGGTGGTGGTTTAATCCCTGGGAGCTTTTGGAGGGTCTGGTTGGTTGATTTTGTTGTTCTTCCTATGGGGTTGCAAACCCCTTTAGCTCCTTCAGTCTTTTCTCTAAATACTCCAGTGGGAACTCCGACCTCAGACCAATGATTGGCTGCAAGCATCCGCCTCTGTATTTAACAGGCTCTGGCAGAGCCTCTCAGGAGACAATTATATCAGGGTCCTATACCTGGCAGGGGACACACCACGATCTTTAAGGTGATTTTCCCAGGGAGAGGCTCATTCATTGCACTTCCAGTCACATTTATTTGGATTTGATCTGTGTATGTGAAGAATCCCAGTAGGGACACACCTCAGCTTGATGACTTGCCAACTTACCAGGTGTCTCAATACACTTTGTACCTTGTAATACACTTTGCTAAGATTTTGAAAAGGCACATTATTTGAGAGGCTTGAAATTAATGTAGAGTTTGGAGCGATGGACCAATACCTAACAGGGTTATTACTCTTGAATGGATTGATTCAGTTCCCATCACCTATGTAGCAACTCTTAACTCTCTGCAACTATATTTCCAGGGGCTCTTTTATCCTCTCCTGACATCAATGAGGTCCTGTATGGAGAGATTGAGAGATAAATAGATAGAGTGATAGAGATACAAACATATATATTTACACAATAATTTTGAAATGAATCTTATTTATCATATCCCAGAGAAAGATACATATATTTCATTGATAGTTATACAAGAACATATGATTAGCTTGGTACAAATACTTCAAGAAGAGTCTCACAGTCTAGTGACTTATGCAGAACAAAACAGACATGCTTTTTTATAGCTATATTGAATTCCACGGAAATTCCCCAGAAACCCTACACTAAAATTCCCTTGTAGGTATTACATTTGTAATTTCATGTCTTTGTAGTAGCAGTCCCTAGCAATAAACTGTTATAAGCACCTTTTTTCCTGACATAACATATTTCTCATGATTTTCTGAGACTTCCTTAAGATAGAAATAATAAAACCAGAAATGTTTCCAATGCATTGTTTGTTAAATTTATTGTACCATGATGGTTTGGAATTCACAAGTGAGTAAATTTTGTGTTAAAAAGGTACAGTTATAGCTTTTAGTCCAGGCATAAGGGCTATGCCAAGGGAAAGGCCACAATATATTTAAGACATTTCATTAAAAATCTTTCTGTTTCAGATTCCTCTAGTACCAATCAGCCTTTGAACATGTTGTTTTCATTGGCAACAACCAAAATGTCCTGATCCATGACTTGGAATGGGTCTACAAACCTGAAATTAAACTTCAACCTCCTACCTGGCTTATTGGAAGGATTCCAAAAATGAATCCTCAGTCGAACTATATAATAATCAGCATTTAGACAAGTCCAGCACCCATAAATACCATATCTCTTAGTGCATGTGCATTCATAGAAATTTAATTTTGTTTTGTCTGATCACTATTTTTAATAGATTATTTTGATAATATAGAGAGGAGGAGTATACTTCAGGAACAAACTGGTCTGGAGATATGGCTCAGCCATTAAAGGTTAGGCTCACAAACAAACTTGAGTATGATACTCACTCATAAGTTGTATTATTAACGATTATCACTTTCAGTGATCATTTGCCTTCTTTGTTCTTTCATAGGGGGATGAAACTCCTTCTCTTAATAAATTAGAGGCAGGAAAATTTGAGAAATATGTTTTTCCTGTGGGATATAAATTCTAATGATTTAGGGTCAATAGTGGAGTTCTTAGCTTGCATGTAATCTAAACTTTTTCTGTAAATCAAAAACTAATAAGTGAAAATTTTAGTCTAAAATATAAATACTATGTTCTTTTTAATAATGCAGAAGTTTAGCCAGGCATGGTGGTGCATACCTTTAATCTGAGCACTTGGAAGACAGAAGCAGGTGGATGGATCTTAGAGTTCAAGTCCTGGTTTAGAAAGTGATCTCCAGGACAGCCAGGGCTACACAGAGGAACGCTGTCTCAAAACAAAGCAAAAGGAAAATTACAGAAGTTTAAAAAAGCATTTTCGGGCTGGAGAGATGGCTCAGCTGTTAAAGGCTAGGCTCACAACCAAAAAAGCATTTTCCCTGAGCCATGTTGTGGCTGTTGCTATAAAGGTCTCAGAGTCAGCATCTTTTGTGGCCTTCTCTGACTGGCATGTGGTCTCCTTAGCTCATGGATGATCTCTAGATGGCCCCATTGGCTTTGAACTTGTAATGTACTTTTTCAGCTTTGCAACTTGCCAAGCTCTTGTTTAAAAATGCAAGAAAATCGAACAGAGAGGGCTTGATCATCCTGAGAGATATGGAGTTGGGTCACAGAAAGCATCTGCTCTCTCATCAATGATTGCTTGCTTACATTAAAAACTGAGAGAGAGAACTTTTACCAGTGTGGCACTCATTCCTCTCTCTCTCTCTCTCTCTCTCTCTCTCTCTCTCTCTCTCTCTCTCTCTCTCTCTCTCTCTGTCTCTCTCTCTCTCTCCTGGATGGACAGGAAGAGAGTTACCCCAGCATCAGACAGGTATGACATAAATTTTGTTGAACACAAAGTCCTGAGTTGGGGTTGGAGAAGCACTCACCAGGTAGGAACGTTTTGTAGTTTCCCAAAGAAAAATAGTAACTTCAGTGTGGAGTTTAAATAGTTATTATAGAGAAGCAAACACATTATTACTCAAAGCGCCCATAAAAACTGACTTTGCATAATGGAACATTTGATGCTAGTGGTGTAGCCAACACTTTTGAGAGAAAAATGGGCCTGATTCCTAATCTTACTTCATTAATGCTTCATAAGCAAAAACACAAATTGTATTAGTTTTACCAAGAGAGATGGCTTAAATATGGTGTCTTTGACTTAAAAAAGGAACAATATGACGGTGACACATTTCTCTATTTTAAAAATAAAGCTAATTTTTCATCCTATTTTTTGGAGATATAATGCATTTTTCGCTTGTGATTGTAAATATTAACTATCAACTGGCAAAGAGCTTGCAAAAAGAAATAAACATAAATGCTGTTCATTCCCAGCCCTCAGTATTTTAAAACATTACTTAGGAAATAAAAGCATGCCATAAATCATAGTAAAATCATTAAAGGAAAAGTTTCATCAATAGACAGGAAAAATGAAACATAAAAGTATTAATATTTCCATACTTCAGGAAATTATGATTACTGATTTTTATTTTCATTTTCCGTACATGATTGTTTTAGGTAATGACAAAGTTGGCATATCTGAGTATATTAATGTATCACATATATGAAGTGTTTAAATCATCTAAATGATTTGGGGATTTTTGTAGGTGACCTTTTGTAGATGAAAGATTGGAAAAAAGTGACATTCATATTCAAGTTTGTTTTCTTCTCCCTTTTTCTTTTTATATAAAGTATGTATGGTTTTCTAGAATGCAGGCAGACCCCTGTGGAATAGGCAGGAGAGATTCCTCAGCAGTTAGCACTCTTGCTGTTTCTCCATAGATTTCTGGTTTAGTTCCCAGAATTCTCTCAGAAACTCATAACCATCTTTAACTTCTATTCCAAGTATCTACTGTCCTTTCTGCCCTTCCTTAGCACTATCATGTATATATATGATGCATATCCCTATACAATTACATACATACATATAAACATGCATACACACAAACACACATGCATACATACATAAGTATGCATAAAACATGCATACATACATACATGGATGCATGAAGGCAAACACTCCTATTCATAAAATTCAAATTTAACAAATCTTTTAAAAAGCATTAAGGAATCAAGGATGACCTTTATCTTCTGTTCTCCTGCCTAAACGTCCTCAGTGCTGAGACTATAGGCATGCAACATCATGCCAGTAGGAAATCCCATGTCTGTGCTTAGTTAAGCTCTACTAGTCTTACACATTTGTATAATCATTCCAGGAATCACTTATTTATCATATTAAGTACTCAGTGTTTCCTGTTAATTCCCATGCCCAACAGATATCTCCCAGACCACCACCCAGCTGTCAAGTATCTTTTGATCACATCTTTTCTTCCATGTAATATCCATCGATTCAGAGGACATTTAACATCTCTGTATGTCTCTCTTACTTGACATAGTGTATTAGAAATTCATGCATATACTATAGTGTAATCATGGAATTCTCTTCTCCCTGGGGACACATATGAGCATACCATGATACAATGTATCTCCTGAGATGCTTTGGGAATTATTTAGGTTTGCCCATTGTCTTAATGTTTCTATTGTTGTGAAGAGACACCAAGACAATGGCAACTCTTAGGAAAGAAAACATTGACTTAGGGCTGGCTTACAATATCAGAGATTTACTGGGAAGCATGGAAAAATGCAAGCAGTCATGGTGCTGAAGGAGCTGAAAGTTCTTCATCAGGATCTGCAGACAGCAGGAATAGAGTAAGACCCTGAGCCTGGCTTAGACATTTAAAACCTCAAAAATCTGCTCCAAGTGACATACTTCCCCAATAGAGTTATACCTAATGCATCAAGGCTATACTTCCTAATAGTGCTACTCCCTGAAGCAGTCAAAACTATAAGTCTAGTCAATACTAATTTTAGTAAGACATAATACCCCAGAAGAACACATTCAAAAAAAAAATAAGTCTATGGGGATTGTTATTCAAAACACCATGCCCATGGAAGACTATGCTATGAACATTTATATTTGAAGTCTCTGTAGATATAATTATATAGTTTTACAGTGCAAGCATTAAAACCCTAATGTTAGGTTAGCTGGGACAATGGGGCTGATGCATTTTTATTTGTAGCAAGAACTGTCAGGCAGTTTTCAAAGTAGTTACACCATTTACAATGACCAGGAAAGTATAACTGTACTAGTTCACACACACACACACACACACACACACACACACACACACACACACACACACACACATACACACACACACACACACACACACATATATATATATATATATATATATATATATATATATATCACCAAGGTTTGAAATATCCAATTTTCCAATTTTTTATATTTCTTTTTAAATTTATTTTTATTAGATATTTTCTTTATATATATTTCAAATGCTATCCCGAAAGTTCCCTATACCCTCCCTCCACCCTGCTCCCCTACCCACCCACTCCTGCTTCTTGGCCCTGGCATTCCCCTGTACTGGGGCATATAAAGTTTGCAATACCACATGATGGCCATTGGTGGCCGAATAGGCCATCTTCTGCTACATATGCAGCTAGAGATGCGAGCTCTGGGGGTACTGGTTAGTTCATATTGTTGTTCCACCTATAGGGTTGCAGACCCCATTCAGCTCCATGGGTGCTTTCTCTAGCTTCTCCATTGGGGGCCCTGTGTTCCATCTTATAAATGACTGTGAGCATCCACTTCTGTATTTGCCAGGCACTGGCATAGCCTCATAAGAGACAGCTATAACAGGGTCCCTTCAGCAAAATCTTTCTGGCATTGTCCAATAGTATCTGGGTTTGGTGGCTGATTATAGGATGGATCCCCAGGTGGGGTAGTCTCTGGATAGTTTACATTTCAAATGTTATTCCCCTTTCCGAGTTTCCCTTCCTCCTCTAAACATCCGATCACATCCTCCCTCCCACTGCTTCTAATTTTATAATTGAGATATGAATACTGTCATTGATATTCCCCTGATGACTAATCATTTTGAAGCACTGTTAAAAGGATGTTTGCCTTAGAGATACGTATTTTTGTGGTGGGTTCGAATCTTTTACCATTGTTTTAATTTTAATATATGATAATTTTACTGTGAATATGTGATAATTGTTAATAAATCATAGGTGGGATAGCAAAAATAGACTCTTAAAAATCTATCTTCCCTATTTTGTGTTAATTTCCTTTTTTCACGTTGGATGGCTTTCAGGAATTGGTGGTTTTACCTTAAGAAACCTTTCATGTATTGTTCTTTTGGCCTTTGCATTTTCATTTCCTATTTTAGAAAGCATGGGTTACGTGCATTTGCAGGAAAAAACAATGTATTCTTTCAAAGGCTAAATTCTTCTAGAATCTACATTTTGGTGAATTTTTGTTAGTAAGGTAAGACAAAGTTCGAGGCTGATTTCAGCACATATATATATTTCTTCCAATATGTTTCTTTTATAAAAGCTCATTTTTTACTCTATTGTTTTGTCAAGAATTAATGTACAAAAGAGAGATGGATAAAATTCTAGACACTGATTCGTTTCCTTGATTACCATGTCTCTACCTTGGGATATCATTATTGTACCTTGTTGGTAATTCCTTTGTCAGATTTTAATAACATTGTTTTAAAAATATTGATAAGTTTATTATCAATATTTTATCTTTTTAAAAATATTACTGAGAGCCATAAAGATAGCTCATCAGATAGAGCTAACCAAAACTAACCACCTGAGTTTTATCAAAAGGACTAACACGGTAGAAGAGAACTGACTTCTCAAAGTTGACCTCTGATCTTCACAGACACACTATAGTTTACATGAATTCATACACACAATGGAAATGCATAAGGACCCAAGGAGCTGAAGGGGTTTGCAGCCCCATAGGAGGAACAACAATATGACCTAACCAGTACCCCCAGAGACAACAATATGACCTAACCAGTACCCCCCAGGGATTAAACCACCAACCAAAGATTACACATGGTGGGACTCACAGCTCTAGCCGCATATGTAGTATAGGATGGCCTTGTAGGTCATCAATGGGAGGAGAGGCCTTTGGTCCTGGGAAGGCTCTGTGCCCCAGTGTAGGGGAATGCCTGGGCCAGGAAGCAGGAGTGGGTGGGTTGGTGAGCACCGAGAGGTAGGGAGGGGATAGGGGGTTTTCAGAGGGGAAACCAGGAAAAGGGATAACATTTGAAAAGTAAATAAAGAAAATATTTAATAAAAAAAGAAACCTACATCCTAGATTTACAAAGCCATGTCACAACATGTCATAATTGCCTTCTTCATCACAGTGTACCTGAGCTCCTTTCATCCATGTTTTTAAACACTACTTGGTATGTGCCTGAAAAGAAGATGGTATTCTGTCAAATATTTATATATATATATAAATTTATCTCATTGAGGATATAGCCATTGGAACTATTTGAAATTGTATTGAATTTATAGATCAATGTACAAATTGTCAATATTTATTTTTTTAACTTAAATTACTTTATTTATTTTACATTCCAGACATTGCCCTTCTGTTCCCCTCTTCTACGGTTCCTCATCCCATTCCTCCTCCCCCTTGCCTCTGTGAGGGTGCTCCCCTCACTACCATTAGGCTTCCCTGTGGCCTCAAGTCTCTTGAGGATTAAGCACATCTTCTCCTACTGAGGCCAGACCAGGTAGAGCTCTTCTACATATGTGTCAGGGGCCTCAGACCAGCCTGTGTATGCTCTTGTATAGGCTCTGTCTCTAGGAGCTCCCTGGAGTCTATGTTAGTTAAGACTGCTGGTCTTCCTTTGGGGTCACCCTCCCCTTCAGCTTCCTTAATCCTTCCCCTAATTCAACCATAGGAGTCCCCGACTTCAATCCAGTGTTTGGGTGTAAGTATCAAGTCTCAGTCAGCTGCTGGTAGAGACTCTCTGAGGACAGCCATGCCAGGCTCTCATCTGTAAGCACATCATAGCATATTAGTGTCAGGCCTCTGGTGTCTCCCCCTCCTCATACACCCCCATGAGATGTATGGGGTTGGGCTGGTCATTGGACCTCCTTTCCTTCAGTCTCTTATCCACTTTTGTCCCTGCAGTTCTTTTAGACAGGAACAATTCTGGGTCAGGAATTTTGACTGCAAGTTGGTAACCCTGTCCCTCTACTTGAAGCCATGTCTAGCTACCCGAGGTAGACTTTTCAAGTTCTCTTTCTCCAATGTTGGGAACATTTTGGATAAGGTCACCCCCAGTTAGTCCTAAGAGTATCTCATCTCCCAGGTCCCTGGTACTCTCTAGACAGTCCCCCTCCTCCCACTTCCTGGGATTGCTTAAGTCCATTTATTCTCTTGGCCCTCTGGGCTTCTCTCCTGACCCCCTCCAGTATCTGATCCTTTTCTCCTTTTCCTCTTGCCCTCCCCTCTCCGACTCAGATTCCCTCCCTCCCTCTGCATCTTGTGATTATTCCCTTCACCCCTCTAAGTGGTCTTGAAGCCTCCTCGCTTGGGCATTTCGGCTTGGTACACTTCAGAAGTAGTTACTGTCTCCCCGGAGCTGCAGTTGTAGGTGGTTGTGCACTGCAAAGGTAAGGAAAGAATTACAGCAAATGACAAATGGGAAAACTGCAAACACTGGACCCAAATCTGTTTATTCCTTCAAACTTTAAGAAGTACATGTTTTACTCTACTAAAGTGAGTGATGGGAAAGTCACAAGGAAGGGAGGCAAAAATTAGGTTTACTATTGTGGCCCTAAAGGTAGAGTTGGTAGATATAAACAAACTGAATTAAATAAGCAAATAAAGCCATGAGATTGGGAAAATATGTTTCATTGGAGCACAAAGGCCTTGAGATTGAATGGAAAGGAGCTCACTGATGCTGGAGGGCAGGAAGCTGGATTAGAGTGGTGGAATACACTACAGCTCTCTACCTCTAGGAGTGGAGAGTCCCATTAATGCATTTCCAGATCTACACACAGACACGCGCGCGCACATACACACACATACACACACGCGCACACACACACGCTAGTCTACTTCAAATCTGTTTTTTTTAATCTGAAGATTACTGTGAAATACCTAAGAATAGTTCATTTCAATTGTATAAACCCTTCATAACAGCAACCAATAACACTAAATACTTTTTGACTTGACAAATGAGAATGGCTGTTCGCCTTAGTACCTCCCTGTCATCATAACAGTCTGGAGGATGGAGACAGGAGTGTTGCAGGTTTGAGATCAGTATGGTCTACTTAGAACTTATTTCTAAATAAAATCCTTAAAAGCAGCCTAAGGTTACGTCTTAGTCATGAAGCAGGTTCTGTGCACAGAACCAAGCTGCACTTGTGAGCACTGCAGAAAAATAAAACAAAGATGCATTTGTAAATTAACAAATTTCCTAACCTCCGCTTATACTTTCCTGTTCTTAACTTGATTATTTCATCTACTACAAATCCTGGGGTATGGCAGTGAATGCAACCTGGATGCATGCATCTGCAGAGGCCAGAAGATGGCACCAGGTTCTCTGGAGCTGGTGTTTCAGGCAGGTGTGAACCACCAGATGTGGGTGCCAGAACCAAATTTGTGTCCTTTGGAGGAGTAGCAAGTATTCTTAATTACTGAACCACTTCACCAGCCAGAGGGGTTAGACAATACTTTAGACATTGATTTTTTGAAAGAAATGTCATTCATATAGTGTTTCTTTTCTGAATTTAGACGTAAGAAAATGTGTTCATACACTATTTTTACTTTTCTTTTTAATAAATTTCTCTAGAGAGCAACCGTAAAAATATAAAAATAGAGGGTGTAACTGTTTGGATAAAAAAAAGGATTCTTGCAAAGGCAAGACACATGGATGAATGAACTCTTTGTCGATAGGGGAATAGATATAGCAGTTAACTTTCTTATGGCTGTGGTAGAATGAATGCCAGAAAGGCAACTTCAGAGGCTCGGATCTTCAAGAATACCAGACTAGCATAATGGAAAAATCATGACAAGGTTAACTCCTCTGTGGTAACAAAAACACATCTATCTGTTAACGAAGGAAGGGGATCGAGGCTGTATCTCTCAAGGCTTGCTTCACAGAGATGCAATTCTCCAGCTGAACTTTGTGATTGAAACAGATCCCACAACCTCGCAACAAGGTTCTATTGCAGGGGGCCAAAGTTCAGTTCCAACACTCCCACCAAGTGGCTTACAACTGTCTGTAACTCTAGCTCCTTAGATCTGGCACCCTCTTCTGAACTCCAAGAGCACTTGCATTCATAATTGCCTATGTCCACACACAGACACATACACATAATTAGTTAAAAATAAAAGTAAATTAAGATTCCCAAATTCACTGAAAATCATTTTGAAGAGTTTGGAATTCATTCTTTAGCCAAAACTCCAGCTTTTTAAATGACTGATAATCAGAATTCTGGCTATGGTTTTAGAGGTAATCTTGACAGGCAGGGTTGAAATAACTAATAAATAGATAAACTCCATCTGTGACTTGCACGCTGATGGCTCTAGAGAAGAGATGTCATTTACAGTGTCTGCCATGTGGGTATACAAGTCTACATTCAAAAGACATTTCAGACGGAATTGGAAATCCCTTTGTAGTTTTCTCTCCTTCTCAAAGTTTACGATACGATCTTAGAAAATTGAAATATCTCAGAAGACTTACAGTCAATATATTGTTCCCATGTTCTTTCCCCTTTATTGTTTCCTAAGCTTATTTAACCACAGCTCTCTGCGAGGACTTTAATAAACAGCAAGGCTCCAGTGAAATCACTGTTCTAGCAAGCACAGTGATAGAGTGAGCGCCTAGAAGAGGAACATGTGCCTGACATATGCTGAACTTGCTTGACATGTGTCATGTTTATTATCCCTCACAATAGCCCCAGTCGCAGAGAAAGCACACACACTGTGCTCTCCTATGAATTCTATAAGAGAAGCGGGGCTCTAGTGATGACATGTCGAAGCGTTAACAAGGATGGGATTGCAGTTTGAGTCCCAGAATTCAAGCTGCACTTTCCTCCAGATACTTCAGGTACCCCACGCTTCCCTTCTGGTTTTGTTCTTCTTAAACAAGAGTGAAACGATTTATTACATTGGGTGGAAAATAAAGGGTTAGAAACACTTCTGGTTATTATGTAACCAGAGATTATGTATTAGGTATTAAAAGTAAAAAATCTAGAACATTTTCTGCTCATGGCTTTGTCATATTCTTTCAGCCCTTTCAACAAACAAACAAGCAAAAACTAAAGGATACTTTGTTTATGTTTCGGTTTTTGGTTTTGGTTTTTTTGGAAGAGAATTTAATCTTTTCCTTTTTATTAAAACTACTACTTGAAGTGTTGAGTGAATTAATGTCAGGCCTTCTTTATTCGTTCTCATTATTGAGAATTTCCCTAATTTATGTTTACTCCTATTCAAACTCAAAGGTAAATTTTAGTGGCAGGAGCTTAGTGAAATAACTATATGACTGTTTATTTAATTTTCAATGTTTTTTGACATCTTTATATGTTTCCCATAAATAAGTCAACATAGGTGTAAAAATATTTATCAATAACCTATTTGATAGATTATTTTCTTCTTTGAATATTTATTGTAGAGACCCCAAGAGCCAGAAGATTCTAAATCCAACATTCTTATCCCAAGGAAACAAAAAGAGTAATTAAATTGAATTAAACTTCAAACTACTGTGTTCCCATCTGTAGTTCATTGTAAACTACCAGGAAATGCCTTGCTAATAAGCACTGAACGTTACTTAGTGCTCATCACAACAATGTTAATGAGATTGCTACATCATTATCATTTCTGCAAGTGGCAAACAGCTAACGGGCATCAAATCCAAGAATTGTGACTTATAAAGACATGATAATGAGTTAGGCGAACTAAACTCAATGGTTTCTATTTGGTAAAGGCTCCGGGGTCAGGAGTCCTCTGTATGAAGTTTAGGTTGATAAAGTGCTGGAGCTCTGGGTAAAGGCTGAGTGCTCATGCGCGCACCCCTGCTCCTCCTTTGACAAGGACTCTCATGTCCTCCTATGTCTTGTGCAGCACACTGCCATTACTTGCCTTGCTCCAGGGAACTTCTGTCAGAATAGTGAAGCCACTTGCAATTCAAGTACTCCCTATCAACTTGAAGCTATTTGTGGACATGCTCCTGACACGACACAGCATTGCAGAGTTCACATGAATAGAATTCCTTCTCTACATTAGTTATGACATTCTCTCTCTCAGTGTTGTTCATCCTCTCTTCTTACACATGTAGACACACACATGTGCAAATGATGTAAACAAAAGGCAGTAATTACCAAAGACAAGGACTTATTTCACAGACTGGAAATTAGAATGCTTATTTTCCTGGATGGGACCCAACTACATAACTTTAAAATAAATAATACAACTCACGTAGTAATCTGAGTTAATTCTAAGTGTTCCCATCTGTAGTTCATTTAATTTCTCTGATGAAGGATCCAATCCCCGATTCTGCCCTTAACCTAGCTCTCAGGTTCTGAACAACCAAGGCTTAAAAAAGAATTTATCTTTCACCTCTATCCAATCACAGATATATTCAAATTATTATCATCAGGTTGTTTAGTAGTTCAACTTTTCTTCTTCTCATTTTAAATTCAGGAACTTTAAACATTATTAAAGCGTTTTTAATTGTGAAAGTCCGCACTCCTTGTCTTCATGCCCCCACCCCCATTCCCAAAGTCATTCCCACGTTTCATAATCTCGACCACTTCATTTTCATGAGTACCCATGGGAATTATAGCTGCTGTCATAAGGTATGGGAAGAACAGGAGGTCATACTCTGGGATATTTTCTAAAACCCACTTAGCACCTGATTCACTCAAGTCAACTCGGCTATTGGAGGTCTCAGCCACAGGACAAGCTTTTGCTTAGCTTAATTCAGTGGCCACACATCTTCACACGTTACTGGCATGCAACCTCAGAGGGGAGGCTGCAGCAGTTAAAAAAAGATACCTCTTCACCTACCGATTTCCTATATTTTTATTTTATTCTTAATTCCTTTTGCAGACATTTAGTGCCCCCTCCCCCTTTCTTTTTAAATTGGCCAATTCTAGACTGATAAATGAGTCTGGTTACAGTCCTTGAAGGAGGCTGACCGAATGCTAAAAGGATGTTCATTGCTTAAACCAAACAGCATGTTTTCTTCTCTGTGGCAAAACACAAAATACCCACATATTTCCAAATAAATTAATTTGAGTAAGACATGCATTGTCTGCTACTTAAGACCTATTGAAAGACCTCATGAGTGTTTACAATGTTCTTTGTAGGCAAGTTCTCTCATTCTCATAGTGTAATTAACCTTTCATTTGGGTTCTTGTTGCTTTGGACTTTTGAGTTCTCTGGTGTGAATTACAATTCATATAAACATTTTCAGTGAAACATAATGAAACTTGAAATTTAGACTTTAAAAGGATCCATCATTGCAACATCTGTTATACCTAAGACTAGATACCTAACACACTGTGTGATCTCTTCCCTGGCTGAGTCCCTCATGGAACAAAAGGAGCCTAGACACTTTTCTTCTTCTACTGACTGTCTAGAATAGCAATGCTTCACCAATTCTGTAAAAAATACGCACAAATCTTCCTATTCTACATAACTGTAACATTCCTCGGCAAAAAAAAAAAAAAAAAAAAATTCTGTTTGGAAATTTGTTTAGTCATGTCACACATTACATTATTGTTTTGTTTTATCACTGTGGACAGAGACTGAAGTGTCTCTTCTCTCTCTGACTCTGGGGCATGGGTTGGAAGAGTTGTCTTATGCTTCCTTGTTAGAACAGTTTCTCTGTAGGCTGTGGAGTCTTGCTTCTCTTTCCTAACTCATCTACTGTTGTCGTGGAGTTCTCCTTTTTCTTCCATTTTCTGTCAGGTTTTTTCCTCCCTGTTTTGCTATTATATTTTAGGCATAGCTGTATGAATAGTGAATGCTCCTCACCTCTTTTAGGGTACAACATAAGGGGTGTTGAGGTAAGTTTTTTCCCTACTCACCAACTCATCAACCATTTCTGTCTATTTTCATTTTGTGAATATTTTTTGGAATGACATTATACCTTTAATGGAGCACACAATTTTGGAATATCCATTCTGATATATATATATTGCAGAATACATATATTCAAATGTGTCCATTATATACTGGAAGCATTATAGTTTAGGAGATATTCACACAAGATCTGTGTCCTCACATAGGAAAGAATAGTAAGTATATATAAAGCCAGGTTTTTAATTTAATTTTTAAAACATTTTTGAAAGATACAGAGAGAACATTTGTGTGTGTGCATATATGTGCCATGTATGTATGAGGAGAACAGGAGACTCAATTCTCTGATTTTTAACATGTCAGTTGTCAACTCAAGGATTGAACTTGGGTCATCAGGATTGGTAGCACTAACTCTAAAAGCCACTTTCACTTCTAGAAGGCTTCTTAACATAATGCCCTCCCATGTTGTGTAACAAAATATAGTTTACTTCTATAGCCTTCAGTATTACTTTAGATGGAACACATTGCCCTTCAAAACTTGTGTTTAGTTTTAAGAACCATTGTACTATTAAAAGGCAGAAGACCTGTAACAGAAGATCAGGCAGTGAGCTGAAATTCTATAAATGGTTGATCCCATATTTGCCCTCTAGTTCTCTTGCCTTTGAGCATGTGATTACAGAGCAAGAGGATGCCTCAGCTGATGTTGGCAGCTCAACTTCAGATCACAATAATTATCCAGTTCCAGGTGTTCTCATTTACAACACACACACACACACACACACACACACACCTATAAGTTTAGTATTACATTAAGATTATGCTTATTAACCGTTTGAGGCCACATTTCTTATTGCAAAGCAAAGTGAGTATATCTTACTAGTATATTTATCTCTCTATCCATGTGTCTTGAGTTTCTAAATATAATATAATAGACTATATCCATTTAATAAAGTGGTGCACTAAGATGTTATTGTACGTCGCCATACATTGCACATATAAAATCTATTATAGAGTACGTTTCTTCATTTTGCACAGTCAAAGGATATTCTTTGAATAGTCCATTCTCTTCTGTACCTGTTCAAATGTAGACATAACACATGCCCTAAAGCTTTGGGTAACCCAGATTTAAAATTAAATAAATTTTGTCACATACCATTGTTTTTTTCTCTAACTTTTATATTAAGGAGTTTTAAAGACTTCTTTCTTTAGCTCACAGACAATAGAAAAACAAGCTATAAGCCTAATTAGGTTTGAAGACTAGTTTGCCAACCTCTGTTGCAGAGGGATTTCTTGGCAATAAAAATGGTATTCTTTTCTCTTGAGAGTATGACAAGTTTGTAATTGACTTCATATTTCTAGTAAAAAGCTTAGAGTAACATTGATTATTGTTCGATGTATCTTTTTTTGAAGAGAAAATCATAGAACATTTGAATTTTTTCATTTTTACAATTGTTTATACTATATTTTTTTTCAGAATTTAAATGTGCTTAGGAGTCACTCGGGCACCCCATTCTATTTTGTATTCTCTCTTTTAGCGTTTTTAGGCTGATAACAAAAATTCTGTATCTAAAAATCTTGTTGTTATATCAATGCTCCTTGCACAATGAAAATCTTTTCAATTGTGAAATTATATACCATTCTAAAGAAAGCTGTCTTTGCCGAGTAAGAGACGATTAACCTGTGTGGTGGTCTTTAAATGAGTGAAATCCAAAGGCTTTAAATAAAATGTTTCACCATTAGGAAAAAAAGCCAAAATGTATGAAAAACATTAGTAATGCATGAAAATGATATCAATGGCCTCACAACACCAAAAAAGAATACTAAAAGCCTGGCACATGGAACTTAAAATGCAGCAACTATTCTGGTTATGACCAAAAATATAACGTTTATGCAAGCCACCTTCATTCAAGCTCTTTCAATATTTTTCATCTCTCTCTCTCTCTCTCTCTCTCTCTCTCTCTCTCTCTCTTTGTAGATTAGTACTTGCCTACTTAATGAGAAATTCAGTCAAAATAGAAGAGCATTTGCTCGACTAAAATATGATATATATCACATTGGCGTACAATGTATGAACATATAAATATGCATATTATGAGGTTTAAGATACATTTGGTCTGAGATCTCTAATGTCAAGTTTCAATCCCATGCAAATGAAAGGGCCTGAATACACAGACCTGTCAAAATCATGATTTTAATGGAAATGTCAAGATTCTTCTGAAAGCCAATATAATAATCCCTTTTATGCAGCACTCGGACGGAGCCTGTGATCCTAAAAGAACTAACCTGTCACCCTGCTCTGTATGTTTCATGCCAGTACCATCCTTAGCTCCATTATCTAAATGACCAAGCACTCTTTCAATTCTGGGGCTAAATGATGTCATGACATGACTATCATCATATTTATACCTCATAAAATTAGAAAGGTTATTAATCATAATTTGACCTTTGGCATACTCTAAGAAAATCCTGCTTGTTTTTTCTATTTTCTCTTTCCTCTTCTTTTTTCCCCTCTCTCTTGTTCCCTTGACTCATTTCAACTCTTTGCATTCTCTTCAACTTTCCATTGAAAACAGTTTGTTCCCAACATATGCATATATTATTTTTGTTAACCAAACCCAAGATGGGATTAAATGAATTTTTTTTAGTTGTATGTTTCCTAGTTACTCCTCAAAGCTGTTCCCAGAGAAAAGAAATTATGTCCATTGAAATCTAAATTCAATGCCAAGTACATTGCCCTTGGCCTTTTCTATGGAACTGGGTGTGTGGGATCTGAGGTGGCTCAATATTCTCAAGTTGCAATTGTTTCACACTAGCTGGTGCTGCCGTACAGAAGGCTATTAGCTATGTTTATCTTTGTTGGTGCATTCCGATCAAAGCACATTCAAGGAACAGCTGCTTGGAGGCAGACAAAGGTTATGCAGTTGGTATGTTGGACAATTGAAGATGGAAACACACTTGTCAGAATCATTTACAGAGCTAACAGCATTCTCTTTAGCATTTTTAAATAGGTTTACAAGAAACAGAAAAAAATGCCTTATAAATACTTCACAATAAAGGCAAAGATCTTCTTTACCCGTGAGTGGAAAGCATGTATACTTTGTATAGAATCTATATTCCTTTTATCTTTCAGTGTTAATTTGTCTTGTCCTGAGTGTAAGTTGTTTTGTCCTATATTTCACATCTTACCTACTCCAGACCTTCCAACCAGAATCAGGGTTTTTGTCTACATCTCTTGTGTTGGTTTTCAGTATTCTCCACTTTTCTTATCTAAGCTCCCCAGTCACAATACTTTGCACATTAGAGACATCTTCACAATTAGCTTTCCATTCAGGAAGTAAGTTTCTTGCTTACCTTCCAGTTTCATGTTCTCAGTTTGAATCATTATGTCATTTGTTTATACTCAGCAGACACTTATTGAATACCTAGTACATGTGTTGAAAGCAGAGTCCTTGTTCTCAGGGCACATGAATTCTCATGGGTATAAAGGCAAGAGATAGAATAATAAGAATATGATGTGATATGCTATCTTTTAAATCTATGAATCAATATATATTCATGAAATGAAAACTAGTGACTGTCATCAGCCTTTATTAGATATAGATGGGGTTGTGTATATAAATCCAGACACAATAGAGTTATTGGCTCCAAACAATTGGAAACTAATAGGAGAAAAAACAATATGGTAACAGAAAGGTTTCTTATTAGAAACTATATGATAACAGCTGAGCAATCTTATAAGAAACAGTCCATCGGAAATTAATCTATCTCCAGTAAGATTAGTAACAATTCTTTGTGCCCTATATTCTTGGTCTCAAAGTAATAAAAAAAATTCATATGTATTTTATATTTAGCACCGATCATAAGGACCACTGTTTTTTTTCTTTGGCAGTCACTCATTATTCCATTTGTCTTTCTTGGATAGAAAGACAGTATTAGTGTAGTTATGTTGTACCTTTTGTTTCTATCACTATGGTAAAATACTATGACCAAAGGCAAATTGAGGAGCGAGCAGTTTATTGGACTTAATCACACTCAATCATGAAGAACAGGAATTGATTGAAATACATGGATAGCAGAAATAAAAAGGCAGGTAATAGAAGAAGGCTCTCCTCTGGTTTGTCCTCCATAGCTTGCTTAGCTTGTTTTCTTATACAATGGAGGACCATCTGTCCAATGGATGGTTCAGCCCACAATGGGCTGGGCCTTCCTATGTGAATTACAAATCGAGAAAATGCTCAGATGTGTATACAGAGCAATTGGTTAAAGGCATTTTCTCAGTTGATGTTTTTTCTTCTGATTTGAATATAGCAGTATCATGTTGACAAAACTCTAAAACGCATAGCAGGAACAATAGCAAATAATTTTATCCCCATTGTTAAATGCTGACATTCCAGATTAAGCTACCTCCAAACTACTCCCTAACTCAGACTTTCTTTCTGGCCATCTTTATACTGTGTGAGCACATGATCTTCCCTCTGTGTGTGTAGGAAAGAAAGTTTGGTGGATAAATCTTTGGTTTTGATTTCTTCTTTTCTAGGAACACCATTTCTTTACAGTACCCTATCACTATAACTTCATTTTACTCTAACTACTTCCTTAGTGGTAACACCTTCTAATGCAGCCACTCTCTGTGCCGTTTCTTCAGTATATGAGCAATAGAAGGCAGAAGAGTTAACACAGGTATTCAATATGATCAAAATAATTACTAATATTTTATATTTATGCTTACAACCTCAATAATTAAACATCCCAGAAAAAGCAAAAACAAAATAAAATGATGAACTCCAGATCTTTCTTTCCTTTCCATGGTAGGTCCCTTGCCTGTAGTAAATATTTTCTCTGATATATACAACACAGAATATCAACAACATAGAAACGTAAAAATATGAGTCTTTGATTTTGGTAATAATTAGGAGCTTTGTCACTTCTCTGATTAGGAAACCGAAATCTAGGCTGGGAAATGCCTGTCTTGCACAAGATCTTGAAACAGTTATGGATAGGAGAGTAATATTTGTTTCTTGTGTTTTGATCATAGTCTCTGTTTAGACTAAGTGCAGCATACACACAAGCTTAAGGTCACATTTTACCAAAGGGAATGATGTACTTTTTATTGATATCTTAAAACGTGATTTCTTGTAAAATTCATTACTAGCTTTCTGCACATATGTCACGAGTGTGGTCCTCCACATGCTGTTAAGCTGTCCTCTCTCCTACTTTTTCTACTGAAACCTATCATCTTCCCACATCCCCTTCTGACTGTCCTCGATGTTTTTCTGTGTGACCCAATGAGGTTAAACAGGATTGCCTATTTGAGCAAGGTTTGGAGTTATTTATTGAAACAACAAAAGTGCTAACTGTTTATATATACATTTCTCTTTAAATATCTTTTGAAATTAAATTATAATGGCATCAATTACCCTCCATTTTACTCCTTCAACACTTCCCATAAACATCACATTACTCTCTCAAGTTCATGGCCTGTTTCTTTAGTTTACACACACACACACACACACACACACACACACACACACACACACACACACTGTATTAATATATGTTAAATAATATCTATCCCTAAATATATAAATACGATCTGCTCAGTTCATATATTACTTGTATGTATATGACACCAGGAATGATGTTAGATAAAATACTCAATATGTACTTGATCTTAAGAATAACGAACTTGAGAATACTCTTCTATGATGATAATGGGTTCTTTTGACTACTTTTCCTTTCTCTATTCATTCCCTCTAATTACATCAGTATATACAAATATATATGAAGATACAAATAGATCCTCGGATATATTCATTTATAATACTGCCCTTTGGTCAAAATAACCATGGTTCTCTTCAAACCTTTCACTCTCCTGTTACCATGATATGAATGCATGCGATTGTATGCTCTATCCTTGGAAGAGCTTTCATAGAAGCAGTTCCTTGTTGCCATATTTAAAGTCCCTGAATTGTATTAAATTCCTTGACCACAAAACTTTACACCAGTGAATTTTCTTCTATGAGCACTGATGTTTACAAGATTGTTTCTGGTAGCAGACTTTGACCACTGTATTTCTACAAGAATCCATGGCAGTATTTGAAAACAAGGTTTTTTTTTTTATCCTGTTTGTAGAATTATTCAACAGCTTCATATGACATTTAAAAAAAAATCTTTAGCTTTTCTATTAAATACCACTGTGGAAAATAGGAGTGAAATGTTTTTAAGGAAATAGGTAAAATTTTGTGTATGTGTGTGTATTCATATATATACATATATTCTTTAAAAGTCAAACAAAATTTTTCCTTCTTTTGTAAAAAATGTATGCAGAGACGGTGGCGTACCTTCCTAGATTAGTTTAAAATAGTGTCAAATTTAACAACCTTACTATTGTATTTCATACAAAAAATGTTTCTCTCACAGTAATTCAGACTAAAGTCTCACTTAGGCTCTGAATAACTTTGTTTGATGTCAGATCCTTAAAAAAAATGTATAGTTGCTATCTAGTTAGGGTTTTACTGCTGAGAACAGACACTATGACCAAGGCAATGCTTATGAGGACAACATTTAATTTGGGCTGCCGTACAGGTTCAGAGGCTCTGTCCACTATCATTAAAGCAGCAACATGGAAGCACCCAGGGAGGCATGGTTCAGGAGGAGCTGACAGTTCTACATCTTCATCTGAAGGCTGCTAGCAGAATACTCACTTCCAGGCAGCTAGGTCTACAGTATTAACACCCATGCCCACAGTGACACACCTACTCCAACAAGGCCACACCTCCAAATAGTGCCACTCCCTGGCCAAAGTTCATGCAAACCATCACACTTGCAGTTAGGGAAACAGAACAGCTGTATACACACCCCTCAAACCTGTGGCAGAATATAGACCAAGACTTTGAAGTATGTGGATCACTAATGGTAGAGAGTTAATATAATCAGAAGGCAGATTTTCACAACAGGTAACCTATGTAAAGTATTAATTAACCTATAGTAGGAAAATACAAATCTTTAAGTGGCAAGTCAACATGCTTTCAAGCCTGAAAACTGATCATAAAGGATTCCTTGAAGTGACTGAGTTGAAATTGGCTAATACAGCTTAGTGAATAGGTGCTCATCACTCTTTACATAGGGAATTTTCACCCAAACTGCCTGTCTGCCTTTGCTTTAGTGACTTTTCTATTATTGTGACTAAACACCCCGATCAACACAACATCTAAAAGCAAACATTGAATTTGGTGGCTCCTGGTTCCAGAGGGTTAGAGATGGTGACTCTTCTGGTTGGAAGCATAGCAATAGTCATGGAGGCATGGTGCTGGAGCAGTAGCTGAGAATTAGTTTGTCAAAACAACAACTGTGAGGTTGAGAGGTACACTGAGAATGATGTGGGCTTTTTTAAACCTCAAAGTTCATGCATAGTGACACACTTTAGGCAACATGGTCACACTTGCCAATCCTTCCCAGACACTTCCACCAACTGCAAACCAAATTTTCAAATATATGAGCCGATGGGGATCATCATTCTCATTCAACCAATGAATGCCTCTCTCTCCCTAGTCTGCCTAACTCGTGGTGAACATGCTCCTGATTTCTAGACAAATTCTTTCATGACAAAAATTTTATCATCCTTTCTACTCATCACTGTGTTGTGCTTCTCTTATTTGGGTTCATTGTCTTTGCATTTATTTACTAAACCTCCTTTCTACCCATTTTGTTTCTTGTTCATACTGTCACATGCCAGCTGAGTCTATTCTAACACTTATTGCATACAATCCCTCTTTTTAACAAGACTTGTACTGTAATAAGCCCATGTCCATTTTATGACTCACTAATGAAGTTAATTGACAGCACCTGTTTGAAAAATGTTACACACCTGAGCCTCAAATGATAAACCTCTCCAGTGCTCCATATTGTAAACATCTATGAACTCAGCAACACATGAAGATTATTGCTTGCCAGATGACTGAGGATATCGGTTTTTTTCCCTCACGAATAGAGCATTTTAACCATAAAGCAGAAATGATCGTTTCTTCTTTCTGGATGAGTGTGTCACTGAAACTCTACTTCCCAAAGTTCCTGCAGGCTGATGTGGCTGTGCAGAAAGTCTCTTCTCACTTTTTTGGGGATATCTCAGCTACTTTTGCTGTTGGATGAACCTTTATCTGTGTGTCACTCTCTCTGTCTCAGTGTATCAGGAAGCATTTTGTGTTCATGGGTGTTTATTCCCTGATTTGACTACCACTAAAATATATAAACTTGAATGGATGAATTGATGTAACGATGGATGGATATGTTTTTCATGAAAGGAATAGTGCAAATAATTTGGAATAACTTGTACACCACAGATAATGCCAGGCAAAAGAATTAAACTCCATTAACAGTGAGAAGAAGAAAAAGAAGGAGGGGGAGGAGGAGGAGGAGGAGGAGAAGGGGGAGGAGGATGGGGAGGAGGAGGAGAGAAGG
Organism: Mus caroli; assembly: GCF_978045245.1. NCBI lineage: Eukaryota > Metazoa > Chordata > Mammalia > Rodentia > Muridae > Mus > Mus caroli. The sequence continues at coordinate 85,185,710 of NW_028227268.1, forward strand.
AGGAGGAGAAGGAGGAGAATGATGGGGAGGAGGAGGAGAGCCAAAGAACAAATGCCCCAAAATTTATGTTTCTTCCAAGTAAGTAATTCTATCAGCATCTCTAGCAATAAGTTAAAACTCATTTTCAAAACTTTTGAAAATTTTAGGTATAACAATATTTGTTGGGCTGTATTGAAGTCTAACCTTTCCTAACAGATTAGAATATATCAGAAGTTTGAAGTGTGAACTAAGAGTAAGTACCTCTCAGTTCATCCTGATGTTCTCTACCTTAATATATTTAATGCCATAATGCTACTATTCCTAGATTCAAGGATCTACTGTCAAGATTTTAAAGCCAGTTAAAATATTTTCCATACATTCATTTTCAGTGAAATAAAGACATTTATAAGCTGTCAGAATCATAATGTGTGTGTGTGTGTGTGTGTGTGTGTGTGTGTTGGGGGGAGGTGTTTTGCTAGGATTTAAACCTTTTTCTATTTATATATGTGAGGTATGTTGTAAGTTAAGTGGTAGCCTAATAGAGTGACTTTTCTATGCCATCCCATACCTTCAAAGAAGGCTGCTAAGAATGTATAACTTTTGGAAGCTCATACTCTGTTGGAATAAATGGAATAAAAGAAAGATAAAACATGAAGAACAGAAAACACGATAGCCAAATTTGATTTCTGTTGCTGTGATAAAATACCCCTACAAAAAGCAACTTAGTGGAGAAAGGGTTGGAAAATTGTAGCTGACAATTCTAGGTGTTAGTGCATTATCATGGGAAAGCCATGCTGGGAGGAACTTGATGCAGCTTGTTACATTGCAATTATTTGTCTAAATCCCAAAAATGAATGTATGTATGCTTACTTTGTACTTATTTCCATTGCTATACATATATTTATATTCCATGGTCCTCTGTCTTTATAATGGTACCAACCACAGTGTGTGTGAGGGTGGTAGGGAAGATTTCCCATATTAATTAGCATGCAATCAAAGCAATCTTCCCACAGTCACACTCACAGGTCAGCCTGATTAAAATAACCCCTCACTGGGACTTTCTTCCAAGGTAATTCTAAACTACGTAAACTTGCCAATGAGAACCAACCATCGTTCATGGCATGGTGATAGCATGAGCAAAGATGGTCAAGTTATTTAAGCAGCCCAAGAGAGTGTTTCTGAAGATGACAATTGTGAGTGATTCTTGGAAGAAAGAAGTGTTCAACCTTGCATTTTCCATGGGAAAAAAAAATCAGAAGCTGAATCTTCAAATGCCAAACTTGATGTGCTTAGCATGATAAAGAAAGAGATGTCTAAAATGAAGTAAGATAATGAGAAGCACTGAGAAAGAGACTTGGATTAGGCTATGATAGTTTGGTTGTAGACTGCTGAAAGAGCTTGGTTTTTATTCCATGTGTTGAGGAGAGATGATATCAGATCTATGGCATAAAGCCCTGCTATATGAAAAAGTTCACACTCCTAAAAGCTACAGTTTAAGAAAAGGGGGGAGGAGGAGGAGGAGGAGGATGAAGAGGAGGAGAAGGAGGAGGAACAGGAGGAGGTGAATAGGCATCCTGACTTAAATAAAACACAACTCTTGTAGAAGCATGAAATTGTAATTAAACATCTCTTCCAAATATATGCCACTACTTTATTCACACACCCTGATAACTACTGGAGAAACAGGTTACAATATTTAAAGAGCCAGTTTTTGGCTGACACAGCCACTGCCAGCATGTTCATGTGTACCAGCTGTTTTTTAAAAACTGCATTTTACACCAGGGGAGATTGCACACAGTAAATGTCAAGGATTCACTGGGGGCAGTGCAGTTTCTGAGGCATGAAGCTAATACATATTTGTCTCATTACTGTCAGCAGATCAACTTTATTCTGTGGATGGCAAAGGCTCATAGCTCATAGGAAATGTAGTTACAAATGACCTTTGGGAGGTCGTGGGGACCACAACTTCCAGAACTCACAGCGGAGCCAGGGCCTTTAATAAAATCTAGGGAAATAATTTTCATAGACTTTGTAAACCCTGATTTTCTCATAGAAACAGGGAAGTATTGGAGGAATCACATTTTTCATATCTGATTCATCAAACCCTACATTGGAGACAACATAGAGTGTTTGTATAGGCAGCCTAATCCACTCCTGTGGTTTCCATATTGCCCAGCAATTTTCCTGAGGTAAACATGCTTTGCAGGATCATCAGGCTCTTAATGGTCTTTTGCTTGAGTAATTTCAAGGACAGAAAGAAAAGAAATCTTGATTTGTTGGTAGGGCAATTATGCAGTATGGGGATCAGATTATTTTTTCTATGTGGGTATATTTCTCATAATTTTAATCAAATACCAATATTCCAGAAACAGATTTTTTCCTTTCTTATGATGTTTTCCATTGTATTTAAAACTAAAAGTTTCTCTGTCTCTCTGTGTCTGTCTCTCTCTCTCTCTCTCTCTCTCTCTCTCTCTCTTAGAGAGAGGGTAATATATATATATATATATATATATATATATATATATTATATCTAGGGATTTGATGTAGAAAAGCTTACACCATTGAGTATTAGTAATTTTACTACTCTGTTTTCATAAGAGCTGATATATCCCATGTTCATTAATCATTACTCAATCCTAGGTTCAGTAATCATTAACAATGATTAGTAATGAATAAGTAATACATGAAAATCCCAGAAAATACCTCCTTCTGTTTTGGGGCAGTTCTCTCTTATGTATATGCTCTTTTATGTGGCAGTTCATCTATGCCATGCCAGCATTTGTATTGAGAAGTGTACAGATCTTGGATCACTTACCAGTCAGTGTTCATGATACACACAACCCAGCATCATTGATTAAAAGCTATTGGTGTTAAGTAAGTGACTTGTGAAATTATTAAGAATGAGGCTGGGTTCTTCTCCAAGATGGAACTGGGACAGACTGAAGACAGCTATAAAGAGGAATAGCCTTTCAGATACAGAGAGAAATATTCTAGCAGAAATGTGGAGACATATATTAGCATAGCTCCTACTGCTGGGCCTGGGTGGGTCTTGAGAAGTAAACAAGTTGAGTAGGAAATGTTTCCCATTCAGGAAAAGCCAATAGACAACACCTGCCTGTTAATTCAGTTGTGGTCTTTCCAGAACTGATAACTTCTCTGGCCTTATTTCCAATGATCCTTCTGACTCCTGCCATACTAGTGATATAATCAATTATTACTTATTTACACTTAAGGTTTCCTTTGATTTTTTTCACTGGAGATACCCAAGTAACCAACTCTACCTACCTAAAATTAGTGCTTACATTTTTTAAGTCACTTTTTATACTTTTTCACTTATATAAGCATCAAACATTTTCAGAAGCCAACCATCATTACTTATTTTATTTACTAGCATTGCCTTATATTTACTTAGTTTACCTTTTGTTTTCTCTCTAGTTGGTCTTTTTTTCCAGAAATGATTGTAGCCAAATAGGTAAAATGGTCAAGTACTGGAAATAAAGGGACAAAGTGGAGTCACCTGATATTCAAAGGTTCTATTTAGCTATCTGTATAAAGTCAGTAGCTCACAGACTCCATGTGCTTTCAATGTGATGTTTTGACACACTGTCAGAGAAAAGTGGATTTAGATCTTATATGACTAGATATTAGAGAAAATATGCTATTCTGTGTTACCAATTTCGCTCAAGTAGAATGAGCATTACCGGATTGGTGGATCCTTGATATACTATCATTCTTAGGGTGAAGTCTCACAAGTCTCAGTGCTAATCAATCCTGGCACTGAGTTACAAGTGAGCTTCAGAGGCTGTGTCAACTTCTTAGCATAATGAATGGAAAACTAATATGAGACACTTCATTAAAACACACACACACAGGGAGAGAGAGAGAGAGAGAGAGAAAACACACCTTCCTTGAGTATAAAATGAGTGCTCTTGTCCTGTCCCTAAGTCCAAAGATGGACTTGGGGTGGGGGCACAGTAAGAGAGTTAGGGCTGGGAGGGAGGCATATTGCCTATCTTTCTTTGTTCTTCCCAATGTGGACAGATGAAATAAATCTCAAAACTCCTTGCTCTCATTTTTCTACTACTAACATCTGTAACTGAATACATAGGGCAGATGTTGGAGTGTTGATTATTTGAATATTTAGGGCCAAGACTTTGATCCTAAGAACTTTACCAATGTCACTTTTCACTGTACAGATGCCAACAAAGATCAACATTACACCCATCAGGAATAGTTTAGGCACTTCTTAAAGCTTGAACTATTGCACTACCAGTTGCCCAAATATGACATGTGAGATTCAACACCATAATAAGTGGATTAACTACTTACAGTTGGACAACAAGCATAACAACAACTCTAGAATTAGTTGTGAACTGGTTCCTCTAGGCTCTAGAAAGTTTTCCTAGGTAGATGGAGTCTTCTTCAGTGTTCCATTTTCACCATGACCAAAGGATCCTGGAAAGTGACACACCCACCCCTTAGGTCATGTGCCCAGAGGTTATATGATTCAGTAGGAAAGTATCTGAAGGCTATCTTGCTTCTGGAAGACAGAATAAAACACAGAATGTCCTAAATATTCCAATCCTCATCTGAGCAATAGAAACAAGCTGTAGACTGCCTCAGGCAGTTTCTTCTTCTGTATAAAAGCTGTATTTCTAAACATGCTATGGTAATTCTGAGATGTTCACATGAACATGGAGGAGGGCATGGTGGAGTATGGAAAACTGATTTGTCTGAGAGTAACTGGAGAATTTATCTGACAAAAATCCAATAGAAATACAACACTGTGTGTTATGTACTACAATTCTTTTTTTTACCTCTGAAATAAATGTAGGCCTCATTTTGATGTTTATCTCAAATCATTTCCTTTGAAGATTATCCCCATGATTAGTAATCAAGTTATCCACAACCCAAGGAAAGTTGTTTCTGTGTAATCCTTTTATTATATGAAAACGGCAAGGATGCTGATTGAATGCGGATATTTTAGAACAACAAGATGTAGTAATACACAAGTCAAAACGGAGAGATGCCTACATTAATGACAAAAGTAGTTTTATTTAAAGAATTGTCAGTTGAGTATGGAGAATTGACACATGCCTTTACCTTCAACACTTGGGAGGCAGAGGCTGGTGGATTTCTGTGAGTTTCAGAATAGCCTGGTCTGGATAGAGAGGCTTTGTCTCAAAAAAATAAAATAAACAGCAAAATGAGTGCCGGTTGAATATGAGAATTTTGTGTTTTCCAACCACAGTGTGCAGTGGAGAGCCAGGATCCAGAAGATAGGAAATGTTTGAAGGTAGGGTGTTTGAAGGTAGGGGATTGCTTTGTGCTTCTGCTGCTGAGAATCACCCCAGTACCCAAGATACACACTTCTACAGGTTTAATGAGGGATTTCTTGAATCATGCTAGTGTATTGAAGGAGAAAGAAGGAGTTTATAGAGGTTTCTTGTACAAGTACACGAACTTACATTTTTGATAAGAGTTATATTTCCTTGAAGAACAATTAGTAAATGGCCTTACCTAACTGTAAAGGCACCTGGGAAATGCAATATAGCTACCTTGAAAACTGTCAAGTTATTAGAAACCAAGGGAGAGGTAGCAAGCAGCACGTGTTACTGCTGCAATCAGGCAACTGGGAGGCACTATCAGACCTGAGGGACATCCTACTAACACTTGCTCATCTTGTGCTTTCAAAGTTACTTCCCTGTAGAATATCCTGTAGGAAGGACCTTTCAAATTTTGCTTTAAAAATACTGATGCTAGGTCAAAATATTATTGTATATCACAAATGATTGTATATCACAAAATATTATTGTATATCAGCTAAATGAGTTGCAATGTATGGTAGCGCCTGACAAGACAAGGCTCTATGATCATACAGTCCTACATTTCTGATTTCTATGTGTGAATTCTTCATTCACCTCTCATTTGGACAACTTAACATCAAGCTATTGAGGGTTATACCTGTATCCAAGGTCACTCACTCACTGTCTTATATTCCTTCAGAACTTTTGTATAGCATAGATATATACTTTTCATTCCTAATCAGCAGAAACAATAGTGCTGGGAAAAAAGGCTGAACATACTGTACAAAGGCAAAATATAGCCGACTGCTGGGAACATGTCACTGCAGGCAAAAGCAGTTAGATCTGATGGCTGGATGCTCCTCTGATATTTCTCCTTAAATAACTTAATTATTTAATGAGAAGTGTTTTCATTTTTTAAGTGACATAAAAGATGAGCTTATAGTATTTATACTGAGATTGGATTTACTGACTCTAAGACTTTTTATATGGGAGCAGTAAGTATGCACCAACCTCCAGTTCGTAAGAGATTTCTCTTCACATTGGAAAAAAAACAAACAAACAGGTTTTTATGCTCTGCAAGTATTTCTGTCTTCTCTACGAGCTCCTGTTAGAACACGTTTATTGTTGACTATGGTCCTTGCTTTATTAAAAAGAACTTTGCCCCTTACCTTTGCAAAGCATTTCCCTTTTTTTTTTTTTGCAAACTCTTCTACACATTGCCCTGATATTTACAGATAATGGATTTTCCCCCTTCCCCTATGTAATGTCACTATGGTTGGGGATTGCCCTCATCATAATAGTAAAAGTAGAGGTAATTAATCAGGGCCATTATCGGCATCTCTCTTTATGGCATGCTTTCTCACCAGAATATTTCAATTGAATGATTTCACCACAACCCAAAACATGAATTAGAATCTCATAGGTTACGAGGGTGAGCTTGTGTGCTAATAACAAAACAGTAGGAATGGCAACAGAACAGAAAGCTAAAACACTTTGAATTTAGGAGCAAGGATTCTGAAAGATATTTAAACTACTTTTAAGTTGATCCTCCTCCTCTTCTTCATCATTAAGGCCTCTAAGTCAAGTTGTCTCCTTGGCTCAGCAAGCTGTTAAAATTTCCTATGTTTCTTTTATCAGAGCAAGAAAGTGATGCCTTGTTCCTTTTCCTCTTCCTCATGTGGAGTAGGGGAAGATTTACCCCAAGTCCTTCCCTACTGATGTTTTTCTCAATGTACAGAAAACAGATGAAAAAATAACTATCCCTTTTGTGCTTTATGCTTATTATGTACCCACCATATATCAATGTTTTAATTCTTGGGTTGAATTATTGATTCAGGAATGTGACATGATGAAAAAACATCAGTGAAATGAACAATTTGTAAATGAGATAGAAAATGAATTTGGGGATGGGGCTGGGGAGAACATCCATAGTAGCTTGAGGATGAATCCAAGGAGACTGAGAATCATCTTGAGTATTCACACCAAAGGCAAGCCCTTGGAAGAACGTGGGCCTAGGGTAAGAAAGTGGTACATGAGCTATAGAATAACTGAGCAAACTTGTCATGAAACAATTCATGAAATTTGATCTACTCGCTAATAGGAGAGGGCCTAGGCTCTGAAGGCAGAGACTGTTGTCTCTCCAATAGCAACAACTTGGTAAGCTCCCACTTTTCCTATCCTGAGCTATTCAAGTAAACATATAAGAACTGTGCAGGTCCTAGTACATGTAGAGCATAGCCCCTGGTAGACAAGGAACGTATGCAGGGAATATATACACAATGTATTGTACATGGTTATCACTTTCTACAAATGTTTACAGAACTGCGAAGAGTATGTCTGTCCCATAAAATCCTTGGGTGCCATGAGTAAAAGGGACTTGGTGATGGCCAGACACCACCAACTGAGTTCTAAACAAACCACATGGCTCTGTTGTTGGCAGAGCTCTTGGTTTCCAAGCAAGTCTTGCACTGGTCCTTCCTGAAAACACCAAGAGAGGCTGTGCAAGACAAGAATTGCCATGTCGGAAAGACAGTTTCAAGCTTTCTGTGGGTCAAAAGTCTACAAAGTAGAGTTTTGAAACCCAAAGTAACAGAATAGAAAAGAAAAAGGGACCTGAAATAAGAGACCAGTCTCTGGGATTATACTCATATTTTTTTTTAACTGTAGATAACTTAAGTGACCTGCCTGCTGTCACATAGAGCCTAGGAGAGGAAGACCTTGGGGTTCCTGATATTTGAGAGAGACATTCCCATGCTATCAATGTGACAGAGGATACAAAATGTGTATCCTAAAAAGGTAGAGAAGACATTTCCAACTAGAAGTTATTTTCAGGAGTCAATGCTCTGACAGCAAAGAGGTCAAGAGACACAAATGACATCAAACCTAGCAACAGGGGCAGTTGGCCGGGGTTTCTCCAGCATATCTCCTTAAGGTAAATTTTCAATTTCTACAACCCCTGCTCTGGAGTATTTCCTATTGTCTGTCTCCCTGTTTCATTGGGTTGTTAAAACTCCATAGTTTTCTTTTATTAGAACAAGGAGGAAATAATCCAAATAACCAGTCTTTCCAGGTGGCAGCAGCAATAATGCCCTTTGCTGAGATATATGCCATTGATGAGGGACTTGAAGCTAGAGCAGGAAAGGACCACAAACAGGAGGACACAACTGAAAACTGTATATTATGTGCCAGATCTTCATAAGTGGTACTCACATAGCCTTTGTGGGGCTTTTCTTGGATGGTTTCATTATAGGAGGTTTTATCCAAATCCTTTTGATTCTCTGGCTTCTTTGGATCCCAGGAGGACTCTTACCCTCCCATCCTCCTTTTCCTGCTCCCACAGGGATAGTGGAAAAACCCTCATTTCATTATTATGCAAAGTAAATTGTGCTTTCTTTGTTTCCATTGCTCCAGCCCCAACTCAACCTTGGCACTTATTCCTGGATATTCAAATGAGATGCTTTCTTTCTTAAAAGTTCTATTCATTATAGTTTCCATATTTAAAAGACTAACCAGAAAGGGGAAAGAAAAAAAAAAACACAAAAAAAAAGGAGGAGGAAGAAGAGAAAGGAAAAGGAAAAGGAAGACAGAGAAGTCCGGTATGTTTTTGCATACCTCCATCCAAATCCTGATACTGGTCTCCAGTTGGAACAGCAGCACTCTTTTTATGGAGGTGAGGAAGTATCAGAGGTAGGAAAAGCATACTGAGATCTCTGTGGTTCTATATTCCCCTTAGCGTCAGAGATGAATTCAGAGAGAAGACAAGGTAAGGAATAGGAATTATATTTTACTACAGTGAAGGCAAACACACAACAGAAATTAAAGGCTTCTAAAGTGATAATTGTGTATACTCTCCAACATACACACACACAAACACATACACAAACATACACATGCACACACAAGTATGCTATATAACTTGTGTGCCATTAGTTGGAGAAATTATTAATGATTATGAGAGAAGAGAAGGCAATTGCAGAAATGTATGTAAAATTTATCAGAATAGGGCTGATTCTTTTCCTATTCTCAAATGGAGTTTTGTATCTGTCCTGGTTATCCTGGCATGGTATGAAAAGTCCTATCTCCCAGACAAAGGAATAGACATGCCATTGCAGTGAAGAACAGGATAGACAGTGGAAGCTGTCTGCACTGGCCATGTTGTCTCAGACACTTGGGGTGACCTAGACTGTACTGTTTGCATAGCACAGGGTATGATACTCTGCAGTAGCACAGCTCTAGATAGAATCAGCCTGTTGACACCTGGAAATTTGCATATTTTCTCCCACAGATGTCTATTCTACCTCAATTTAATCTGAGGTTTTAAGAGAGGAAACAGGTAGGAAAAGGGAAATAGGAATTTTAGAATCCTCTTCTACGGGGGATGTAAGTATTTTTAATCTAAAAAGAAGAATACTGGTGGCCTTGCAACTGTGTAGTTACCCCTGTGTAGTACTTCCTAAGAGGAAGATAGAAGTAAGTTAGAGAGAAAATCTCTTCAAGCCAAATGACTGACATTATGGTCATGAGCGAAATAATTGGAAGACTTGAAAAAAATTTCTTCTTTCTACTTACTTCTGTACATTTTTATGGTGCATCAAGTCTGTGCCAGATTCTGTGCATCCTCTCCCACTGAAACCAGACAAAGCAGTCATGGAGACAGAGCTGCACATCAACTACATTTGTACCTGGGGGCTTTGGTCCAGCCCATGTATATGGTTTGTTTAGTGGCTCAGTCTTTGAGAGTGCCCAGGGGTCCAGGTGAGTTGACTCTGTAGGTCTTTCTGTGAAGTTTCCATCCCGTTCAAGGCCTTCAAATGTTCCCCTAACTCTTCCATAAGAGTCCCAAACTCAGTGTTCAATGTTTGGCTTTGAGTGTCTGCATCTGTTTCAGTCAGCTGCTGTGTAGATCCTCTCGGAGGATACATATGATAGGTTCCAGTCTGCAAGCATAATGTAGAAGAATGCAAATAGATTCATATTTGTCATTCTACATAATACTCAAGTCCAAGTGGATCAAGGACCTGACCATGGACCAGATACACTAAATCTAACAAGAAAAAAGTGGGGAATAGCCTTGAACATGTTGGTACAGGAGTCAATTTCCTGAACAGAACACCTAATGCTCAGACTTTAAGATCAATAATTGATAAATGGGACTTTGGGAAACTGAAAAGCTTCTGTAAGGCAAAGGACATTATTAATAGGAAAAAATGCCGGCCTGCAGATTAGGCAAAGATTTTCACCAACCCTAAATCTGACAGAAGGTTAATATCCAAAATATATAAAGAGCTCAAGAAGTTAGACTCCAACAAACCAAATAACCCAATTTAAAAATGTAGTACAGAGCTAAACCAAGAATTTTTAACAGAGGAATCGGGAATGGGCAAGAAGCTCTTAAAGAAATTCTCAACATCTTAGCCTTCAGGGAAATGCAAATCAAAATGGTCCTGAGATTCCACCTTACACCAATAAGAAAAAAACTTCTGTACATTTAAATTTTAAATTACAATCATAGTTGAAAAGAAGTGAAAATGACATACCATGGGAAGAGATGGGTGTTGAAAAAATTAAGAATGCCATTGACATATAAACTTTGTGGCTGCATTGACTGACATAAAGATAGATAGTACATGTAATCACATGATGATGTTCACATCATGGGATGACGAGACATTTGAGAGGCTGGGATAGATGTGACTCAAGAAGTAATTATAACTCACATAACACAAAATATCAAAAAAACTTATTTGAAAGAAACAAACCATGAAAGTCTACATCACAGAATATACCTGCAATGAAGGAGAGAGGTGAGATACAGGTTACTATAGCTGGTATCCACTTGTGCAAAACATTGTTCTTGAGTGACAGTGAACCTGCCATAGTATCCAATCTGCTATGCAATTAATCTACAAGTATTGTTAAACCATACTCTTTAAATGGAAAAGCTTGAATAAAATAAAAATCAGAGTTTTGTTATTTTATTTTTGATCTGAGCTGATACAGGATTTTATTGCTCCATGAAAGCAGCTTAAGGCAAGTGCTCTTCTTGACACAGATAATGCCATAATGTTGAGATTGCCAAGATCGACTTGGCCAGTTGCTACCTTGTTAACCTGGCACTCATGCCTCTAAATGAGATGTATCTTCAAAGAAAAAGTTCTTGTCCTCATTTACCCTTCCCTTAGTGACATTTATATATAATTTATTGGAGACACACTGTTTATATTTCTAACAGTAAGCTTTGGCTTAGAACTTCCCTCCATTTGGCGTCTTTCAAGTTTGCCCAGATCAATGGCATCTAGCATCATACCTATGTTAGGAGTATCTTGGCTCTGGAGGTGTTTGACTTGGGTAGAATCCCAATAATGCTATGAAAGATAACTTCCTTTTTCAGAGTCCACAACACTTTGCAATCAGAAAGGAGCTTCCTTCACTATAGCCCCTGTTCTGGTTCCTGCCATTGCTACGTAGGTCTTTACAGCAATGTAGTTAAGCCTAAATGACAGAAAATATCATGTATAGCTTTCTCTTCACTCAAAAAGTTTAGATAGATTTTGTGCCCAATATAATCATTTCTCAGTTTATGCCAATACCTCACAATAAATACCTAGGGGTATTTATTATATGTATTTTCCTTTTTTAAGACATAAAATATATATGTGTGTTCATGTGTATTTGGGGGTTGGGTGAAGTGAATCTATATTTGTGAAAGTAGGTATTCATCATGGCCACAGGCATTGGATTCCCCTGGTATATAGTTATAAGTGATTATGAACAGCTGAAACTGGGTGGTGGAAATTAAACTTGGGTCCTCTGTAAGAGCTGTTCTTAATGTCTGAGCCATCTTTCTAGCTCTCTATGTAGTTTCCTGTTCAAAATGCCTGTGTGTAGTTATACCTCAGCTCTCTAGAACTTGGTCCGTGGATCAGCTGGTCTTTTAATCTTCTGATAATTGCTTTGGAGTCTACCAAGTCCAAGAGGCACAAAGAGTCAGAGGAATTATGCATATTTCCCCTGTGTACGTGAATCACATGAGTCTGACATGAGCTTACAAACAGAAGAATGAAGGCTTTTGAGCAATTCATTTAAGAATACAGGAGGGAAGGAGAGGTCTTGTTTGCTCAAGTGATGATGTGTGCCTGGTTCATCACCTAAGCCAGTTGTGGCTGCTACATAATGATGCTCTACTTCTCTGCTGAGTAAAACGTGGAGTTGAGCTGGTAGAGAAAAATGTGCCATAGCAAATTGACCATGAATAAAACAAATTTACAAGTTTCTCCTGGGTGTCTGATTATCTAAAAATCTGCCAGGAAATTGAATTGCCTGTCAGCTGCCCAAATTATTTTACGCTCTGCTATTGAAATTCTTGGTGGGGTAGGTTTTTAAGAGGAAAAATAGGAAATGAGTTGGAAATGATTGATCCAACTTGAAAATAACAGTGTATAGAATAGCTTCTTCCATGTGGCGGTGACACCTTCCATTGCATTATTTTCTCCTCTATTCAAAGAACAGAGAATCAAAACTGAAGACCCATTTTCAGTGGCACAAATATTTTGCATGAGGTTTATCGACTTGTTTTTGGATATGATATGGAGAGTTAAGGATCGTAATCACCCATTTTAGGGCTGGACTGTATTACTGACATATTTTAAAAAGTATTTATCTATGAATATAAAATAAATTGATGTAAAAGGCATAAAAACTCCAGCGGCACGTTTGTTGATGTAGATATCACATTTAAGTTATTGTATTCATGTGGCACTTGCATTCTTTTCTTTTGGTAATGTGGTACAACATGAGAAAATGTTCTTGTTCTTTGAGGGTAGCTTCAGAATAAGCTTCATCGTTTTCCTTTAATGATTCCAGTTTTGAAATTCAGGCCATCCAATTGCTTCTCCAGCATCCCTTAGTGTTGTCAGCTTAAGAACCCTAGGTCATTTCCTCTCCTAAGTTATCTTTTCCACATAATTCTCCACAACTCTGCCAGGCACTACTCTTGCTTTAGTTCTTAGTGGCAAATACTCCTGACACTACAGAGCCTCATTTGTTAAACTCTGCTTGTCCAGAATTTTATTAGCTCTAAATTTCACAAGGTCAAGCCTTGAGGCTCTGTCCTCATATCTCATCAGTGAAAATAATTACAACTCTTCCATATTAGTTTTGTGAAGCCCACCCTCTGATCTCCAACTTCAATAATTCTATTTCCTCCCTCTAGGGGTTGACTTCCTTGAACATTAGCACCTACAGTCTGAGGATTCTGTAAGCTTCTCATTTAGTGTCCCCACTGTCTTCATTACATACATTAATTATACGGTAAATTAGAAGAATAATAACCTCATTGCTAATCTTCCATTTTCCATTTTTTCTCACATCATAATGAATCTTAAACTCACAACCCTATAACTACCACCTTTCTGGTTATCATCACCAGTGGTGTACATATGAAGTTTACATGCAAGAGAGAGAAACACCCACCTTATTCCACGACTCTCATTTCAGTTTGACAAAACAAAATCATAGATGCTGAACAGATAAGAGCATTTCTTACTCTGGTAGAAGACTCACATTTAGTTTGCAGCATTCATATGGAGACTTCCAATCACCCATCATCTTTAACTCCATTTCTAGGGAATGTAATATCCTCCCTCAGAATCAGGGATGTAGATGATACAGATACATACATGAAAGCAATACATATATACTCATAAAAATAAATAAACCCTTTAAAAGACAAGCAAGCAAACATGCATAATTTAACTTAGTGCGCTGATCAGTCTCCCAGCACCTTAACAAGTTTCTATAAATCCTCGTTACTTCTTCTTCACACTCTCTCCCAGTTACTAATATTGCTTCCTCTCTCATATAGAAAACTGAATTCCCCAGGATCTAATCATGTAACCTCAAAGCACATCACCTCCCTGCTTGCCTTTGCACTCACCTATTCTGTCTTCCTACCTACTAACCATAGCCATCTGAAAAGTCAATACCGGTCTCATGGATAGTACTCTTTGCAGTACTCTGAGGGATTTCTTCTGGCAACTTTCCTAATATTCCCACTAATATTATCAACTTGTAATTTACTTCTCTTATATTGAAATTACTAAATTGTTTTTCATTATCATGATTTTATTGGTTGTGACTTAGCTACTTGCTCCTAGACTGAAAAATGAGGTTTTGATCCACTACTGCACCATCAACCATGACAAAGTTCCTAAAAATCTTCGTGAACTTTTCTATTGTCCTTTGTGTCATCCAGTTTGATGACTTCAGAAACCACACTGCTATGGGATTTTTTTTTCTCCTTGCCCAATTACTCGCTATAGTCTTTGCTAGATTCTTTCTTTAGACTGAAATAAATGGATTATGGTCATATTTTCTTCTGTTTATAATTTCTCCTTAACCACTCCATTAAGTTTGAAAGCTGTAAATATAATTGGTAGAAGATAATTTCCAATTTTGTATTTGTTATACAAACCTGAGTGTCACACCCAAACCCAATTTCTGCATGGATATCCATGAGTATGATGAAGAACATAGGGTCAATTTGATCCCCTGTCACACTTCCACTGGGACCTTCATCTGCAACCCATTCTTATTCTGGTTTCACACTCACCTGTAGTTTCTTGGAAACTTTCCAACTCAAGTACCGGAATTCAAGTGGAATTCAATCGTTTCTCCTTCCTCCTAGAACCATTAGTTTAGTCACAACTATCACCTCGTCTTACCTAAATCCCAAAAGAAGCTTCCTGACGAGATGGTCCACCTGTGCCTTCATCAACCACTCCAGCTCAAAGCATACCCAGTCAAAGCCCATAAAATTCAAGTGTGTGTCGCTTCTATTCTCAGCAGCCCAATGTAGAAATTTGCTACTTTATCCACAAACTACAATGCGAAAACAAGACCTCACCACTACCAACAGCAACAACAAAATACCCAGCCCAACAAGCCATATCATTTTCAGACTTTCCATTCACCCCATTTCAATGGTGAGATTACAACACCTTAAAATTTGTGCTTATCCAAGTAGACGTATTCACTCACTTCTTACAGAGAACTGCTCCTATGGGGTCTTCTCTCTGTTCACCTAGCCCAAACTCTGTCTATTGTCTCTTCCCCATACCCCCATGCTTCCTTATTCTAATTGGTTTTTAATAATATGAAACACCTTTTAAAATGTCCATAGCATTATTTGTTTATTGCTTATCTCCTATTTACTACTCTAGAATAGAAAGCCCTCAGAAAATTTTATGGAGTTTGTTTCCTGCTGTGTTGTGAGGGGTAATCTGTTGGTAATCTATATATAAAACTCTCCTACAGGTGAAATGATATGTGATGGCATATATCTTTGGTTTTATTTATTTGCTATTAAACACAAAATTACACTTATTTTCTAAGTATTACAAAAGAATGCCAGTTTTTCTTCTTCTAATAGGACCCCTTATTTTCCCTTTATTTTCACTGTTTTATTCAAGGCTCTTACTGCCTTTCTGTTTTGTACAATCTTCTTTTCTGTTTTATATAATCTTCTATAAGTCCAGAGTCCCTCTCATCTACATTATAGATTACCCATATAGAATGGATCTTTAAGAAACTATTCTATAACTATTTTGCTCAAAATAAGACCCTCAAAGTATAGAAATGTGAACACCTTCTTTTGACCTATAAAACCTCCTCCTCTGGTGGTATTGTCTTTCCATTACACTCCACAATGGCAAACCCATGGCTTATCTAACACACAAGATTCTACAGCCACACTCTAGGAAAGGGAAGAAGGAAGCAGTGGACAATTTCAGTCTTTTGATCATGGGAGAGGCACAGACAATTGTTACTCTAACAAGTTCCTGGAAACTTTCCAAACCCAAGTTCCAGAATACAAGGAGAAAGCAGTCATTTCTCCTTAATGCTATTGTTCTTGTAGTTGGTTCAGAAAATATGGCAGGGATTTGAATTGAAATGGGGGACAGTGATGAAACACAGTGACCTGGTAAATCCTGAAACTCTGCTGCCCATTGGCCACTTGAAGAACTTGCTTTGTGAGGTCTGAGTTTTATTGGGCTCAAATGTGGCAACATTTCTAAAATTAATAATTTCTTGTAAGTGCTCACTTCATGTGAGACAATATTTATTTCAACCCTTTCAATATCTTTGGACTGGGTAACGTGAATATAAATTCCCGTACACACAGAGTATAAATTCCAAGGCCACACTTGATGCCTGAAAATGTATAGATTTTTCTAACATGTTTTTATACACTGATATATCTGACACATATGTATGATACTGTTTAATTTGTAAATTAGAATCTATAACGATTAACAGCATGGAGAGCAGAATAATTTTAAAAATATGCTGTAACAAATATTACATGGAGAATGTAGGCTCTTTCCTTCTCTCTCTTCCACTTCTCTTCATACATCTTATTTTAATGTATCTGTATCATTATGTTTGATGATACTTAAATCTATTAATAGACACTCTTAGATAAGGGCAAATTTGAAGTTTTGTGGAAATTTTAAATAAAATCATAAATACTTGAACATAAACACTTCTGATAAGTAGAAAGTGCATTAGCATTTCTATAGGACAATGGGTTAAATGATGTCCCAGGAAGAAAGAAGGAGTGGAGCAAGAGATTTTATATTGCTACTATGAACATGACATGATTTTAAAATACAGAGTACAGGCCTGCAATTTTCCATTGAGTGTTTTCAAACAATAGTTGTTGTCAGGAAACTGAAGCCATGCAAAGTGAAATCCCTGAGAAGAAAGGGCTGATGTTATGATTTTCCCACTTAGTCAAGTCACTTGTAATGGGCTCAGCAGAGATGAACAAAGCCTAGATTTGAACTACTTCGACATGTAACCATGTCGTCCTGTGTATTTAAGGTATTCAGCTTAAGGCTGACTCAATATTTCTTGCTTCAAGTTTCAGTTAATTTTATATTACTGTGGGTCCAGTCCTACTGACAGGGAGTCACAGACACATTTATGAGGGAAAGATAAAGTGTGGAGGATTGGAAATTTTCTAATGTTTTTCCAAACTATGCTATTTTGAATTTTTAATGCTAATTTTGACTGACATGACATGCCCAGTGACAGAAAAAGAAAACAAATCTCTACAAGTGTCTCACGGGAGCAGATATTACACTAATGGACAGTTTACAGTTTTGCCAATAAGTAAATAAAATTTGAAATATCAAAGAACTTTGGGGAATGACATGTGTCTTCTAAAATCATTGCCCTTTGTCACCAGAGGGCCCATCTAATGAGAGGTGGTATGTAGCACCAGGAAAAGCAGTTGGTTGCACATCAAACTGAATGTAGAATGATAGGGATCGCTGAAGATTTGCCAGGCTGCCAGTGAATTGGTTTTTCGTGTCCTCAGGGATAGACTGCCCTGTGAGAATTTGAACCTATCAGTTAGCTGTCAAATTTCATTTGACACCTCATCCAAAATTTAAAAGGGGCCCGCCATCTGAAGTCAGGGATGTTCAGGGAGGAAGGAAAAGGCTATTTCTTTCCAGGCTAGCAGGATTGGAGCTGCCAAGTGCTTCAGCTGAGGGCAGCAGGCTAGCAACCCTTCCCAGAGCAACCTTCACAGACTGTATGGCTTTCTATGTAAGCAATTTTTTCTCAGCTTCTAAACTCATTTTTCTCTCCTTTTTTCTTTCTTTCTTTTTTCTTTTTTCTTTTTTTTTTTAGACAGATGCCCCCCCACCCAAGGCATAGAATCCCTAAGGGGATATTTAGTACAACTTGCAAAACTGCCACTGTATTGTTACCAGACAGAGGTGACAACTTGTAACTCAGAGGTTACTTAATACGATTGAGGGTTCCCTCTCTTCTTTAGGATCTCTCTCTCTCTCTCTCATAGTCCGAGAATTTCTCATGTGCTATTTTCCTTTTTATAAAATGCAATATTTACATTATTTATTCAGGAGTGAATACAGTTCATACTAAAGGCAGTTGCACAAATCCTGCAGATGTGCTCTGTACTGGAAATGTTTGCACACTTGGATGAGAGTTCGCCCTAAAGCTTCTGTTTCCAGTGGCCCCTGTCCCCTGCTCACTGGTCTCTAGCTAACTAATTTAAATGGCTTATTGGAGGGAAAGCTTTTACAAGTTGGAAACCACCCTAAGACAAGGACCCCTTGATGGATTCGTGATTGACCTCTTGATTATCCGAGGCCATCTGAGAAGATTAAAAGGGCATGGAGAGGTGTGTTAGCTGCAATCAGTGTGCTGTGCCCCCCCCCCTTTGCTTCTCCTTCACACAGACTGGTTCATCAAAGGACATTTGCAATGCCTCATTTCAGAGATCCTGGCTTCAAAGTCAGGCTTTATTTCTCAAAGAGAAAAAATTCTAAAGTCTCTTCCTAAATTCCTTCAGGGCCAAAAGGAAATATATATGTGTATGAATATATACACTTATATATTCATTCATTCCTCTGTCATTTCTATGCTCACTTTTGGGAGAAAAGAGAGGAAAATGTAAGTGCATATGTAAGGGAATTCCTTGAAAAGTTAAAGAAAACAGCCCTCACTTTTGTCTTATCCCACTATAATTTCCCTAAGTTTCTTTGGGATACTCATTGTCATCAGATCTGCATGCTTATCAAACTATAGAGGGTGTACAAAGGTTTTAATTTAAACATTAGCTCCTTAGGTAAATGAAGCTCGGTTCCTGCCTTTGCAATCTAATTCACACAGGGCCAATTTTATTCTTGTTCCATTATTTCATCCCATTTCTGTGATCACAAGTCTCCCTTTGAAGTTGGTTGGAACTCTGAGAGCAGAAAGAGTCCCTGGGTCTCAGAGTGAAATGCGTAATAGATCTGTAACCTTCTAGTCCAAAGGCATGCTCCCTCTCCCTCACTCTCCTTTCCCCTGGGGTCTTCCTCTGGGATTTGCAGGACTCCTCAAGTTGACTTACATTTCAACTCTCTGAATGATAGGCATTTTAATTGAGCAATGCACTGTGTGTGCAAAACACATCAAAGTTGGGTTTTATTCAAGCTATATTTTAGATGGATTTATTTTAAAAATAACATAAGAAATACGCAACCAGAGTAAACACAAATTGTCTCATTCTTTGCGTGTGTGTGTGTGTTTTTTAAAAGAAGGTTGTTTGCACTTCAAAAGAGGACATAAAGTTAGCATTTCTACAAATAGAGATGGGCAATACACCTGACCCTCCTTTACTCCTGGGTTGAGCCTGGGAAAGAGTAGCACAGCTACTGAGATGAGATTTCCAGACAGCAGAGAGATATACTCCTCCCCATCAGCACATACATTGCTCATGTCAATAGGCTCATTGCATGCTCTTATGAAACCATAAAAGCTACAAAGAGTAGAATTAAAAAATTGCTGTCCTAAGTTAAAGACTAGATTACAAACTGGTCCAGTTTGCCCTGATTTGAGGGGATTCTGCTCTTTTCAAGAGCTGTCTGAGACAGCGAGAAAGTTTGTCATTGTAGTCTGGAAAGCAAAACATAGAAATAGCCGTTGCATCCTTATTCTTGGTCCCTATTTGTCTTAGTTATGGTTTTACTGCTGTGAACAGACATCATGATCAAGGCAACTCTCAGATGGACAACATTTAATTGGGACTGGCTTACAGGTGCAGTCTATTATCATCAAGGCAGGATCGTGGCAGCATCCAGGCAGGCATGGTTCAAAGGTGCTAATAGTTCAAATGAAGGCTGCTAATGGAAGACTGATTTCCAGGCAGTTAGCATGAGGGTCTTAAGCCCATGCCACAAGGACTCACCTACTCCAACCAGGTCACACCTTCAAATTGTACCACTTCCTGGGCCTAGTATATATAAAACATCACAAGATTCTTTTTTTTTTTCTTTCTTTCTTTTTTTCCTTTATCAAGTAGATAGGAATAGGAGTAAAACTGATGGTAAGATACCAAATCCAATCAGAAAGTCACTTAGGTTTGGACCACATATACCAAGATGAACAAAGTATAAAATTTTTATTTCTTTCAGTGTGTCCATATGTGTACCGGGTAGCAGTCAGCATCTGGTGTGGGTACTAGTGCCTCCTTTTGTTCGGTGGACATAATAGGCCCTGTCACATGAATTTCCCAAGCCCTGAGGACAGTCATACTCAGCTCAGGAACTAGACCAGGAATTGATGGTTACTCTACTCATGGCCCAACAGGCTCAGAGTAATAGCCCTAGACCAAATTTCAGCTAACTTTCAAATATGATTGTGATTGTGACACAATGACTTAAAAAAGAAGTCTAAAACATTTCCCTTTGGCATTCCTCAGTGTGCTTCCAGGAAGTTTAGAGTCTCTCAGGTCTCCCATAGCTCTAAGACAAACTAAACTCTGAAAACTGCCCATCTTGCTCCTCTCCTTGAGAAAGCCCGTCGTCTCATCTGTTTAATCACTAAAATACTTCCTACTTAAAACATGTCAAAAGTGTAAGCCTAACCAGTTTACTCTGATTGTAAATCAAGTGCTTCCTCCAATATGCCTTTCTGAATTGGGAAAAATGGGGCGCTTACGGATCAATATGTGGCATTCTGCATGTTGTGATCAATTGGTGATTAAGTGCAAATGGTTTAGCTTAATTTGCTTTGAAAAGCTGTGCTTGAGCTGATAAAGTGTAGAAGCGTTTCTGAGATGAGATACAAGGAACAGATGTTTAGTATAAAATATTGATAGCACAGAGCAGAGATAAGCTTGGTATTTAATTTGTCTTAATATTTCCATTGCTACAAATTCAACAGCTTTTATCTAACTGGGTAATTACAACTTCGTTTCCCCCCCTTGGCAAAAGATAAGATAGACTTTTTTTTTTCCAGTTTTCTGTCATATTTAAACTCTTTATGTTCCCCTTCTGTGTTCCTCTTTTCTCCCCTGGGCTGGGTGCTGGTTCCTTTATTTTAGTTTCAATGGCAATCTTCACTTCAGAGATTAGAAAATTTGTTTAGGAAAGTTGATATTTTTCCTACCTTGGAGTTTTTAGGATGCTGAGTCCTGTGACCAGGAAATGAATAGCATATTAGGATGTAGTTGACTGTTTTTGTGTGACTACAGTGTTCATATGTGAAAGAAGATAATACCTGTCTTTGGCTGTGTGTTTTCTCTCCAGTATCATTCACAGCCTCTAGTAGCCTCTGACCCATGAATGTGATACCCAATGCAGCAGTTCAGGGATGAGTTTGTATCCTTGGTCAATTATAATGTTAAGGCATTATGGGAAATGTTGGAAAACCTCAGCAGTGGCATCATATGATACCCAGGATAACGGAGTCCCCTTTGGACATTCTTAGTTTCACACCTGAAATAATTTCAGAACAGAAACAGAAGCCCAAGGGCAAGAAATGGACTCAGATGGAGGCTTGAGGACAGTGTGTTAGACTTTAAAAGGAAAACCTCAGGGCAAGCAAGCTGTAAATCCTGTAGCTGCCTGGAAGGAAAGAGGAAAGGAGAGAAGAAATAAAAGGCATGCTGTCTGGACTAAGGCAGTATGGAGATTAGCCAGTGGAGAGGCAGCCACAGTGAGGAAGGAGGGCAGTGTTAGCTGAGACATTAGTTAGGTCCCTTAAATGAATACTGAGGCTCGGCAAAGCAGAAAGAAAGAAAGAAAGAAAGAAAGAAAGAAAGAAAGAAAGAAAGAAAGAAAGACAAGAGAAGAAGAAGAAATAGGTATACCTTTCTGAGTCTTGTTCAGGAAGGTGTCCTGTGCAAACCCAGCTGAAAATCCTGAGGAACATCATATGGGAGCTGGAATTCTGGGAAGGAAAAATACATAGCTTAAGGTGACCTTACTTTCCTGGGTATGGTTTCTGAGCCAGGTCTCAGAGATGTCTTACTAGATTAGCCCATAAGGGAGGAGACATGGGCATGTCTCCATCTTGAGTTAGATTCCTTTCTTTACAAGCTCATTTCTATGCCTAGGATGGATAAAAGGGTTGGTCATGTGAGTTCCTTTGCTGGAAGACCAGCTGGGATCCACTATGACACAGCTGTAGTACTCTACTTCCTGTTGAAGGCAAGGGGGTTGAGACTGGGTGGATAAACAGGCCAAGGTCAAAAGCTTGCATTAGGGCAGTAACCTGGAAGTTGCACACAGCAGCTCTCGTCATCTGCCATCAGCACCTTGTACATATAGTTCTGTCTAATGGGAAGAAAGTCTAAGTAAGTGTTTTCTCAAATAAGAAAACATCAGACTTCTTGTAGTGGTAGATGAAGGCAGCTCTACAGAAAGACATACTCTTTAAAACCACAGAAGAACTGCACATAGTGATGTCACGACTTCAAGCCTAAGCAAAAGGAAAACTAAGAGAAATTAAACAGTAAACTGAAAGAAAGTCTCTAACTTTGAGGACATGTGTTGGCCTTCATGAAAAAAAACTATGAGTTCACTTCTGGACTTTGTGGGTGACCATGATGGAGCCAACTCTGTCCCTAGGTCCATGAAGCAACCTACTGAATGATACAATGAGGTGGGGTAGGGGCAGAATGAACTTAAGTCTTCTGATTTATCATGTTAACAAATATGTGCCTTCATGGAAATAGTCTCAAAATTGACAAGGAAGGTGTCCTGAGATGAGAATGATCAAAATCAGTGAATAGAATGTAGGGATGGGACACACATGTCAAATGCCTGTCCTATGCAACTGAGACAGCATGAACTCATTTCTACATAGTCTAAACTAATCTACATAGGGAGATCCAGTGCCATAGGTGTCCTATTGTGCCACAAATAAATAAATAAATAGTTAAGTTCCCTAGAAATTTCAGTCGAGGTCATAGTATATGAAAGTCTGGCATCTATCACACGTAAATGTTGAAATGAATGAAGAATGGGATCCACTATACAAAGAACTAAAGAGAAAGGAAGGGAGGAAAGAAGGGAGGGAGAAGAGAAAAAGGAGCAGAAAGATTTGAAAAACAGAGAACCAGAGGGATGACTCAGAGGATAAAAGTGCTTATCATGCCAGCCTACAATACGTTTGATTCCGAAACACAGGTGGAACCAACTTCCACCTGTTGTTTCCTGACCTCTACATGCTACATCACACTCATGTGCACGTGTGCACTCTCTCTCTCTCTCTCACAAACACACACACACACACACACACACACACACTTTTAAAGAATGTGGTTGACTTTGGATATAAACAGGGGGTCCTTTCAACCATGGGAAAAAAAAAAGCTCTTTGTCCATCTTTTTGACCACCTTTCTCACAGGTCCCTGCACTCAAGAGATGGAGGTTGAGCAATCTCCTTGGTGAGGCATTTTCTCTTTGAAAGAACCCAAACAAACAACTTTCAGATCCTCTAGAAGCAGTTTGCAAGCTTTAGTGTCACATCTCTATTTCCAAAGAGAGTATCCGCTTCATATTTGCATAACTAAAAGGCTCAGTTAGATGGCTTTTGAAGAACAAAGGCACATTCTGCCTAAAGAAATACAGCATTGAAGTTCCCCCACTCTGGAGAGTTAGAAACCACTTAGCTGTCTTTTATCATCCCATTTCCCCCTTCCCAGCCCCACCCCCACTCGGCCTCCCCATGTTTCCATCCACAAAGCTTTCCAAAATCACGGTGTCATCAGACACCAGAACCCTTGAAGCATTGACAGTACCTGCTAAGCCGGTCTCTCTGCTCTTTGGTTGCCTAAACTCTAATGAGGTGCAAGAGCCTGACTTAAAAGCAAGCTTCCACCACCCTCATATTCTGTAATGTACAATTATGAGTTTGACGGAGAGGGGCAATGTCAGGGGTGCACTTGTTTTCAAGGAGCCGTCAGAATATTATGCCGAGTACACTGTTCGGTAATTACAGTTGGAGCGGAACAGTGTTGACTCAGACGTGTGCTATATCACCTTAAAATTCCCTCTGAATGTTCAAATAGAGATCGCTGATCTCTTCGTGGCCCTTTGTATTTGCAGCATACAAAAAACGGTTATGTTGGCTTCCTCATTTAACCCTCCAGCGGCGCTCAGCTATACTCAGGGTTCTAACTTACACATGGAAACTGAGGCACAGAACGGAACCTAGCATGATGGAGAGTCATATCACTCCTGTTCTGCCCTCAACATCTACAGTAGACAGTATTTTCTGGTTATAGAACTTTGGCCAGAGAAGGTATGTTTTTTGAGCAATTACAATGAAGAGTCTTATAGTTGTCCATAATCAAAAAAAGATTGTATGTGCAGGGCATTTGTGTATATGTGGGGAGTCAGGAGATGCCAAATGTATATAGCATCTGTAATTAACCCATGTTGTGTCATTAAGCATGTAATACAATTTCACTGGTGTCCTTATGAATTTCAAGATTATTTTTTAAAAAATGTTGTTACTTAATGATTCTGCAGGTTATAAAATTCTATATCATTCACATACTTGTTCTGTAAAAAAAATGTGCCTTCCTTTTCAATTCAGCAAGTCATTGTCTCATCATTACTAAAGCAAAATGTTATGTAAGTTTGTACATGATAAATTTTAGCTCTGGACATATTTGGTAACTATTAGAATAGAGGGGTTGCTGCAGATCTTAGTACTCCTAACTACTTAAGCTAAATGGGGTCTGTCTGAGTCAAAATAAATTATCTTTAAAATATATTAATGTGTGAAATAGCAGTACTTTAAGACATCCAATTAATTGAACTGTACATTGCAAAGTATAAAAATTGAACCTAAGACTTTTTTAAATTGTAATTTGGAATCAGAGGCTGTTGATAGGGCTTGGCGGGTAAAGTGCTTGTCACACAAGTGTTAGTTTCTGAGGAGAAATCTTCAGACACGTGTAAAGCTGAGCATTATAATGTATTTTAATCCCATCATCCATTATGTAAAGTTGGAGGCAGTGACAGGAACAAAGCCCTGAAGCTCACAGTCCTGGAACCCTGCCCTAAGGAGGCGTGAAAGACTGCATTTGGAAAGCAAAGACCTTCCTAGACGGTTTCCCTTCAATCTTTAAGACACCTGCATGGACAGACATGAGCATACACATGTGCACACAAACATGTATATGCATATATACCCACAAAAACAAATGAATACAGATTTAAAACAAAAATCAGATTTTATGTGTCATGAATAAAAAGCATAGCTTGTTTCCTTTTTATTTTATAAGAGTAGTAAAAGTAATTCTTTTTTAAGGAAAAAATAAATTCCCTATTTCTGGAACTATGAAACTGTAGATTCATACCTCCTTTTAAGAACAGTCCATTTGCTTCCGCATGAGTCCATTATTTCCCTCATCTCCTCGAATGAACAATATTAATATTAACACCTGATTATCCTGTCTTGAGAATGTATCGCCAAACCCGGCTGAAAAATTTGAGGGCACATGGATTTAGTGTAGACTAAAGCATTTCTAATGACTTCCCAGAAGCCAGAGTTAAAGGCACTTCCTTAAATTTATTTGCATATGTGTTCCAAATGACTCTTCCTTGTTTCTGCTTTGGTGAGAAATTTCTCAAGTGAAATTTCCTCAAGTGAGTGGAGGACACAGCTGCTGCCAGCATCTTTGACTTTGGCAATGAAAAATTGACTTGAGTTTTCTGTATTCTGAAAGAGTGACTCTGGAAGTGTGCCACACAGCCTCCTTCAACAAAATGGATGGGGATCCATTAATTAGATATTATTATTAATGTCATGTTCTTATGCGTACTAAAGAGCGGGAATAGCGCTGAGGGCAGGACCTCTGGCTTTGTGATATATGGACAACCCTTATAAATTCCTTATACAAGTACTTCTTACCTGGTGCTACACTGTAATGAAAAGATAGTTGATGGTTAGGAGATAAAAAGTGGGTACAAGGATTGGATTTCTTGTCCTCTTTGTTTCGCCTTATTTTGTTTGTTTTTAACAGTGGTAAAAAATTCTGGAAGGTTCCTAAGTTTGGGGAATCTCACAATACGAAGAAAGTCATGGGATTCTTATATTTTTTTCAAAACTTTTAGAGAATTCTCAGGGATCCTGATTGATATATTCAAGCCTATTAGAGACAGGCTTAGGAAGAGGCTTACCATCTGGCTATTATTTTATTGGGCAAGAACAGAGCTCCCAAACGTTTTATGCTCTTCTAGCCTGAAACAAGGAAAACTGGTCTCGGTTCAGAAGAGTTCAAGTATGTTGACACTATTAAGTGGGTTTTGTTTGTTTGTTTGTTTGTTTTGTTTTTTCCTAGTACAACCTAAGGGTTTTAAGCATGCAAGGGTGGTCAGTTTTTGATTTTATTATTCTATTATTATTTTGTAAAACGGAGTACAGAAGTCATTTTGAGAAAGAATTCTGCTTACCTCCTTTGGAGCATGTACTTGTATTGCATGAGGCTGTGATTTTTCAGTTCGTAGGGCTCAGGGAGAGTTTTTTTTTTTTTTTTAATCAAGTCTCAGAATCCTAGTGACAGATAATGAGTCTTCCCCTTCTGAAAAACAATGTCTTTTTTTCCATGTAATTGTATTACAGCTATGTGCCACCACCATGCCTATTGTTCTAATGTCCACTTGCTTTTGAACAAATATTTATTCTCTAACTAGGGGTCTGGGGGACAAGCATTTACTCCTTATGTGGCTGGCTGACTAATTTTTGCCCAGGATGGGGAAGCAAGGATAACTGATGAAAAGATCTTGGAGCTCTTTCCATCACAAGTGCCTAACACTTGTTGCCTAACACTTGTTTCGCCTCTCTCTATTCACACACACACACACACACACACACAGAACCACATACACATACACACACATGAATACACACACACACAAACACACATGCATATACACACATGCAAACATACAATACATATACACAAACACACACACAGAAACACATACATACACACACACATGAATATACACACAAACACACACATATACACACTTGCAAACACACAATACATACACACAAGCACACACACACACACAATTCTTACTTTTGTCATCTCTCTTTAAAATGTGATTTTTATTCCTCAGTTGATTACATACCTTCCTTTGTAGCCCTGACTACTTTTCTAAATAGCAAATCTAAAGCAGTAATGTTTCCTTTTGTCTCTTTCCTTTTGGGGTGTGGGATACCCGCCCAAATTCTAATCATGCTTTCAAGGATACACTGGGCTTGTTCACTGTTTCCCTGAAGGTCTTTCTTCCCCTCTTCTGCAGCTCCTTGCAGACCTCCATTGCTGACCCATCCCAAAAGCGATGTTCTTTCCTCTACTTGTCTGGATTTACAGCTTTCCTTTCCATTTTTTTCTTCCTTACAAATTCTAATAAAATACTCATTTCCAGCTTTTAAAAATATGATGGAGTGACTACATAAGTGAATTAGCAGGTCAGAGAACTAGCTGGCAACCAGTAGACCAGAATTCCGTTCTTTACACCCGCATCAGGTGTCTCTCACAATGCTCTGTGACTCCAGCTCCTTAATATTCTGTGGCAATAAATACAACTTGCTACCCAGTTTGGGGGCCTACCTTTAAATAGCTGTGTAACTGGAACCATCCATGGCTTCTCTGTAGATATAGATTTAGTAGATAGATCTAGTAGGAGAAGATTTTGCCAGCATCCTTGCTATGCTCAAGTTTGATGGTATAACCCCTTGTGAATCTAGTAAGGCCTTATAAGAAATCTGTACATTTCACCTTGCCAGCCTCTTCTGTGGTCAACTTTTACCAAAAGTGACGAAAACCTTAAGGCATTTGAAATTGAACATGACCATTGTTATAAAACCATTCAGAATATTTCTCCAGTAACAGTCTAATCAGTGAAAGAATGTCTGCTTTATAATCACCTTACTGTGACTGTTCAGTTAGATGCATTATAGAGCACCACACCCATGTTAAGTAAATGCCAGTGAGTCACAGCCGACTTTAGTGGTTAAACAGCTCTGAGCTCCAGTGCTGTAGTGTAATAACTTGCTCTCCAAGGGTGCATGCCTCTCATTTTTAGTCTTCTGCACCGAAACAACTTGGGGTCATGATTGCCAATTGAAATTTACCAAAACAAACTGCAGTTGCTCTGCAAAGTTACTTTTATGCATTCTTTTCCAGAAAACTCGAGTGTGGGGATAACAAAGACACAGGGATCGGTTCAATTATGTTGATTTTTTTTTTTTGGCTTTTTTTTTCATGGAGTGTGTATATATACTCTGAGAATAGAAAACTCACACACAGCGTGTAACCTTTTCAACTTTCCACAGTTTAAAAAACACACTGCATTGCTTTATTGCATTTCCATGCAACAAGGGACATATTTCAGCCAAAAAGGGCAAACCAGGAAATTTACTCTTGAAATCCAATTTATATAAGCATATGAATAGTATAACTATTCCCATGGAGAGTCTGGTATTCATCTTGAGAACACTTGGGGACACATGAGAGATCATCTGTGCAACTTCAATTTAGCCTGTGTTTAAATATAGAAAAGGAGCAAACTTGGTCCTGGAATTTTGTTATTATCATTATCATCATCATCATTTTTTTTTCTCTCTGGTAAACCATTGTGATTGCCTGTGAACTGCTCAGCATTCTCTCTGCAGACTCAGTGTGACAAGGTGTCTACAGTGACAGATCAGTGGTGGAGACTGAGCAGCCCTGAATTAATAAAGGTCAGGATTGTCACCAGCAAGAGTGCCCTGTGGAGGTCGAAGACTTGCCCCTAGACAAGAGTTG
This sequence comes from Mus caroli, assembly GCF_978045245.1. Classification (NCBI taxonomy): domain Eukaryota; kingdom Metazoa; phylum Chordata; class Mammalia; order Rodentia; family Muridae; genus Mus; species Mus caroli. The sequence goes on from NW_028227268.1 coordinate 85,214,634, forward strand.
AGAAGGAAAGGACCTTCCAAAGCAAGCCCCAGAGCACCTACCTGGACAAGCAGGGGGTTTCCTGAGAGTTTTGGAAAGAAGTACTCTGAAGTAATTTTAAGATGCCGCTGTTTCCTGTCTTCTTTCTGCCCTTCATTGCTTGAGAACATTCCAGGTTGCTGAGGACATGAGGGTGGAACATGGAGGGAAATGACCAAAGCAAAGGAAATGTTTCCTCAACCATCTTATGGTTTTCCTGCCTGGGGCTATAACAAAAACCGGCAAAGACTAATTAGCAGAAGAAACACATAACAAAATCATTTAACCCTGGCTTGATGGACCTTAGAAAGAAAGAGGGAACAGACAGGAAAACTCTTCAACTTTCCCTACAATTCGAGGAAGAATAGCCCAGCATATAGAAATGTGTTTGGATCTAGAGTGTGCATCCGGAGTCTCTCCTAGACTTTCTTCTGTACCACTTTCTCCTGGTTGCCTGGTGTTAGATCCGGGTTGCTACAAAAGAACGCCTGGGTAGTCAGCTTTTTAAAGGAGAAAGGTTTATTAGGTTAGTCGATTCATGTTCAGGAGTTTCAGCACATGGCATTTGATCCCAGTTGCTTAGATGGTGAGATCATAGATTTCAATAAAGATTGCAGGATGAGTGAACCACTACCAGGAATGGGGAAGCAAATACATGTTGTTTGCTGAGCAAGGTGCTGAAATCCCAAACTTCCTCTCAAGAGCACTCCCACAGTGATCTAAATCCTTCCACCAAGTTTTGCTCACCATATTGTTTCACCACTTCCCAATAGATCCAAAGGCTGGCAAGGAAGCTTGAATATGGTTACTCCAACATCTTCTAGGAAAGGGTATATATAAATAAACATATATATATATATACACACACTATATTTGTATTCTTTATTTGAGAACTTGATACAATATGTTTGATCATATCCCCCGCCCCACCAGATACCCACCAGCACCTACATACCCAACTTAATGCTCTTTCTAGAAGAGGGCTTGGTGGTTAATGCAAAGCAAGTCAGTTTTTTCTGTTTCTCCTGCACTTACACTGAAAGATGGGGAACTGGGACTATTATTTCTAGGTCTTATGGCAAGGTTTTATAAAGAGGGGCTTTCTAGATGTCCTGCCATATATTATAAGAGGAAGAAGGATATGGGAATTCTTCTAAGCTACTTCCCTGGCTAGAGTTCAGAATATTCACCTTGGCTGGTGACTATACTTTGGGGTATCCTATTTTGAGTCCCTAGAACAAATTGACTTCATCCTTAAAAAGCAGCCAAAGTGTCTGCCTGTAAGATGAGAAGGTGCTGCTCTTTTCCAGTCTTCCTGCCGTTTCTCTCTCCTTCCTATCTGAGGATGTGTTCACCTAGGTTTCCATGTATTGTGTAACTTGACCATTGATTTATCTGCCTGTGCCTCTAGGACTTTGCCATACTTCCATCTGCTAAGCAGAATATCTGAGAATTGGGAAGGAGTACCTTTGTGCCTCTCTGTGTCTGAGAGTGTGGAGTCCTGCAGATTACTCAGTGCAGCCGAGACAGTTTTTTATCTTCATGTTAAACTGCTTACATTTTAGGAAGAAAGGAACACTTCTTTACTTCTTCCAATATATTCTTCCAAATTATAAGATGGCCAGTGTTGTTTCAAAGTAAATAAAATTATTTAGTATTTATACAGGATTCATGGAAACATATGACAGATTTTCTAGAGACTTGGGTTTTTTAATAACGTGTTTATTGGTGCTGTGTTTGTTTGTATTCTTGTCCATGGATCTTTGGTTAAAGATAGATATCTAGATTTTTTGGCAAGGAGATATTTATTTCTACATTTCTACTTCATTTGTTACATTAAGTCTCACTGACTTTCTGTCTCTGTTCTGTCTCTCTCTGTCTGTTTCTGTTTCTCTGTGTCTCTGCCCCTGTCTCTCTGTCTGTTTCTGTCTTTCCTTCTCTTTGTTTTTGTGTCTCTGTCTCTGTCATCTCTCTCTGTCTCTCTCTCTTTCTCTCTCTGTGTCTGTTTCTGTGTGTTCACATGTGCACAATATTCTTGCAGCTACATGATAATAAGAAAATCAGCCTGCCAAAATTACACTCTCTCTCTTAAAACTGACTCTTACCCAGTTTCTTTAGTAAGATATAGATGATTTTTACCTTTCATGGTGGAGATAAAAGGTACAAAGAACAAACACATTCTTTTCATTTGATATTTGTTAATGAAATTGGACTAATTAGAAGGAACTATCAACTTGAACTTCCTTCTCTTGGAATGTTGCACTCTATTGTGTTGGGAAACAATGTGAAGATACTGCTCAGTGACTTAAAATTCCAGCCCAAAAGCATCCCCAAGGGTGTTTTTTTTTCCTCTGCATACTTAAAATCTCATGAGATGAAAATGTTAAAACACTGTACACTTCTTTTTTAAAGCTTTTATCTTATAGGTAATCATTATCTGAAGTTAAGTTGGTTAAGTGGTTTTTAAAATTGGCAGACTGTACTTTCACTTATAAGTACTGTTATGAGGCTCTTCGCTTATGATGATGTCAGCTGGTATTATTAGTAACTGGTTATCATGTGGTCTTGTGTTTAAAAAAATGGGTAAATACATTCAATTTTGTTCTTGGTAAATAACAAAACCATTCAAATTCCCAAGTAGTTATAAATGTAAAACGCAAAAAATCTCTACACCATTAAACAGTACCTCTTCCCACTATAATATAGTAAAATTAAGGGACACTAAACAAGTATAGACTAAAACTATAGAATAATTTCCCCCTCTTTGTTTTTCTTATAGATATTAATTTTAATTGTTTTATAGAATAATTTATTGCATTATGATGTTGTCACCTGTTTCATTCCATTATACTTTGCTCACATACACACAACCCAGTTTCCCTTTCCTCCCTCCATAGCTGAGTCTGTTTCCTACAAACATATATGTAAATCCAAATTGTCTTTGCGAGGAAAAGAAGAGAAATCTTAGCCTTCTTCTCTCAGGACCTTCTTGCCTGAGGGTCTTCTTTTCTTTGCACCACTTGATCACAGGACTCCCCTTGCTTTCCTGTGCTTGTATGTGTATGTGCATGGAGGTGATAAGTGATCTTCACTGTCAACTTGACTGAAAGCAACAGAATGATCAACTTTCCACGGTGGTTTCTGTTCCAAGCCTCTAATTGAATTCCTCTAGCCTGGGACTTCCTTCAATGATGGAACTGTAACCTGTAAGCCAAATCCACCTTTCCCCCACCAATTTGGTATTGGTATACGATCAATATATATAATTAGATTTCATAGAGGAACGTATTTGTTTTTGAGAGACTGACTCTTTCCTTTCCTGAATGTTTCCTTCATTCTGTGCATTCTCTGTGTCGTCATGCATTAACATTTGTCAATTCTGGGACTATTTCTCAAAATAATAGAGTTCTTTCAGATCCCCTCTCTCTGCCTATGTATTCAAGGGTTTTCATAGAATTTTCTTTTATACCTTCAGAATCTGGGGTCACCATCTATTAAGGAATTTAATCTGTTTTGAATTGAATTAATGAGGGATGAGAAATTAGTTCAGCTAAAATTTTCAACATGTAAATACATTTTCCTTGCAACATCTATTTAAGAGACTAGCTTTTATTTTATTTTTTTTCTCTTCCCAATGCATCATTTGGTCCTTCAGATGGCTATACCTAATTTTTTTTCTTCTGAGAATTCTATTTTTTCTACATTATCTGTGCCTCTGTTTTTAGGCCAGTATTATGTCTCATTTATAATTTAGCTTTGTAGTGTAATTTAAGTTTGTATTGTGGCATCACAGTATCATAGTATCTTATTGTTAAGATATTGCTTTAGCGATTTAAAATGGTGTGTGTGTGTGTGTGTGTGTATGTGTGTGTGTGTGTGTGTGTGTGCGCGCACGCACATGTACTTCCATATGACTAAAAAAATGGCATTTCTAATTTTGAGGGATCACTGAGACTTTGATAAGCATTGAGTTAAATCTGCAGGTGCACATTCCTTTGGCAAGGTCATCAATTTCATCGTGTTAATTCTACCAATCCACGATCATTGTCCAATCAATCCCACTTCTAGGTTATTCATCAGTTGGGTTCCATTTTTTAAAAATGTATTCAGTATGATCTCCTTAAACCTTCTTGGTTAGATTTATTCTTAAATGTCTTCAAAGGTATTGCATATACTACATCTCATGTTTTTCTTGACTTTGTTGTTGGAAATATGTTACTGATACATAGCCGATTCACTTGATTTAGCTTTTGTATCCTGCTTTCTTAAAAATAGTCACACGAACTAAAAGATTCCCAACAGAACCTTAAGAATTTTCGGAATGCCTTCCAGAAAGGATAATTGAACTTTTTCCTTTCCTCTTTGTGTCCCTTATTTCTTTTTCTTGCTTCCGGGCTCAAGCTATGCTTTAGATCATTGTGTACAATAAAAGTGGACATTGTGGACACCTTTGCACTGTTAATGTCATTAGAAGTAATTTGTTCAATTTCCTCCCACTTAGTATCATGCTAGTCATACAATTACCATGTACAGACTTTATATATATATTTTAAGTATCTCTTTCTTATATTTGTACTGTCTTCAAAATTTCCATTATGAAATCTTGATGAGCATAGTAAAAAGCATTTTCGGTATCTAGTGAGAAGAGAAATTGCCTACATACATTTGTGCTCTATATCTCACTACTTCTTTATGTGTGTTAGACAACATTTGCATCATTCATATGTAATATTAATATATAAATATACATATATACATGCACACATACACAAGCACACACACACACACACGCACACAACCTGTTTTTTTGGTTATGTTCTTCTAAGTGTGTTCTTGATTTGTTTTGGCAGATATTTTGCTGGTAAAATTTACATCTATGCTTGTCTGAGAATTTTGTTTATAGTATTGCTTTGCGTTCTGTCTTTGTCTGGCTTTGGTGGCTTCCTAGAATGGGTGTGGCACTGTTCCATCCCATTCTCTTTCATAAAAACTTGTGAAGATCATTTTGTCAAGTTTTTCTACTCTGATTTATTAAAAAAGTTTTTTCTCAATATTGGACTTCAACGACTAACACACAGATTATGATAGAGAAAAATAACATATAATTTTTATCAGCATTAACTATATTTTTTATAAGTTATTTCAAGCTATTTTATTTGCACACACAGAGACGCATACATATATAAATATCAGACAACAATTCTGGATATTGCCAATTTCAGAATTTATACTTTAAAGTCTATTTTATGTCTTAAGAGTAGGCTGTGCTATCCCCTATGTTGATAAATATTTTATTGTCTAGTTTTAGTTGCTGTTCAGTGCTTTTATTTTCAACATATCATGTTTGAGTATTTTAAGGTTATATCAATGTTGCTGTTATTAATCAAACACTGGCATTTTTATGAGAAAATAATATCATTATGCTTAACTCTATGGTACTTTAAGGTCCTAAGATACATTGACTATAAGTAAAACTACGAGGCCTAACATCATTTTCATTTATAATTTTTGGTATACACTGTCTTCTCTGTATTCTATACTAAAAGTCTAATCTTAGTCTCATTGTCCTTAGAGTTTATGATCCTGTATCATTTTTTAAAAGTATAACTTATTTACCATTTTTATTTGTTTTATGAATTTGCTTTCACTCAGCCTACAAAATAAAATATGAATCTCTTAAACAAACATCCAATACTCATATACCTAGAATGTTAACCCAGTGTTGGATTTCTTCTAGCCCAGTATATTTTGCACATAAAATTAACCATCACCCCATATTTTCTTCAGTTTCTGTCCTGTCTTCACAGCTTGATACAAAGACCCAGTGTAAAAGCATGAGCGAGATAGAGGTCCCTGCAAAGAAGTATGTAAAGAAATGTTATCGTTAAGACCCCATGTGTCACAGTAGTGGTTATTTCTGACACTACTTTCTAGAGTTTGTTTCCTGTCAGAAAAAAATAAAGCTATTGGACAAAAATCAAGCCAAGCAAAATCAAGCAATAAAATTCATAAGTTTTGAAAGGACTAAACATGATCTGTTTCATTATCATCATCAGACCATAACTGGCTACAAAGCTACAGTAAAAAGTAGGACAGCATTTGACAGCAGAGTAATCCACTAATGATTGATACAGGAAATAGCAGTCACACTGCTAGAACCCTTGGGTCCTTGGGAGGCATGTGTGAATAAGAAGCAGTCTTAAGGAGCCTGCATTCTTTTGAGAAAAATCAAAGTAAGAGGCCACAGTAGACACAATTTGCTGTAGCGTAACAGATAATTTTCAAGTCCTTCTAAGTTGCTGATCTCTTTCTTTAACTAAAAATAAAAATCTTAGGAGGTTAGCAACCAAACACTCTGCTGTGCAATGGGGCTATGAAGTCTGAAGTGAGAAAATGTCTTGGGCTAGTTTTTCTAGAAAGTTCTTGGAAAAGTGCCATAGACATGTATATATCAAGAAACATATTCTGCTCCAATGGTATCAAAAGATCTGCCAAAGTCACTTTGTAAGCTTGGTGGCCCAAGGCAAGTGTGAGGTGACTGTCCCTTTGGGAACATTTAAGCAGCTTGTGTTGCTTGGCTTGCCACACCTTCTGGAGATCTAGGCCTTCTGCTCCTGTCTTGATCTCTCCCTGCTGCCAGCTCAGGTTGTCAGAGATCTCATTTATCCCTTTCTTATTCTAGATAAATACATCCAGCTGTTGCTAGGAGCTGTCTGCCTTTAGTAATAACTCATTAGAACTGACAGTGAAAGTCTCTCAGAGATGCCACCTGCTAACTGGTAGGCTTTACAATGAGGAATCCTTTTGGTGCCATCTTTAGTCAGTGGGAGCATTTGAAGTGGAGAATAGGAAAACATCTAAAACCTGACCATTGTTTAATTTAACTCTCATTTTATTATTATTATGATGATTATTATTCACTCAGCATGAAAATAATTTACAATAAGCATATTTAATTGTGCAGTTTTAGCTAGATAACCCTGGTTGGTGACAATACTGAAATGCTGCTTCTCACCTGGGAAGTCTGGTAGACTTTACTGACAAAACCAACAACAAACATTTATTTTTTTAATGATTTCTATTTTAACCTTTGTGTTTGGAATCCGAGAAAATGAGTTATATACCTGCACAAATGAACAAATTAATGGATGGATGAGTCTGAGGAATGCCGTTTAATGTCTAAGTATCCTACTGTAATTATGGAGACAATAAGATGGAAAGAGGAGACTGTGCAGGTTAAAGGAGGATGCAGCGGACATGACAAGAGAAAGCAGATGTAGGAGGGTTAAGTGTGAGACTTCAGAATTCCTGTTGCTGGTCAGGACATCATAGAGAGACACTGAGGGATTATTGTCACTGTCTCTAACAGTAAGGTCCAGGGAAGAAGAGAGGGAAAAAGAGGGTAGCTACATAGGATGAATTCATACAAATGGAAAAGCTCTCTAATAGACTGAAATTTCCACAAACAATAAGGTAAAAATAGTCAGGGTTTACGTATGCAGCAGTCAGGGTGGATGAATATTTTACATAGCTACATATGTAGCAGAGGATTTTCTTATCTGGCATCATGGGAAGGGAGACCCTTGGTCCTGTGGAGGCTCAATGCCCCAGTGTAAGGGGATCCTAGAGTTCTGAGGGTGGGAATGGGGACAGGTGTGGCTGGAGGAGCCACCCTCAGAGAAGTAGGGGGGAGGGAGATGGATGTGGGTTGGCAGAGGGGAAACCAGGAATTTTATTTATTTATTTTTTTTTTAAATCATTGAGATGAATTTTTAGATGGCATTTTGCATCACACAAAATCCAGCAGTCACTAGGTCTCTTTTAACAAAGTTCTTGAGTGAATAGTGTATTTTCCTGGGACCCGCAATTTCTTTTTTTTTTTTTTTTTTTGATTTTTATTACATATTTTCCTCAATTACATTTCCAATGCTATCCCAAAAGTCCCCCATAGCGCCCCCCACTTCCCTACCCACCCATTCCCATTCTTTTGGCCCTGGCATTCCCCTATATTGGGGCATTTTAAATGTTAACATTATAGCTTTGACATAGTTTTGGTGGGCAGGGAGGGGAGAGGGTGAACTTTATTTGTTTTATTTGTGACTGCCAAAAAAAGAAAAAATTAAAAATCACATTTCTCCTACCAGGTATATTTCTTGAACATCCTATCACCAAAGTTGTTTTTGTAGTATTCTAGTGAGGAAAAGGTTTTAATAAACAGATGTAGAAACTACCTTTAAAGATATAGGTTATTTAATAAGATAGAAAAGGAATGCAATTATTTTTTATCTAATGAGGGTGGGTATTTAACTTGGAGGATGAGTTTTTAATGTATCTGTCTAAGCTGGAATTCTGAAAGCTGTCTATGGACAAATATAACAAATCTACACAGGATGAGAAAGGGCACATAACAAGCAGAAAGATGAGAATCCCTCAGCTCACATGACCAAATCTCTGGCTCAGCTAGAAAATACAGTTTATTTTTCTTTAAATGTAGGTATAAAGCCTCCACAATTTGATGGGTCTCATCAGCAGAAACCCAAACTAATGAGGTGAAGCCTAGTAACAAGACCACTAGCCCTTCTGAAGGTTGGATGCTTAGGGTATCTCCAGGCTCCTCTTCAAGCCATATAACTGACTGATGGTTGAAATGAACAGAATCAACTATCAGGGGCTGGAGTCCCTCTTGCTGAAAAGAGGAGAAACATCTTGCTAGGATGTTTCTGTAGTATGTGATTAAATATGAGCTTGTTTGGTAAATACTACTACTACTAAGAATAACAACAACAATAACAACAACAACAACAACAATAATAATAATAATTTGTTTCACTAAAGCACTTAGGAGAAAGCAAATAATTTCTTAAATACTATACTTAAAAAACTCGTTTGTTGATAGCACATTTTAGTTTCCCCTTAGCATTTATTTGAGAGCTAAAATCATTGATTCCTCTCTTAAGCCAGATGATTTACACCTCAGTCTGCAGGTAAGATTGTTGAAGTCAGAAATATATGTTTGTCTTTGTTGGGGAGGTTTCATTGTGATGAATAAGTATTATTAGAGAATTTGATTGGAGTGCTAGTTTAGAGACTCAACAAATGCTTGCTTTAAAGACTCTGTGGGGTCTTTTGTTTGTTTGTTTGTTTGTTTGTTTGTTTTTAATGTGGTACATTCACAAAGTGAACCTTGCAAAACGGCATGGAGAATATCTCTAAAGTTTCCATGCGGATCTGCGTGTTTATAAGTCTAGCTGGTTTGCTTGATGGTTTATGTTCTTGCATTCCCTCTATAGCCCTCTTTACACTTGCCCTTCATCTCCTTGTAGATGAGTGTTTTGCCAATATTTCAGGGTAAATTTTCATGGACCTGTAGCTTCTTCTCACAACCTCTTCAGCCCTTTTGTTGACTACATTGAAGTTGTAAACATCAAGAGCTCACCTGGGAGCCATACCATTTTTAAAATCATTTGATTGGTCAGTGCAATAACATTCTCTCCAGCAGTTTTATCTCCAGGAAAGAATCCAGGTCAAGGGTGTTTCATTTCCCTTCTGGTCTTTGGACCCTCCTTTTACCTAAAACATTTCTGTAGCTTTTCTTTGACTTTAATAGTGCTTCACAATTTCAAAATATACAAAATATACCAAAGTACATTAACTACACTTAAGGGTAAATCCCATACCCTGGGGTAGTTATACAATATAAAACAATCTCAATGGCTCCCTGTTGCTTTGTAGACTTTTTCAATTTTCATATTGCTTTGTTTGAGCTATTTGTTTGTTTGTTTGTTTATATATTTAGTTAGTTAATCTGCTTGGTGTTTTGCTCATCTTTTAGGTTTTGTGATTTTAAGTTTTTCTGTTTTGTGTGTTTTTTACTTGTTTCTAAATATATTAAAGACATTTTTTGACGGTTTGCCTGTCTGTTTTCTGGAGAATGAAAAAAAAAGATGTAAGGTTTGGTGGGTGGAGACAATTTTGGAGGAGTTTGTAGAGAAGAAACCATGATCAGAACATACTGAATATTGAAAATGTGGGCTTTAATTTATTGTTGTATTTTTTTTGAGTTTTGGTGGATTTTTTGAATTAAAAAAAATCATGCACTTTCAATTTTAACATCAATACTTATTAATTTGCATTGATTTGCTGTTCTTTTAAGAATGTTACTTTATTCTTTTAGAATTTCAAATATCCATTCAATTTATTTTGATCATACCCTACCCATCTCTGACGTAATGATTCTTTTTATTTAAATTAACATACCAAATCTAGCTTGTACGGCTGTCCACTTGAATATGCTCTACCCGCCAGAGGCTACTGTATGAAAGAAACATGCTCTAACTCCCCCAGTATCAGTCAACAGTCAATAGCTCCTCCGCTCTTTGTGGTAACTTGTGAGACATTCCTCCTCTCAGGTTGGAATGGTGGCTGACTTGATCTTGTGCAAGTCTTGTGCAGACAACATCATGGGTGCAGCTGTTCTGTCAACTCCAAAATATAGCTTCTCTCTGGGCCTTCCTGTCTTCTGTCTCTCACAACTCTCCATCCTCTCTTGCACAAGAATCCCCAAGTTTTTGTGTCTCAGGTATGACACAGTTATCCATTTATAAGTGAGCATTCCACAGACACTTATTGTCTGAAGTTCAACCAGTTGTAGTTTTCTATATTAACTGCCATCCCCTGCACAACACAACATCTCTGATCAAGTCTGAGACCTCCATCAGTGGATGTCTACAGAAACAGGAACATATTAGACTGCTGCTGAGGATATATTTTGTCTCAGCGTCACAAAGCTATAGCCCTGTGTCCATCTGTCCCTCTGCCCTTTCTTGTGGCTGTTCACCTTACCTCTTCCTTTTGTTCCTGAGATTTGCTCCTTTATTTGTAACCATTACTACTCTAAAAGTGCTTCTTGAAGACTATACAGACATCTTGTCAGGAATTTCTGCTGATTCAGAATCAAGTTTTGTTCCTTCTTCTAACTAGTAGAGTTGAAGTTTTCTAATTTCATCAACGTATAATAACCTCACTTCTCATTCTGCTGTTTTCCTTTGCATAGCCTGCTCCTGTATGTGGCCATCTACTACTGTACCAATGTGCTTAGTCAGTATCATCAATGTCATCAAAGATGTAAATTAGGCTGATGTTGGTAATGTATTTGGCAAGTAACATCTCTTCAAGTGGTTTTCTTTTTTTCAAGTTCTTTTTTTTTCTTTTCTTTTTTTTTCTTTTTATTTTCTAGCTTTCCTTCTTTTCCACTGTTCCATTTTGGAACCAATAATTTCTTTAAGCAATAATGGGTGTGCTCCCAGTAATGAAGAAAAAGATCATAATCTAGGTATGAGATTGCTCAGTGCTGTTGTGGGATTCTGTGCTCTCTGGTATTTCAAACATATAGAAGAGCTGTAAGAATCTTGTGAAGATCATATGCCCCAGGCCAGGGGAATGCCAGGGCCAGGAAGTGGGAGTGGGTGGGTTGGGGCAGGGGAGGGTATAGTGGACTTTGGGGATAGCATTTGAAATGTAAATGAAGAAAATATCTAATAGAAATAATCTACATACATGTCTATATGCATAATAATATATTTCATACATACAAGAACATTGTTACACATGTTTTTAAATCCATTATTTTTTATCTTTTTTTTTTCCCCAAATGAGAGTTCAGGCTCCCAATATGATTAAAATGTTTGCCCATTTGTTCAATATTATAATATGTCAAAAATAATTCCATACTTTCCTTGCCCACATCATTATAGCAGACACATGGAATGAGAGATTGTAAATGCCTCTGAGCCTCTGTTACCTCCCTACATTGCTTGATGACCACACTCAGGAGGCCCTTTGATTACCCTTTATTGTAGATATCAAACTCATCTGAAATGGTATTAGGATTACTTGATTTTGTTTGTCTGCTTTATTTTCTGTCCAGACTGATGTATGTCTTAAAACGTGTGTGATGTAAATGTATATCTATGAGCAAAGCTATACATAAATTATGATTTCAAAATTTTGCTCTTTTGTTCTGCTCCATTCCATTCTACCTACCTCAAATGATATAATTAACCTCCTTATTCTATGTTTTCAATATTACTTTTTTGATATATTAAGAAAGCAGAATAAATACATGTTAATGTTTTATTCTTTTTTTTAAAAATTAGTGTAGAGAAATAGCATTTATGGTTTTTTGGCCTAATTTTGGCACTTAATACAATTTCTTTTTACTGGAGTCCCTCTTATTAAATAGAAGTATTGAACTTCATCAATTTCTCCCGTTAATACATTTGGAGACTGTGGTCATTTCTAATAATTTACAGTTATAAATAATGTCACAGTAAATAACCGTGTGCAACTATTTCATGTTTTTCTATTTTTTGAGTTAAAGCATCAGGGTAAGCTCCTAGATGTAGAACAGCTGTACTGAATGGTAAATGCACACATCCTTTAATTAGTCTCCCCAAATCCCTTTTCATAAAGGTTGTGCCTGATTTCCCTTCCCACTAGGATCATAAGAATATGTATGTTCACCGCTAACCCAACGGGATGGATTGTCAAAATCCTGACGTTTTACTGTCTAATGCTTTGCAGATAGGATTTTAAGGCAGGTATCACTAAACTTTCCTTTCTATAATTAAAGGCCTCTTTGCTAAAGATCTTTAAAGTGCATTTTTACACCTTTTTTTTTGTGGAGTACCTAAAATATTTGAATATTAATTTACTCCTTTGCCAGGGAAATGGGGAACGGGAGACTAAACTTTTACTGAAGCAGAAGCAGAAATCGGGTTGTCTGCAGATCTAGGAGATATTTGTTCATTACCATCTCCTGCTTCTTGTCCTTACTGGTGTTTCTCACATTAAGTGTCTGGTTCTTTCTTCATGCTAGTTCTCTGCCCTCTATGTATCTGAATGGTTGCCCACTGACTCTTTCTTATAAAGACACTAGATGATATTTAAAGCCCTGGGTAGGCTTTTATCTCATGATTTCCAAATTAAGGTTATCACTATTTCACCATATAAAGCATTATTCCAATGTTCCAGACCCTCCTATAGTTAGTGAAACTCAGAAAAAAAAAAAACATGGGGAATCAAAAAGAGAATAAAGCAAAACCGGATTGGGTTTCATTGTAAACCATATGGTGTTGATATTCATAAGAAAGAAATGGTAGGCTGTATGATGAATTGTTTTCCAGCTTGTCACCCATACCATTGTCTGGACCAGGTTGTCAGGTTCTCAGAGCAGTTACGCATTTTAACTGGCTTTATCTTGTCTTTGAAATGTGTCTTGAAATCACAAATTTATTAATAAAAGAAACCATCTGAGAATGTCTGGATAGTGCAGTAAACAATTTTTAAAATGAAGAAAAGGACCATGCGTGGTGGCACATGCCTTCAATACAACGTTTGGAAGGTAAAGACGGGTGAATCTCTGTGAGTTCCAGGCCAGCTTGATCTACAGAATTAGTTAGTTCCAGGCGAGCCAGGATGTTACTCAGAGAAGCTATGTCTCAAAACACCAAAAAGAAAAGGGAGTGGGGGAGGGGAGGGGAGGGGAGGGGAGGGGAGGGGAGGGGAGGGGAGGGGAGGGGAGGGGAGAGGAGGAAATGTAATGACAGCAAGGCCATAAAATGTTTATAATGAGTTTAATTTGTAACTTTGAAAGCTATATCAAACCTTCTCAGGGCAGACCTTTCTAGAATGGTGGTAATGCTATGGTCCAAGGCCTGATGGCTCAATGAAATATACTCAGCTGTGATGTCAATCCTGGGAATGTGTTTGTTGTACATTGTACTTATTCTTGGTATCATTTTACAGTGGATCCTAAACAAAAGTTTGCCTTTAAATGCCATTGTAAAGGACATTCTATTTTATTTGAGCATAGGGTCAGTCATAAAGTTGGTAAATGATATTGTATCCTGTATTTTTATTTATTTTATATAAATTATTTAATTTATTTACAACTCAATTGTTGCTCCCCTTCCTAGTCTCCCTTCCATAAACATCCCATCCCATTGCCCCTCCCCTTTGCCTCTGAAAGGATGCTCCCCCTCCAACCCATTCCTGCCTCAACCCTCAAACAACCCCCTTCAATGGGGTAACAAGCCTCCACAGGACCAAGTGCATCCCCTCTTATTGATGCCAGATAAGTCCTCTGTGACATATGTACCAAAAGCTATGGACTGACTCATGAGACTCTTTGCTTGGTGGTTTAGTCTCTGGGCCCTCTTAGGTGTCTGGTTAGGTTAGTTGATATCTTTGTTCTTCCTATAGGGCTACAATCCCTTTCAGCTCCTTTAACTTCCATTGGAGACCCCTTGCTCAACCCAGTGGTTGTCTGTGAGTAACTGCATGTCTTAGTCAGGTGCTGGCAGAGCCTATGAGAGGAAAGCTATAACTAGGCTCCTGTCTGCAAGCACTTCTTGGCATCAGCAATAGTGTCAGGGTTTGGTGTCTGAGGATGGGATGGATCCCATGGTGGAACGGTCTCTGGATGCTCTTTCCTTCAGTCTTGGCTTTATGTTTTTGACCCTGTGTTTCATTTAGACAGAAACAATCCAGAGTTAAAGATTTTGAGATGGGTGGGTGACCCCATCATTCCAATGGGGACCTTGCCTCTTCAGGCTCTATCTCCTCTTTGTTGGGTATTTCAGCTAATGTCATCCTCATTGGGTCTTAGGAACCTCTTGCATCCCTGGTATCTGGGACTTCCTAGTAGTTCCCTTTCCTCCTGTCCCACTCCTACATATTTCTATTAATTGTTATGGTCCTTTGGACTTCTATCTTTCCCCATACCTAATTCTCCACACCACCACCCTGTCTCCCCCCAGCCCCCTCCTCCTACCTCTAGCCCTCTGCTTCCCGTGATTATTTTGTTCCCCCTTCTAAGTGGGATTGAAGCATCCACACTTTGGCCTTCTTGTTAAAATTCATATGGCCTGTGAGTTGTATTGTGGGTATTCTGAGCTTTTGAGCATTGAACATTACAGTATTTTCTAGTCCTTTTGTGTCTAGGTTACCTCATTCAGGATGATATTTTCTAGTTCTATACATTTGCCTGCAAAATTCATGAACAACTCATTTTTAGTAGCTAAGTAGTATTCTATTGTGAAAATGTAGCACATAATCTGTATCCATCCATTTGTTGAGGGAAATCTGTGTTGTTTCCAGCTTCTAGATATTATAAATAAGGCTGCTATAAACATAGTGGAATACATGTCCTTGTAATATTTTGGAGCATCTTTTGGTTATATGTCCAGTAGTGCTATAGCTAGGTCTTCAGGCAGAACTATTTGCAATTTTCTGAGAAACAGCCAGGTTGATTAAAGTGATTGTACTAGCTTATAATCCCACCAACAATGGAGGAATGTTCCTCTTTCTCCACATTCTTGCCAGTATCTGCTGTTGCCTGAGTGTTTGATCTTAGCCATCCTGACTGGCGTGAGGTTGAACCTCGGGGTTGTTTTGAACTGCATTTTCCAGACTATCAAGAATGTTGATATAGCTGTTTCATGTGAGGCTATGCCAGTGACTGGCAAATACAGAAGTGGATGCTCACGGTCATCTATTGGATGGAACACAGGGCACCCAATGGAGGAGCTAGAGAAAGTATCCAAGGAGCTGAAGGGGTCTACAACACTGGAGGTGGAACAAAAATATGAACTAACCAGTACCCCCAGAGCTTATATCTCTAGCTTCATATGTAGCAGAAGATGGCCTAGTCGACCATCATTGGGAAGAGAGGCCCCTTGGTCTTGCAAACTTTATATGCCCCAGTACAGGGGAATGCCAGGGCCAAGAAGTAGGAGTGGGTGGGTAGGGGAGCAGGGCGGGGGGGGGGGTGGGTTATAAGGAACTTTCCAGGATAGCATTTAAAATGTAAATAAAGAAAATATCTAATTTTTAAAAAAGGGGAAAAAGAATGTTGAACATCTCTTTAGTTGCTTCTCAGACATTTGAGATTTCCCAGAAGTACCCCATTTTTTAATTAGGCTATTTGATTTTCTGGGGTGTAACTTCTTGAGTTCTTTGTATATTTTGGAAATCAGCCCTCTAGCACATGTTGATAAAGACCTCTTCCCAATCTGTAGGTTGCCACTTTTCTCCTACTGACAGTGTAAGCTGCCTTACAGAAGCTTTTCAGTTTCATGAGGTCCCATTTACCAATTGTTGTTCTTAAAGCCTGAGACATTGGTATGACATATTCAGGAAAATTTCCCTTGTGCTGTTGTGTTTAAGTTCTTTCCGACTTTTTATTTTTTTTCTATTAGATTCAGCATATCTGGTTTTATGTGGAGGTCCTTGATCCTCTTGGATTTCAGCTTTGTACAGGAGATAAAAATGGATCAATTTGCATTCTTCTACAAGCAGTCCTTCAGTTAGACCAGCACCTTTTGTTGAAGATGCTGTTTTTTTTTCCCCACTGTATGGTTTCGGCGTCTTTGTCACAGATCAAGTGACCATAGGTTTGTGATGTATTTCTGGGTCTTCAGTGCTATTCCATTGATCTACCTGTCTGTTTCTGTACTAACATCATGTGAATTTTATCACCATTGCTCTGTAGTACAATTTGAGGTTAGGAATGGTGATGCCCCAGAAGGTCTATTATTTTTGAGAATTGTTTACACTATTAGTTTTTGTTGTTGTTGTTGTTGTTGTTATTTTAGAAAACCTTGAGAATTGCTCTATTACTGTGAAGAATTGATTTGGAATTTTGATGGGGATTGCACTGAATCTGTAGACTGTTTCTGTTAAGATTGTCATTTTTATCATGTTAATCATACCTGTCCATGGACATGAAGGATCTTTCTGTCTTCTGAGGTCTTCTTCGATTTCTTTCTTCAGAAACTTGAAGTTCTTGTCATATATATGTTTCACTTGCTTGGTTAGAGTTACACCAAAATATTTTATATAAGTTGTGACTATTGTGAAATGTGTTGTTTCCCTAATTTCTTTCTCAGCCTGTTTATCCTTTGTGGAGAGGAATGATACTGATTTGTTTGAGTTAATTTTATATCCAGCCATTTTGCTGAGGTTGTTTATCAACTGTAGGAATTCTCTGGTAGAATTTTGGGGGTCACTTATATATACTATCATATCATTTGCAAATAATGATACCTTGACTTCTTCCTTTTCAATATGTATCCTGTTGACCTATTTCTGTTGTCTAGTTGCTCTAGCTAAAACTTCTAGTACTATATTGAATAAAGAGGGAGAGAGTGAGCAACCTCATCTTGTCCCTGAATTTAGTGGGATTGCTTCAAATTTCTCTCCCTTGAATTTGACATCGCTGCTTTGCCGTATATTGATTTTATTATGTTTAGGAATGTGCCTTGAAAGACTGAGATTTTCAAGACTTTTACTATGAAGGGGTGTTGTATTTTGTCAAAGGCTTTTTTTTTTGTCAGCATCTAATGAGATGATCATGTGATTTTTTTTCCTGAGTTTGTTCATATAGCAGATTATGTTGATAGATTTCTGTAAATTGAACCATCCCTGTATTCCTGACATGAAGCCTACATGGTCATGGTGAATGATCATTTTGATGTGTTCTTGGATTTGGTTTGTGAGAATTTTATTGAGTATTTTTGCATTGATATTCATAAGTAAAATTTGTCTGAATGTCTCTTTCTTTGTTAGATCTTTGTGTGGTTTAGGCATCAGTGTAACAGTGGCTTCATAGAATGAATTAGTGTTCCTTCTGTTTCTATTTTGTGAATTAGGCTTTCTTCTTTGAAGGCCTAATAGAATTCTGCCCTAATGGCTGCTTCTATTTCCTTAAGGTTTATCTGGTCTTGATTTAACTTTGGTACGCAGTATCTGTCTAGAAAATCATCCATTTCACTCTAGATTTTCCAATTTCCTTGAGTGTTGGCTTCTGTAGTAGGATTTGATGATTTTTTTTTAATTTTCTCAGTTTCTGTTGTTACGTTTTCCTTTTCTCTTCTGATATTGTTAATTTGGATACTGTCTCTGTGCCCTTCAGTTAGGTTGGCTAAGGGGTTATCTGTCTTGTTGATTTTCTGAGAGAACCAGCTTTTAGTTTTGTTCATTCTTTTTATAGTTCTCTTTGTTTCTAATTGTTTTATTTCAGCCATGAATTTGGTTATTTCCTGCTGTCTACTTTTCTTGGGTGTGTTTGCTTCTTTTTGTTCTAGAGCTTTCAGATGTGCTGTTGTTAGTGTAGGATATCTTCAATTTCTTTATGAAGGTACTCCATGCTTTGAATTTTTTTCTTAGCATCACTTTCATTGTGTCCCATAAATTTAAATATAACATGCCTTCATTTTTCTTAAATTCAAAAGGTCTTTAATTTCTTTTTTATTTCTTCCCTGATCAAGTTATCATTAAGTAGAGAGTAGCTCAGTTTCCATGTGTGTGTGTGTGTGTGGGGGGGTTCTGTTATTTTTGTTGCTATTAAAGACCAGATATAGCCCATAGTTATCTGAGAGAACACATGGGATTGTTTCAATTTTCTTACATCTGTTGAGGCTTGTTTTGTATCTGAAAATATGATAAATTTTGGAGAAGGTACCACGAGGTGCTGAGGAGAAGGTTTTGAGTGAATTGTTCTATAAATACTAGTTAAATCCATTTGGTTCATAACTTCTGTTAGTTTCAATGTGTCTCTGTTTAGTTTGTGTTCCCATGATCTGTCCATGTGTGAGAGTGCGATGTTGAAATCCACCACTATCATTGTGTGAGATTCAGTGTGTGCCTTGAGCTTTAAAAATGTTTCGTTTAAAATGTGGTTGCCCATGCATTTGGGGCATAGATGTTCAGAATTGAGAGATCATCTTGGTGAATTTTTAACTCTGATGAGTATGAAGCATCCTTCCCAATCGGTCTTGGTTGAAAGTCTATCCTATTTGATATTAGAATGGCTATTCTAGCTTGCTTCTTGAGAAGATTTGCTTGGAATTTTTTTCTGCCTTTTACTCTGAGGTTATGTCTGTTTTTGTCACCAAAGTGCGTTTGGGTGGGTCTTGTTTATGTATCCAGTCTGTTAGCCTTTGTCTTTTTACTAGCTCTTATTTATGTATCCAGTATGTTAGCTTATGTCTTTTTACTGGGGAATTGAGTTCATTGATGATGAGAGATATTAAAGATCAACGATTATTGGTTTCTGTTAATTTTTGGTGTTGTTAAAAGTAATATTATGTTTGAGTGGTTCTCTTCCTTTGGATTTGTTATGAAATGATTAATTTTTGGTTTTTCTTGGTTGTAGTTTCCTTCCTTGTATTGGAATTTTCCTTATATTATCCTCTATAGGGATGGATTAGTGGAAGAGATTGTTTAAATTTGGTTTTGTCATGGAATACCTTGGTTTGACCATCTATGGTAATTGAGAGTTTTGCTGGGTATAGTAGCTTGGAATGGCATTGTTGTTCTCTTAGTGTCTGTATGACATCTGTCCAAGATCTTCAGGATTTTGGAGTCTCTGTTGAGAAGTCTGGTGTAATTCTGATAGGTCTGCATTTATATATATACTAGGCCTTTCCCCTTACCACTTTCAATATTCTTTCTTTGTTCTGTGCAATATTCTGGTTATTATATGATGAGAGAAATTTCTTTTCTGGTCCAATCTATTTGTTGTTCTGTAGGCTTTTTGTACTTTTATTGCCATTTCTTTCTCTTTAGATTAGGGAAGTTTTCCTCTATGATTTTTATTGGCAAATCAGATAGGTCCTGCATTCACTGGACCCTGTGGGCATCCCTGTTAGGCCCAGGTATTGGGTCAGGGTATGGGTTTCTCACTGTGAGCCTGGTTGTGATGGACCTGTTGGAAATCCAGCTGTCTCTGAGTATGCTTGTATTTCTATAATGTCTGTCCATCAATAAGTTTTCACTGGCACTAGCTTATTAAGAATTAAATGAGCTGTTATTCGCCATTGTTGTATGACAGCTTTCCTGGGAGACATGAACAAACTTCTACTTACTCCAGATAGGGAATCAATGACTAACCATATCATCAAAGTCTAATTCATAAGCTATTGATTTCATTGGCATTAATAACAGGACTATGGTTTAATGGTTACTTACAGGAGCATGGACAAACTAAATTAGCAATATTAGCTCATAAAAGAATAATGTATAGTAAGTTTAGAATATCTCATGAAAAAAAACATATAGCAAGTTTAGAAAGCCTGGAACTCTATAAATGGCTTTACATAATCTCAGTAGATTAGGGTCTTCTTTTCCTCAGCAACATGAAACACTGGTGTGGAATAAATATTGTGTACTTGATAAACCTCAGGGACTTGCTGAGATTTGTAAGTTGTAAGTTGTATCATGCCTGAATCTTTATTGAGCTTCCTTTCGAATACATTGAGTCTTACGTGCCATCCTTCTACAATGGAATCTTTTAACTCAATGGAAATTCTACACAATTAACATGCAGATATTAATATTACATTTTATAATGGATGCTACAGGCATTTAGGAGAAACTGCTAGATCTTAACCTTAGGGTTACAGGGGAGATTATAACTGTAACAACTACTCATTTTATCTGTGGCTTGAATGACTTTCCTTATAAACACTCTGCTGAGAACATATCTAGACTTGTTGGGATACTTCCAATATCAGGTTTCTCAATAACTTTGGAGGAACCTATTTCATTTTAATGGTCTTACGTTAAGAAAAGCAATCCTACATGAAACATTAAGTTAAATGTCTTATTATGCAACTTAAAGACCGATCATTTACCTTTCTAGTCATTTCTTTTCTAAGTTGACAATCCTAAGTGTTTTCTCCAGTTCTTAATGTGACACTGTTTTGAGTCATTGTTTAAGGCCTTGTCTAAACATGTATATACTGCCAGTGCTGTGTCTTTACTTATGTTGGCTGCAGCCCGTTGTAGTTCCAAGTTAGATGAAAGTGGGAAGTAGCTATAACAGAGTGGGAGTGACTTACAAGTTAGGGGCTTTGGCTGGTATTCTCACTTTGCAGGATCTGTGAAGTTTCGTTAAGCTTTTGCATGGTTGCTGTATATTTTTCTTCAGCAGATAAGGAATTTATACTATAGAATGAAAAATTGGACGTGTCTCCTGGAATTGAAGGTTATGAATGCGGCCAAGATTCAAAGGCAGCTAGCAAAAGGATGTACAGAATGAAAGAAGCCTACAAAATATGTTCATTCAGTTTCTCTCTTTCTCATTTTCAATCCATTCATATATTCTATATAATTTCTCTATATAACCTTTGTCTTTCTCAAAACACTAACTTGTGTGACATGCTTGAGTATTAATATTTAATGCAATTATTAAGAATGACCATTTATACTTAACTATAATTCCAGAGTCCACTTATTCAAACTCACCTTAAAGCATATTCTTCCCCCATCTAATCACTTGAGGTGAGGGGCATGAAGTTATCTTCCATCATTTCACAGCTGTCCTTTTATAACTATGGAATACACCTAGGCAGTTCTTGGGGAAAATGGTTGGAATCTACAATGCAGAGTCTTCCAAATGTCCACAAAGGGAGAGACAACTTTGAGTTTCCAAGGGATTGAGAAAATAGTTGAGTTTCCTGTAAGAGGTAATTGGATGGAAATTGAGGCTATAAAAGCAACAATTAGACTTTAAAGACTTACTTTAGATAGCTAAAAGAAAGTGGGAGAAGATGCTTAGATTTACTTTGTCTTGCTCAGTTGAGAAAGGAATTCTTTGATGAACTCAGTTGGTTAATTGGGCTTAGGAAAAAAATAGAAACAATCCAAACCAAACCAAAACAACAAATGCAATATGTTTCTTAATGGTTTTTAAGGGCATATTTACATTGTTGACAATTAGGTCCTGTTTTTGTTTATTTATTGACCAATTTCTATTATAACTTATGTATTCTTTTAAAAAACTTGAATCCCATCTGTATTAAACCCTATGTACTTTGTTCAAGGCTTGATATTTATTTTATCCTGGTTGAGTTTATGATATGAGTCATCATACCAGTCAAGCATGATGAATGATCATACTGAATTAGAAGAGAGCAGTTATCCCTTTATTTTTATTATCACTTGCAAACAAGATTGCACGAAGCAGGATGTGATGAGGTTTGAAATCAAGATATCAAATGTAATTCATTGACTAGCTGATAGTACAGTAGAGACTCAGATTTTGTTTACACTGTCAAATAGTGTACAGATTTACATGTGCCATTTAATTGTACCATACCCTTGTTCATACATAAGTTACTGGACTACTATCACTATAATATAGAACAGCATCTTCATTAGTCAGGAATATATAGAGTAATAGAACTTATAGAATGAATTTCTATGTATATAGAAAGAGGTTTGATTAGAGTGACTTATAGTCTGTCTTCCAGACAATCTAACAATGGCTGCCTAAAAATGAAAGGTCAAAGAATCCGGTATTTCTTCAGTCCACAAAGCTGGATGTCTTCACTAGTCTTCAGTCTATACATGAATCTCAGAGAAGTAGGCTCTAACATCAGTACAGAAAAGACTTGCAAGCAAGAACAAGAACAAGCAGAAAGGGTGCCTTCTTCTATGTCTTTTATATAGACTGCCAGCAGAAGATTAGAGGTTGTTCAGACTTGAGGTGGGTCTTCTCACCTCAGAAGATTTGGATTAAAAGTATGTCTTCCCAGCTCAAAGATCCAGAATTGATGTGGCTTCCTAACTCAAATTAAGCAAAACTCCCTCACAGGTGTGCACCTTCATTTTTGGGTTTTAGTTAATTTCAGATAGTCAGGTCGACAAGCAAGAACAGCCGTCACAGCATCTAAAAAGGAGTCAGCAAACTGCTTCAATTTCAGTATAAGCTGATAAGATAGAAACTTCCTTTTCTTATGAATGAGGAAGTGCCAGGTGGGATGAATTGCTACAATTCTGGCCCTGGGGTGGTCTGATCTGAAGGACCATTTGAAGTATGTGGGTTTTTCTTTTTCCTGCAATAGAAAGAATATATGAATATGTGAAGCTATAGAACACGCCTTGACTGGAGAGATGATTTCTCTTGTCTGTAGCATCAAATGTATATCAAGTGTCAAGTGGTGCCTTTAAGGCTGCAGTCAGCATGGGCATCAAGCTGCTGAAAGTCACATCGATTAAAGGAATTATATTACTTTGATTCTAATGGAGCTCCAATGATTGTAGCAAAGCTTCTGTAACATATGCATGCTATTTCAACTTATGTATCAAACTTACATTCTTTTCATTCTTTTAAATCACAGATCCCATTTTTCTCCTCATGGAACTAGTCTTTTGAATTCTAGTACCATACTTCAGGAAGGCCGCCTCTTGTCAGAAAGGCAAATGTGGTACATTATTAACCGGAGGATCTGATCATCCACTGACCTGAGCAATATTGTCAGGGACAGAGCAAGTTAATAAAATCAGTTTTTTTTCTCATCAAGAAATATAAATATTAAGAAGAATGATAATATATATACAGTTATATATACAGCTTCTATATAGCTATATACCTTTCTGTGTGTATATTCTATACATTTTTTATGTCCTGTTTACCTCAAGGTCCAGTTATCTAACTTTTATCTTCAATTGTTACTTAACTTAGTCCATTTCTCTCATGATATTAGATGATGTCAGAGTTTAGAGAATTTATAAACTATGAAGGTTTATTTGATTGATGTTTCTGAAGTATGGGAAATACAAGAACATGACATTACGTTTAGTAATGACCTTCAACTTCCATCTTAGATGTTAGGCAGGCATATGCAAAATAGAAGGAAAAGAAAGACCAAATTCATATCTTTTAAAATCAGGAAGTCATTTCTAATATAATAGCTTTAATCCTTTCATGAGTGATATGTTCATTGCCAGATTATTTTTTAAAGGCTTCAATTCCTAATAACATTATAATTATAGTTAATTTTTAGTATGTATTTTGGAAAAGACATTGAAACTATGGCACAGGTTCACCCATTGCCAAGAAATTAGATTTCTACATAAGTAGGTCTGTGCTCACTTATATTTTCTTTAAATAGCTAAAACTAATATGTACTAAGATTTCTAAAAATGAAATTTATATTTTATAATTCAAAAATGCATCATTCAAATGGCTTGAGTGATTATTCAATATATAAAATCTAAGTAGACATAAGTTTTTTGGTTGTCTTTGTTTTACAAGGAAAAATGCCAAATTGGCTGTTCCTGTGCTCCCCCCCTCCCCACAGTTCTGTGTACATCTATGGCCAGTCTAAATCATCCGATGATGTGTCATAATTACATGCAGTCTTCCTGTCTTACAAAACACTATTCATCTCATAATTCCATAGGTATGAAATATTGCCAGAGATCTCTGTTTCAAGATATCTCAATGGTTCTATTCAAATATGAGTGGTGTCCCTAATGTCATTGGAAGGCTCTAATGGAACTCCAATCTCATTCATGTGATTGTTGAAAGAATTCACCATTTAAACCTATGTCATTTAGGGTCAATTCCTCTGTGTGTATCGTGTGGAAGCTCTGTTTACATGTTTTATGAATTGGCTCTCTATGAGGCTGTGTCACATCGGGAGAACAAAACAAAGCATAATCAGAGGGAGAGATTTCGAGTCCGGGTAAGAAAAAGGTAATGCCCATCTTGTATTGACCTGCTTTCTCTAACCAGGGCCCAACTCCTAATAATCCACTCAGCAATTCATTTTTCAATGGATTAATATATCAATGAGATAGCATCACTGTAATGCAATCACCTTGCACCAACTACAGATGAAGGTCTTAACACATAAATTGTCAGTCCATTTTATATTCAAAGCCCAACATTTGGCCACAATATTTGGCACTCAGTGGCTCATTTCTGTCATTTAGTGAAAAGTGCAAATACTCCACCCTCAAGAGTTCTTAAAATCTTAATGCATACGTTGGTTCTTAAATTACCAACTCTAAAATGTTGTCTGAGATGCAAGGCAGATTCTTTGCTATGAGATCTGTAAAATTCAGACAAGCAAGTTGCATGTTTTCCACACACTATGCTACAGGGTAGATTATTCATCACTTTAGATGCTAGAATATGACCAACAAGAACTTAAGAAAGTGTTTATTTCTATTTGAGGTTCTAGATGGATGGGTTTATCATGATTGGGGATGCTATGGCATAGCAGCAGGGGCTGGTAACTGTCTGAGAACATTTTGTTGGCACAAAGGAGAGAAAAATAACAAGAAGTGGGGCAAGGCTAAAGCCCTTCAAAACCTATGCCCAATAACATACTTTCTCAAGCAAGGGTGCTACAAAATAGTGATAATGGTCAAATGTAGGAACGCATACAGGGCATTTGTCACTCAAATAACCACACAGGGTAAAGCACATTTCAAAGTGAGACAGAATAATTAAAAACAGAAGAACCAGACCAAGGCAAAACCCAAACCCTTCTAAACAAATGTTAAAATCAGAGTTCTGTATCTGATATTCAAGACATGATGGGAGCTCTAAAGAACCGGCACATTCATAAGCTGGAGATGTACAAGCTACACTGTATATGAACTCTCTTTGGCTGGCTCTTCTCTTAGCCTGCTGCTTTATGTGGTAAATTTCCACATTCATGGGCTTTTCAACTTCTTGGGATTCTCAATTTCAGAGCTGGTTATACTGGAATAGCTTCACCTATAACACTCTCAATGCATGCTACAGGAATTCTGACCCTACCATCCATTGACCATTTTCCAAGGTCGTTTTTAAAAATCTGGGTAGAGGTCTTTATTCACCTATAAGCATTTCATTCTCCATGTTTGCAAAAACAGCATCACATGTGTATTAGTCACACTATTTCTGGAAAGAGACACTGTGACCAAGGCAACACTTATAAAAGAAAACATTTAAAAAGAAGATTAATGACAGTTTCAGAGGCTTAGTCCCTTGTCACCATAAGGGAGCATGGTAGATCGTGTGGCATGGGAGTGGTAGTTTAGATCTACATCTTGATCAGCAACCAAGAGAATAAGATCCTGGGCTTGCCAAAGACTTTTGACACCTCAAAACCCAGCCCAAGTGACACAGTTCCTCCAAAAAGGCTATACCTCCTAACCCTTTTAACATTTCTGATCCCTGCTTACTAAGCATTCAAATATATGAGCCTATGGGGGCCATTTTTGCTCAAACCATTACAACACAGATGGAATTAAGTCAAGAAGTACTGTGCCTATTATAAAAGAAAAATCTGTACAGCAATTAACTTCTTAGTATCTGAATTCAGAATTTTTGAAATGAATGTGTTATCCTAGAATTTTCTTTTCAAAGTAAAAGTAAATAATATGACTTGACACCATCGATCCCACCTGGATCCAAGCAGGAAATTCCTGAGATCTCTTCACGTCCAGCTCCCAACAGTCTTTACAAAAAGTTCCTTATCTCTTTTAGAGCCTTGCCTCTTCACATCACACCTTCCATTGCCCAATTTCAAATGGGTTTCTTTTACTTTGCAAAACTGATTTTTTTCCTTCCTAATTTTCATGCTAAATTGGACAAAAAACAACCCATCATTATCCATGCATCATCATGAAAATCATACCGAGTTTAATATTTTTATTGGATTAATTATTATGAACTTTACCCTAACGTCCCACAAAGTCTCAGGGCATGGAAAAATATATACGAGCTCTTTTGAGACTATTAAATGAATGACCACTAGTCCAATATCTAATGGAGTCATCATTTCTATCTGAATTTCATGAGGATGGTCTTTATTTTACACTCCACTCAACTACTATCATTTGAATAGCCAGCAGCATTCCTCCTTCAAAGTAGCTCCAAAGGCCTAAGAGTCACATGTTCAGGAACCTTGACAACAACAGTCTCTGAAGATCTGAAGATATCAATTCTCTTTCCCAGTTTTTTTTTCCCATCAATGTCACAAAAATCTATGGTAGAAGCAATGAAAAGAAATAAAGATTATGTTGGCTCACAGTTTCAGACTTTTCAATCCAGGATCACTTGCTCCATTATTTCTGGGCCATGGTGAAGCTTATAGTGGAACATATATTGCAGAGCAGTGTTTTGTACTTGTCGTTAGGAACTGGAGAAAGAGATAGGGATGAGCCAGAGACAAGATACCTCCTTCAAAGATCTTCTTCTACCCAATCCCACCTTCTAAAGCCCACTCCATTATTAATCAATCTGACAATAAATCCATTGATGTGATTTACATCTCTGTGATCAAATCAGTTCTTAATAGTTTGACCAACTCAGGACCAAGTTCTCAGTGTACATGTTATTTGGGCTATTTTATATCTAAATCTTAACATGAACATCACATATTTGGGTGATCATGATAGGGTGTGAATTGTGTCTGTTAGAGGCAAGATTGCTATTTGCCTATGCTACACTATTGTATAGGATTCCCAGAGTAAAATCAGACTTTGAGAATGTGAATACAATTAGCTTCATCAAGAATGTCAGTGACTGCATATATATATATATATATATATATATATATATATATATATATTTCTCCTTGGTGTTTTTGTTAGCACATTAGTATCTTGCCTGTCAGTTACTTTAAAAATTAACTCTTAACTATCTCACTGCAAAAAAAAAAAATGCAAGTACATATGCTCTCAGAGTAACTATCCTCCTTCATTTGCATAAATATAAGAATTTCACAGTTGAGCATTTTTTTTATGTCTAAATGCTGGCAACATTGTCATAAGCAGTGCACCAGTACAGAGATAAGTAATTTACGTGTGCTGTGTTCTCATGATGACAGATAGAATGGAGAGCTTAAAATGTAAATCAATATTCAACAGTGCCATACATAGAATACAGATATGATAATGGCTGAGCTGTTTGGGGAAGAGGCATTCTGATGAACTAAATGGCTTAGTTAAAATAGATCAGGACTGAGAGGGTAGTCATAGAACAACAGATTTACACATGATGGACTTGGCCCTGGGTTCAAGAGAACGGGCTTAATGTTACTGTCATTCAAAACATGTAGCAAACACCTTCTAATATATCTACATTTTTTACATTTTGTCAATATAATCTATAAGCCAAGAATACTGTACAAGAAAAGCTGGCAAATCATATATATATATATATATATATATATATATATATATAGTTATTAGTATTCTTGTTCAGGCAGAGTTGTATTTATCTACTTATTCAGGAAGCAGTTATGGAATCTACATTTTGTGTCTGATGTACTGGCTGCTTGTACAGATGAATAATACATAGTCCTTGCACTTTACAAATGCAGTTATTTAGAGAAAGCAGATGTAAATAAATATTTATAATGTTTTATACAAAATGGTGATAATAGAAGGACATGGATTATATGGATGTTATTTGGAACAATCTTAGTTCATGTTTTTCAGAAATTATCTTTAAAAACCATTGGGAGCTGGAATATATTTATTTTGCTAAGTATATGTCTATAAGAGGAGAATTCATTATTGCACTTATAACTTAAAAGACAAGCTATCAAACATCAAGAATTTCTAAGGAAATGATTATAGATTAAAACATATCGTGTTTGCTCTAATTAGAAGCAAGCACATGTGTCTATATTGGTTACCAAGTTTATTAGTTAATTATTTTGATCTAACAAATTGAACATTGAACTCTAAGCAACAAAGATGTTTTATCTCACCATTTCTTCTGTGTGTTAATCTAGATAACTGAGAAAGGAATGGAAATCTTAATGCTTTTCAAGGTAATGCAGTAGAGGCAACTATTGAGGTTGCAACTTTTCAAGCTTGATGTGGAGGGGAATTTGGCTCTGTTTTCCATATGTGGCTGTTGGAAGGCCTGAGGTTTTTCACTGTGCCTCCACATGGAAAGAAAGCAGCTATGGCTTATGGTTGCCCTCAAAGCAAGTGAGTGAGAGACCTTCAATTAAGGGATGCCATATGATTTAATCTCAGAAATAATACCCTAGCCTTTCTAAATTCTGTTCCTTACAAGGGAGGCTATACAAGCATTAGAAAGCGATGATGTCATCCTGACCAAGAAGTGGGGACTTACTGGAATTTCCAAAACTGCTCATTACTTAAAAATTGCATTTGTGTGTGTGTGTGTGATCAGTCTTTATTGCAACGTGCATTAATGCATCTTTGTAATGAATAAGGGACAACATTACGAAGCAATGCCTGAATTACATATTTCCAATCAAAAATGTTACACTTAAGTCAGTATTAGGGAAACATGAGCGAGACCTACCAGAGAAGACATGGCAAGCTCTCTGCCTTAGGGTAGAAGATAAAGGGTTGATTTGTGCTCAGATCTACTAGACCCAAAGAAGGGGGAGCAAAATTTCTGCAGGGCCTCATGTATAATATAATATCCAGTGTTTGTTACCAAGGCAATGTATATAATATTGAGAGACTGGGCATTCTATTGGAAAAGGTAATTTAAAGACTTATATGGAAGGGTATTCATATTCATCTTGACACTAGTGTAAGTGTAATATGTGTGAAATGCCAACTTAACAAAATTTTCCTTTTATATGCAACAGCAATAAATTTGGCTACACAGTACCTGCCTATTTGTGGCTTAGTGGACAGATTACTAAAAAGCCCCCTTTTTAAAATTTGTTGTTTAATATTTATAAAATATGGTAACATAAGAGGCCACTTTCTCAATAAATTTCTGTGGAATATTGTTTTCTAAAAATGTGTCTTTAAAAATGTGAAAGAATAACAGTAAGAAGTGTTAAGGGCACAGAGGCAAAACATATATTTAAGCCGTTAAACTTAGTCTCTAATCACTAGCAGTTAATCTCTATCTCCTTTGATATGAGAATTCCTGTTATAGAATCTTAGACAGGATCAGGAAAGTTCAATCTTTGCAAGCCTTTGATGTTATAAGCAGTATCTCATATTGTTCTGGCAGTGTTTCATTTAGGGAGATAGAAGATACCAGGAAGATATGCCTCGTTTAAAAATGCCTTGGAGGGCTGGCAAGCTAGCTAAGCAGGTAAAAGCACTTGCTGTAGCTTAAACCTGATGGTCTGAGTTCAATCCCTGGAATTCTCCATAGGAGGTAAATCATGATGTGTTATGTGTGCTTTGGTACAGAAATACACACACACACACACACACACACACACAAACACACCCCACAACAATTATAATAAACATAACAATGATTTTTAAATGCCCTGGATACACTCATTGATTATAGTGGTATTTTTTCTCTCAGCTTCTTCACTAACTCTGAGCATTGCAAGTACATGTAACATCACATACATGTGTAAGTATATCTACAGACATACACATATGATTTTATGTGATTACAGTATGCACCAAAAGAAACACAATATTATGAAATATAATGTCAATATGTCTGTATAGCATTCCTTGGAAGGTAGACTTTAGCTTGCAAATCACCTTGCATTTTTCTATAAATACAGTCACATCACCTTCAAGTGGATGCCCTGGAGTGTTTCTCAATGTACTTCCAGAATGTGATATTAAAACTTGTGGCAAGTGGTTTAAATATTAATCCAAAATTTAAAATGATCCCATTTAAATTTTAATGCTTTCATCATATAACTAGTTTACTTTGTTTTGAGGGCATAAACATAAGATAACATTTCTTTCTTAAATTTATATTACCTGCTATAGGGACTCCTTTACAATCATGCAAAGATTATTCTCTGAGCTGTTGGATCGCTGCAATCATAAAATGATTTAGAACTCCCAGAAGTATGTTCTGGTCAAGTGGTTTCAGCAGGTTTGCCACTAAACTCTACTGCTCAGAAGAGAGAAGAAGATGAGAATGTCATCTCTTGCCTTCTCTAGGAAGGCTAGTTGATTCAATCTTAAACCTCTTAGTAATAACTCTATAACTTATTTGTATATATATAATTAATTATATATGCACAGTCTCAAAACAGTTAGCTACAGCCACTCACTCCTGCTGAGAATATCGTTTTGATCTTCCTCTGTAGTATGAGATGGGCCATATCATGTTCATCAGGTATAAGAGAACAAATAAGGGGAAGGTGAGCATTTTCACGCCTGCTCCTCATTTATTCTCTGAGGGCCCCCATCCATGGGATGGAGACACTTTGTTTAATCTGGTCTGGAAAGGCCTCACAAACTATATGAACAATGGTCCTTAATCTCCTTGGTTATTCTAATTCTAATCAAGTTGTGAGAATGAAAACTCACTAATTCCCTATATTAGTAGACATAATTGACAGGTTTTACTTCATAGAATTCCCATTACAGTAAGTTCATTAGCAAAACTTATTGAATAATCAAACACAAAATCAAAGATACTTCTGCCTGAGGTACAAAGGAACAGTTTTCATAGAATAACTTTTTGTCTTAAGAACATAGTCTGAAGCATTTAGTTTATAAACATCAATAGATATAGATGCTAACAACATACCCTACCCTTCAGATGAATGCAGTGACAAATGAGGTTGGTACAAACTATAGGCCTCATCTCTCTGTCTTGGCCAAGTGGCAGATTCTGAACTGTTTCTTGGGGAAGAGAATTATAAAAAGAAATTAAAAGCTTCAGTTTAGAACTAAAAAAAAAAAAGCCATTACTATAATATTTTAACTTTTGTGATAGTTCTTTTAATTATAACTATATTTTTGTCAAATTAAAAATATGTTTCTATTAAAAGGAGAAGTAGATGGGTGGATAGAGTCAGAGGAGGGCTGTAGTTTTGAGTGGTTGACTGTGATAATCAGCTTTGCTTTCCAACTTATTAATACCATGTCATAGTTTCCACGTTTATTCTGTTATTTTAGGGTATATGAATTAATTGTGTATAAATTCTTTAGTTCCTCCCAGTATGTCACCCTCTATTTGCTTCTGACTGCAAGTATGTGAGAAAATTCAAGACATTCTTTAAGGTGTGCTAGTTAATATACAGAACATATAAGACTTATAGGTAAAATGACATTTTGAATAAAATGTAAATGATTTCAAGCAAAGCACTCATCCAAAAGTTCATCTTAACTACATTAATCTCTACTATCTCATTTACCCACTCTACAATATTTATTTATTGTATAACATTTGTAAATAAATATAGAGCTTTTGCAGAACTCTCATGAAACATATAGTGGAATGAAAGAGATAGATATTAAACAATTACCATTTTACTTGTAATGGAGAAAATATCAGAGAAGTACATATATGATCTTATAAGCACACTGTAGAGTCTTGACTTATTGGTGTCAATTACGTTTAGTTGGAATTGATGGAAAGCGTGAAGTGGGAAGTGACACAAGCCTCCCACTTCCCTAATGTGATCAGATAGGGAAAATCCTGCAACAGGCCTAATTTATCTGTGTCAGGAACTTCAGATAAGACTATGTTGGGGTGAAACATGTTGGAGAACCTGAAGAGGCCGGTATGGTAAATATGCGAAAGTAGTGAGAGACCCTGTGCTTAAAAAGCAGACTTGATAGAAAGGAAACAATCTCTCCAACCTTTCCAGAGACAGGGGAACAGAGAGAGTTTTGCTAAATGAAGCGAGCACTCAGTAGAGATGTGGGAAACAGGCAGCTAAGAGAGATCAGACCAAGTCAACATTGCATTAAGAATCTAGGACAAATAAAATGTTTCTATAAGGATGGACAAGATTGAATGTCTGTGACAAGTGCTGGCAAGGCAGAAACGGGGAGACTGAAATAACAATAGAAGCCTGGACATCCTCTGTGATTGTAATGAGAAATAGTATGGTCCAGAGGCAACAGCCAAAACAGTATGGGTTAAGAAAAAAGTAACATATCAATTGGGTTGATAGAAAATGTAAATAGTTCTCATAAGAGTTTGGTTGGAACAGAGAGCATTTAGTTGGTATTTAGTGATATGTCTTGACTGCATGCTAAAAGGAACAGTTTAAATAATGTTTTAGTTCATTTGGATTGATACATCAAAAACAACAACATACTGAGAAACAAAGTAGCAACTGGACCTTTGTCTTCGAGTTGTAGTTAAGTACATGGGATATTTGAGATTAAGGTTTGGGTAGGTTGTTTTTTGTCATTACTCTCCTGATGGGAATTTATAGTTTGTTTACACGATGGAAAGGGCTAGCAGGCTCATTGGGAACCTTTTATAAGAGCCTTAAAACAGTCATATTAGTCTCAAGACCACATCACCTCCTGATGCTACTGCATTGTGAGCTAAGGTCAGTACGTGGAATCTCCAAATCTCAAGGTTTGCCACTAAATGCTGCACATATTCTATAATCTGGTAGAAACTCTAATACCTTATGTTACATACAAGAGAAATAAAAACTTATATAAAACCATGTCTTATATCATCTTTTCATATGATATATTCAGTTTAGGTAAACATATAGATAGTATGCAAACTCATACACTCTCATGGACACAGAAAACAGTATGCTTTGGGCTATAGGAAATATTTTTAAAACGAATAATATATATATATATAAAAATATATATATATTAGAGAGAGAGGGGGGAGAATGTGGGGGGTTTGACTAAGCAGAGATTTATGAAGGGTCTGCGAGTACTTGGGGATCGGGAAACATAATCGGAATATGCTGCATGAAAAATTTATATCCAAATACTCCAGGTGCAACTATTGGGTAAATAGTAATGTTTACTCTTACAGACTCTATAATAGTTTCAATTAGTAAATTTTAGAAAGTAATAATAAAAGGAAACTTCAATGTTACATTGTATTTTAGCACAGTCCATTACAAATCATAATCTATCATAGAAATAATAGTATTGAGTGTCACCACACAAACCAACACAGACACATTGGTAAGGAACTTCCTGTATCCACTCTAAATGTGAATTTTATCCTTGAAATTCCACCATTGGCCTCTGCCAGCAAATGCCATGATCACTTGATGACCAAGTCTGCCTGATGGTAAACACTTTGTTAGCATTTGCAATGTTTTTTTTAAGTCATTGACTCAAAAAGTCTCTATGATTTAAGAAAGACACCAGATACTGATTATTAGTAAGTCTAAATTTGAAATTTGATGAGCATGTCCTTAATGCAGTGTCTTGGCAAAACCAGATTGGGTCTAATAAAGTTTCTCCTGTATATCTTACAATAAGATAACTGTCCAGGACTCCACAGAAATTACCTGCACCATGATTAGCAAACACATGGAAAATTGTTTGCAATGGCTTTAGTGGAATTAAAATCTATTTTGTTGAATTCTGGATTAAAACAACCTTTATAGATCATCAGTAGAATATTATTATTTTAGACTGATATCCAAGATAAATTAAAAATCAATTCATTAAAAATCAATTTAATTTCATTTTATTATTTACAGAGAGCTTAGGAATGAGACATAGTACAATTTTCATATCATAACCGATCTAACAAGGAATTTTCCACTATTCAAAATGAAGTTTATGAATGTATACAGAGTCACAGGGATGATCAGTAGAATGATTTTTAGAAACAGATATGGGAATTCTTAAATGTTTAGAAGTAAATATTATTAAAATAATTGTTATTCCTTTGCCCCATATAACTAATCAACCTTTTGAATAAATGACATAGACCTTACTTCCTAAAATAAAAACGACACAAAATGAATGACTTGTACAAATGAAGGGTGAAGAAAGTTCTGTGGAATGATTCAGCAGGTCCCATGTAAAACGACAATGTTCAGGGAAATAGATACCTCAGAGAGTTAGAAGATGACTTCCCATGTTAGACAGGTCCTTTAATAGAACTGATCTTTTGTAACGTCACCAATGCCTAGTTGATAACATCATGGGTTATTCATTTATCTTTGTTATATTAAAAAAATATTTTTACTTTGCTGTGACATAGATAATTTTAATATTTTATCATATATATTCCTTAGTTCATATATATCTTGGTTAATTTATCTACTCATCTTATTTTTACGTTGCGTTTATGTGCTTGTAATTTGTCTTCTAATTTTAACAGTGAATTTAAGACTCTAGCAAAGCTCATATACAGTTGATATTTAATAAATATTTCTTGATGATATAATTCATCATAGTATACTATGAGATCCTAGGGTTTGAGATAAAATAGATATGAATTTATTTTGGACTGATTACTATACACCCATTACTTGGTTTCAGCAAGTTTTAAATAAAATAAAATTAAATGATGATAACATTCTTGACTTATGAGACTTTTGGAGTATTTAAATGATATGGTACATTGAAAGATATTGCCTCTGTGAGAGTTACTCCATTATGTGTTATACAAAATTAAGAAATCTTTCCTCTTTAAAAACTTCATGTTGTCACCTGAATTTTTGATCTTAGCCATTTTGACTGGTGTGAGGTGGAGTCTCAGGGTTGTTTTGATTTGCATTTCCCTGATGATTAAGGATGCTGAACATTTTTTCAGGTGTTTCTCAGCCATTCCGTATTCCTCAGGTGAGAATTCTTTGTTTAGCTCTGAGCCCCATTTTTAATGGGATTATTTGATTTTCTGGAGTCCACCTTCTTGAGTTCTTTATATATATTGGATATTAGTCCCCTATCTGATTTAAGATAGGTAAAGATCCTTTCCCAATCTGTTGGTGGCCTTTTTGTCTTATTGACAGTATCTTTTGCCTTACAGAAGCTTTGCAATTTTATGAGATTCCATTTATAGATTCTAGATCTCACAGCACAAGCCATTGCTGTTCTATTCAGGAATTTTTTCCCCCTGTGCCCATATCTTCGAGGCTTTTCCCCACTTTCTCCTCTATAAGTTTCACTGTCTCTGGTTTTATGTGGAGTTCCTTGATCCACTTAGATTTGACCTTAGTACAAGGAGATAGGAATGGATCAATTCGCATTCTTCTACATGATAATCGCCAGTTGTGCCAGCACCATTTGTTGAAAATGCTGTCTTTTTCCCACTGGATGGTTTTAGCTCCCTTCTCAAAGATCAAGTGACCATAGGTGTGTGGGTTCATTTCTGGGTCTTCAATTCTATTCCATTGGTCTACTTGACTGTCGCTATACCAGTACCATACAGATTTTTATCACAATTGTTCTGTAGTATAGCTTTAGGTCAGGCATGGTGATTCCACCAGAGGTTCTTTTATCCTTGAGAAGAGTTTTTGCTCTCCTAGATTTTTTTGTTATTCCAGATGAATTTGCATATTGCCCTTTCTAATTCGTTGAAGAATTGAGTTGGAATTTTGATGGGGATTGCATTGAATCTGTAGATTGCTTTTGGCAAGATAGCCTTTTTGACTATATTGATCCTGCCAATCCATGAGCATGGGAGATCTTTCCATCTTCTGAGATCTTCTTTAATTTCTTTCTTCAGAGACTTGAAATTCTTATCATACAGATCTTTCACTCCCTTAGTTAGAGTCACACCAAGATATTTTATATTATTTATGACTATTGAGAAGGGTGTTGTTTCCCTAATTTCTTTCTCAGCCTGTTTATCCTTTGTATAGAGAAAGGCTGGTGACTTGTTTGATTTAATTTTATGTCCAGCTACTTCACTGAAGCTGTTTATCAGGTTTAGGAGTTCTCTGGTGGAATTTTTAGGGTCACTTATATATACTATCATATCATCTGCAATCAGTGATATTTTGACTCCTTTCTTTCCAATTTGTATCCCCCGATCTCCTTTTGTTGTTGAATTGCTAAGATGGGGCTGGTGAGATGGCTCAGTGGGTAAGAGCACCCGACTGCTCTTCTGAAGGTCCAGAGTTCAAATCCCAGCAACCACATGGTGGCTCACAACCATCCGCAACGAGATCTTGCGCCCTCTTCTGGAGTGTCGAAGACAGCTACGGTGTACTTACATATAATGAATAAATCTTAAAAAAAAAAAAAGAATGGCTAAGATCAAAAATTCAGGTGACAGCAGATGCTGGCTAGGATGTGGAGATAGAGGAACATTCCTCCATTGTTGGTGGGATTGCAAGCTTGTACAACCACTCTGGAAATCAGTCTGGCTGTTCCTCAGAAAATTGGACATAGTAGTACCGGAGGATTCTGCAATACCTTCGGGAATATATCCAGAAGATGTTCCAACGTGTAAGAAGGACACATTCTCCACTATGTTCATAGCAGCCTTGTTTATAATAGCTCAGAAGCCTGAAAGAACCCAGAAGTCGTTCAACAGAGAAATGGATAAAGAAAATGTGGTACATTTACACATTGGAGTACTACTGAGCTATTAAAAAGAATGAATTTATGAAATTCCTAGTCAAATGGATGGACCTGGAGGGTATCATTGAGTGAGGTAACCCAATCACAAAAGAACTCACATGATATGTACTCACTGTTAAGTGGATATTAGCTCAGAAATTTAGAATACCCAAGATATAAGATACAATTTGCAAAACAACTGAAACTCAAGAAGAACAAAGACCAAAGTGTGGACACTTTGCCCCTTCTTAGAATTGGGAACAAAAACCCATGGAAGGAGTTACAGAGACAAAGTTTGGAGCTGAGACAAAAGGATGGACCATATAAAGACTGCCTTATCCATCATCCATCACATAATCAATCTCCACATGCTGACACCATTGCATACACTAGCAAGACTTTGCTGAAAGGACCCAGATACAGCTGTCTATAGTGAGACTATGTTGGGGCCTAGAAAACACATAAGTGGATGCTCACAGTCAGCTAGTGGATGGATCCCAGGGCCCCCAGTGGAGGAGCTAGAGAAAGTACCCAAGGAGCTAAAGTGATCTGCAACCCTATATCTGGAACAACAATATGAACTAACCGGTACCCACCAGAGCTCGTGTCTCTAGCTGCGTATGTATCAGAAGATGGCCTAGTAAGCTATCAGTGGAAAGAGAGGCCCATTGGTCCTGCAAACTTTATATGCCTCAGTACCGGGGAATGCCAGGGCCAAGAAGTGGGAGTGGGTGGGTAGGGTATGGGTGACTTTTGGGATAGCATTGGAAATGTAAATGAAGAAAATACCTAATTAAAAAAAAGATTAAAAAAAAAAACCAACTTCATGTCGTTCTTTTAACTTTCTACAAATAATTAAGAAGCAACACAACTCAATAACTCATTAGCAGAGAGAACATTCAGTTCTCTCCTGTCCATAGAAAGGAGAGATCTGTCTAGGGAAAATGAATTTTAAGAAGGCATTTGTAGTCTAACGTTTTAATCCCTTGTGAATATAAGTACATATGTAGGTATAAATATAGGACCCACAACTTCACACTCACAGGAGAGCTGAGCAGAAACTTTAGCTATACTTTGAAAGACCCTTGCTCAAAGCTGAACACAGAACAATAAAGAACCCAATTATAGAGAGGTAAGTCGTCATGACTAAAAGTCTGAAGGAATTACATTCTTGTCCCTACACTGTAGCATTATGAACTATGGATTCTTTGGGTAGGAAAGTTACAGGAGCCAACATCTGGGAGACTACTCTCCTTATACTAAAAGTGGGTTTTGGTTGGTATTTGTTGCATTTTATTAAAAAAAAAACTACACATTAAAACAGGTTCCATAATTTAAGCTTTAGCCACCAGCTAAGCAGGGTTTACTTTTCAGTGAAGAATTAAATCATGACTTCAGATTAATAGGCTTTTTATAATGTTGTCGCTGGCTGCCCAGTGGGCTAATTACAAAACCACAAGCAGTAAGAAAGATAAGGAAATGCAACTCCTCATGTTGGGAAGGTTGGCATTTGGCATACAGTTCCAGCGTGTGTGTTTACACAGTTGCTGTCTTTAATATCCTCTTCAGAGGGCTTATATATTATTTCTGACTTGAATATATCATCCCACATACACTACACTAAGCAAACAGCTGTTCACCTATGCATAATTAAACATATTTCATGAGGCAATTTTGATATTGTAAACATATCCATTCAGTCATTCGCAAAGCCCCATGCTCAAGCCCATTAATTGGATTTAAGGGGGTCATCCAACCATAAGGAAATTCAATGAAATCTGGAGACTGGCTGGAAAAGTCTTAACCATAGCTGCTTGCTATCTATTGAAATATATGGGGAGGTACAGATTGTATCATCATGAAATTTTCACACATGGTGGAACTCCATTTGTTACCAGTCACAGAGTGTGATGCTTGGCATTTCAAAACCCCACCACAGTATTAAACTCATTATCATGTGAACTCATAACATCTAGTACAGGATTGAAAACAAGGGTCATTGTTGGCAGTGGGTTTGTTTATTATTATTAAAGCCATCCAGTTTAGATTTTTCAATTTAATAGTCCACTTATTTTTAGGTGCTCATTCTATGAAATCACAAATAATGCCTCTATTCAGTTATAGTTTCTGTGATGAGACTATGTGATACTCATATGCTTTCAATGAACTTCATTGGAGTTGAACTTCATACTAGTACATAGCCTGCAGCTGAGCAGGATTAAATTGAAGCCTACAGAAAGGAGAATTTTTAGGCAGATGTGAACCTATGGGCAGGAGTTTCAGACTAAGACCTGAGTTGCAAACCCCAAGCTGTTATTTCTGAGCTACATAGCAATAGCTAAACACTAAGTCAGTCCTTATTCCTTCATTCAATCTGTCAGTAACATATATGTTACAGTAATGTTAAGGCCAGCATAGATCTGGATGCTGAGAGACTAGCATGGGACAAAGAATTGACTTTGTCTAAAGAGTGCAGAAGGACGTACAAGAAATAGAGCCTTATAACAAATAAGGATTGCAGTGATATAGAGACCCTGGTTAGAACTGAGTTAGATGAGGTGTGTCTACTAGAATCAGGTCCTAACAAAGCAACATGAGGGAGTGGGATTCAGAGCACTGAGTTCTCCACAAGACAGACAAGCACCTGTATGTCAACATGACTATTTGTAATTGGTGTGTGTGTGTGTGTGTGTGTGTGTGTGTGTGTGGTGTGCACATACAGGTACATGTACTCAAGTTTATGTGGGTATGTGGAGAACAGAGAACAACCTCGGTTGCTGTCTGCTATCTTCTCTTTTCTTTCCTTTCTTCTTTCCTTCCTTCCTCCTGTCATTTCTTCATTTCTTCCTTCCACCGTTTACAAAGAGTTTCTCATGACCTAGAATGTGTCAACTAGCTAAGGTGGCTGACTAGGCAGTAAACCTTGGAATTCTCCAATCTGATTCCTGTAAACTTGGATTACAGACACTCACCATCATGTCTGGCTTTTCTCACCTGTTTCTGTGGCTCAAATCGAGATCTTCCTGCTTGTGAGGAAAGCTATACTAACTGAGATGATCCACAACCTCTCTCAAATGGTATTTGTAGGTTTTGTAAAGGTTTAATAAACTGTGTGTTTGTATGTGCGTATGTGTGTGTCTATCTGTCTGTCTTTATAGATTGTATGACTTGCTTAGAAACAGTGACCATGCATTTTATCATACCATAAATAGCTATAATTCTCCACATTGGTTCTCTTTTAGTTAGTATTCTTATGAATACTAACTAAAAGAGAATAGACACGGTGTAGTGGTAGAATCAATATTTATTGGTGTTCAGGTAGGTATATCACAACTACCATAAATGTGTTAGAAAACAGCATTTAAAATATTAGCAATATATATTCACATTAACAGTGATAATGTTAGCTGTAGCACTTCCATATATTTGGAATATCAAGTTGAAAGCAAGAGGAAACGAATGTCTTTGGTCTAAATGGGGGCAGTCTTGTACATGGGTTCTTAACTAGGAATGATTTCCCTTTCCTGTAGAAATTTCTCTCATGTAGTGATCAACAGCAAATCTTATCTTGTATGAAATATCTATATATAATAAAAAATGCCAATGTCTGTGACTTTGGAATCCTTTCAGTTAGAACATTCTGGGTAAAGTTATAACAGGGGAAATATATAGCAAAGACTATGACAAGGTCTTTAGCATTATACTTTGTTGCTCCACACACCATGTCATCACTGTCACCAGGTGTGTACATACACTGTTGCTTCTGCTTAAAAGCCCTAGCTCTCTTTTTTGTATGGTCCAGTTGACAAGGTCAATCATTTCAAAGTATCTCCCATTTTTCTCTATTCACTGGCTTCTTCCCTCTTGTGCTGTACAAAACACAAGCGGGGCATCTATACTGGAGCACATGTATAGTTTGCTCTGTCTCGGAGCGACTGCAAGACATCTCCCTCCTCTAATTGATCTGCTTAAGCAACTCTGTGTAGTGTGTGGTAATTGCCACTGACAATAGCTGCTGAGTGCAGAGGAGAAGCATGATGATCCTGTGGGAGAGACAAATCTCTGATTGGTTGGGGTGGCAGTGGCAAACATCGGCAAACATCCAAATGAAACACAACTACTCTTAAAAGAGCGCAAAGATTGCATAATGTGTAAAAGCTGGGAAAACGTTAACAAAGCATTTGTTACTTGTCTAGAATAAACCAAGGGCTTCTGGAGTCGATGCTTGCTATCGATTGTGCCATAGAGGCTTGTATACAATCTCGCCTGTTTCCTTAGGGATTTCTGTATTTCTTTTTATTGCAACATTGCTTTAATTGGATGTCAAATAATAGAAATGGCTGGAAGCACCCATGCTTTATATTTCCTGACTTCAAGACTGAATAAGAATGGCTACTTCCCCAGCATTTTTGCTGTACAATTTCCTGATGCTATCATTCATAAAATTTTCCTAGCGAGAGTTTGCCTCAAGCAGTCAAAATTTATTTTAAATCTCAAATTTTGAAATCAGTAAACATAGCTAACAACAGATGCAAGGAGCAGATACATGCCTGTCAGTTTTTCTCTGTGTACAATTTAGTCCTAGGCAAGGCATTTCCTCCAGTGGCGGTTATTAGAATCTAATAAAAATAACCTCCTCATTTGATACCACATAAGTGACAAAAATCTCTCTAAATACTAAAAAGCAGTTATCATATTTCAGAGCACAAGTACAACTTAACTATGAAGAAAGTGATGGTTATGAACAGGCATTGTGCATTTAATCTCACAATTCAGATGTAATAAAGAAAAAGATATAAAAGGTGAGGGCAGTGCTGTATGTAGAATCCAGAGGCTCCACCATGGGGTTTTAGAACAGACGTCTGTTCATTCCATTCTTGTGAATAACACTCTTCATTACTCTTGGAATAGAGTGTATGTTTAACAGAACACACTGTAGCATTCAACTATTTTTTGGTCACCTTTGCGCTAAACACCTGCTGCCACAGGGACTTTACACATGCTATCTTTCTGCCACTTCTCTTTTTCTTCTCTTGCATAAAAAAAAAAAATAGCTAAATCTCATTATGCCTATGAGGAATATCTCAATCTACCTTCTATGGTCCTATCCCCCTAGTCATTTTTTTCTTCTCACGTTTGTTTGCTTATACATCCAAAGAACAGCTATGATGGCGCCAGAAAAACACATTCCCAAACAACCAGATCCATCAGAACCCTGAAAGATGATATTTGCATCATGATAAAGAACACGACAAGAATACAGGCCTAGTATACCAAAACATGATTCTACTAGGGTGCAGAACTTCTCAGGTTTTTTAAAAGTCCTTCACATGATGATGACTCTAGGCAGCCTTAGCTATCTTTCAAGCCAGCAGTCCTCCAAGCTGCTCAGGGATTAATGAAACTAAAAGTCAAATGTTTGGCCAGTGCTTCTAGGAGGCAGAGGTCTGTCTAGATAAAATGGCCTTCCCTCCTCTCTCTCAGTGTTGATAAGATGGCTGTTAAGCCTGCCTGCCCAGAGCACACCTCTGTGGAGGGTGTTGAGTGTCCTTCCCTATCAGAATGCAAAACTACATACAGTAAATTAGCCCGTGATGCTGGCTTAAGTCCATCTGCATACTTGCCCAGTATTAAAACTCTAAGCTGCATTTGACTCTTTTCCTGGTGAATTGTATTAATCTCCTGGCCAAACCTCATTCTGCTTTATTTTTAAAAATTCCCAGCCACATTCTTTAAGGCAAATTTTAGCCTGTGTTCAACTTCTCTCTGGAGCTAATTAAAAACACAGATTACTAAATGGAGCGTGGGACACCTATTGTCTGGCTCAGCAGGTAGAGGCCATGGCCTGATGAGTGCTGTTTTTTCATGTGTCCATGTGACATGAATATTGCCGCACTGAGGACCATACTAAAGAAGCAAGACCTCCAAGAACTGCATAGCATTGAAATCCTGTTCAGGACAACTTTCTGAAGGTATGAGCTGTCATCTGTGCCAAAGTGTGAACCCCTTGACGATTGCTTACAGTCTAGTAATTTCCCTTCATTTTGATCATTTCTACTCCAGCAACCCAGAGTCCTCAAAAAAATGCTTTTCTGGCTATACAAGACTGCTCACCTTCAAGGATCAGAGCTCTAACACTGTATATTAAAAGTTATAGTCTTTATTTGCTTTGTCTGCAAAGAGTCGGACCCCATGATAAGATAGGTACCCATGCATTAAAGATGTAAAGTTCTTCAGTTAAGGACTTTCCTTCAAAGTTTCACCTTGGTATGTTCCTTAACTTTTGTGTGCCTTTATTGCCTCTAATATAAAACATTTGTTACAATGGTTTGTAGCTATAGCAGGCAACCACTGGGGGAGGGGGAGGGGGGGTGGAAAAATA
This sequence comes from Mus caroli, assembly GCF_978045245.1. Lineage (NCBI taxonomy): Eukaryota > Metazoa > Chordata > Mammalia > Rodentia > Muridae > Mus > Mus caroli. The sequence continues at coordinate 85,258,060 of NW_028227268.1, forward strand.
CAATGAGATTCAAAGGATTCAAGGATTACCCTACCATTTCTTCAATAGTCCCCATTGTTAGTGACTTTCAGTCCTTGCACCTGGTAGATTTGAGAACAGAATAGGTTCTAGAAGGCTGTTAGAATTTGACATTTCCATTAACAACTGATAACCTGACAGTGTGAAAATTAAGTGGCATAGCCTAGGGTAAGAAAAAAAAATGGTGAGAAGAGATCTTCTTATGCTGCTGCATTGCATGGTCCTTGCTTCGCTAAACCAAAAATGATCCCTCATTAGGGACCATGGATTTCCAAATAACCTGTATGTGTGTTGTTATTTCAACTTGCCCATGTGTTAACCAGACCTTCAGAATAAGATAAAAAAGGTAATTTGTATGGTGTTGTGAAATCTTGACCCAGAAATGTAGATGAAGTGTCCTACATCGTGCCTGGGAATTGTCAGTTTGTTGAAACACTTTTAATTATTTTGCTTTTCTATTTTCTGAAGTCAGCTGCTTGATCTAAGCAGAAACCTTGTCTGTCATTTCAGCAGAATTGCCAATAGTACAAATTGTGGATAACATGTAAAGTGTATGGCAGTGCAAACGGGATATGGCTCTCCTCTAAGAATGTGCTCAAACCCCCTCTGAGCACTTTTTAAAGTGACCTTCCTGTTCAGTTATCATAGAGAGAATGAGTTGAGTCCCAATGTTAATGGATCTCATTAGTACAAATCTTTTCATATATCTGGTGTTATACTCTATACTTGACACACAATGACCTGTGTATTTCTCATCAGAACACTAAAGTACTGGTAGGATCTTTATGCAGGTTTTGCAAGAGAAAGGATTTTATACCCAGGTATAAATGACTATAATGTACCTATATGGCCTAAGTCTTATTTAATAAATCGTGGACTTGTTGCTATGAAAAGTATAAAATATATGGTAAATATTGACAAGAAAGATTTGCAGGATAATTTGAAAATAAACTGTATCTTCCTTTTTAAATATGGCCACACACTTCACCAGATTTTATTGTTGGACTGAAGTGAGAAGATTGAATTTTATCCTCCCATATATTGAGAGGACAGAAAACTGTTCCAGTTTTGCATATATAGAAACCTGGTCTATACTTGGGGACACTCCTTTGCCTTTGCCTTTGCCTGAAATAATGCCCATCTCTGTAGATGAGTAAGACTGATGGGATATATAACCAATGTTCTTTCCTTCCTTTTTATTCAATAATTAATATATATACAAAATAAAAAACATAGAGATAAACAAATATAATGGAAATAATTACCTGTAATTTTTGTAAAAGGATAAAAAATGTTTTGCATAGCTGAATATTTGTATATCTAAGGAAATATAATGCATGTACATATATGTAACTATACATACATATACATGCAAAATGATATAGTATTATGTATCTTGCTGGTTTACATAAATGCTATAAACATTTAAAACATAAACTCTGGCTACTATATTTCACTTGTACCTTTACAGGTTGGAAACCTTTATGAGACATTCTAATTCAATTAATACCTAAAAGACATGACTACTTCACAATCTATTCGTCATAGGATCTTAGACATATTATTTATTCTGTTATTTTAGAATAATTAAATTATAGGGTTGTTTTGAGGATTAAATAAAATAATGCCAATGAGAGATGAAATATAGTGTCCTGCATATAATTATCTCTCAAAATATTTATCATTAGACTATTCCTACTAGCATTTACTTAACCACTCATCATGTGTTAGCTATGTCCAGAGAGATATGGTATCTTTGACTTAACTTTTAAGCTCCTTTAAGAGCTTAAAGATATGCTCAAAGAATTTTCTTTTCCTATCAGTGTTCACACAATTGACAGTAGGATGTGATGGACCAACAAGCAGCAAATTAGAACAGCAAAGACTTTAGTATTAAAAATGAGGTGTTGATCCAAAAAATGTAAAGAGCAAGATTTTCCTATATCTCAATGGAGACTTTATAAAACCTGCAACCTCAGGAAGTTTCTTTAATCTTTAGGATTCTGAAATTAAAAGAGAGAGAGAGAGAGAGAGAGAGAGAGAGAGAGAGAGAGAGAGAGAGAGAGAGAGAGAGAAAGGAAGGAAGGAAGGAAGGAAGGAAGGAAGGAAGGAAGGAAGGAAGGAAGGAAGGAAGAGAGGAAGAAACTAAGATAGTCTTGTCATGTCCAGCCACTGTCATCTAATGCCTGGAACTGAATTAACTATGAGAAAAGCAATTCAGGTAGCTGAAGATTCACCAACTGTCATGCAGGATTAATCTCCATGTAGAAACCACATGCACATCCTGTTGAGAAGGAAAACAGCTCAGGACCTCATCTTTTTAAAGGCATGGGAAAATGTCTTATCCATATAAAACCTTCGGACCTCCAGGAGACCAGAGGGTAGCATATTAAAATTCATGTCAGGCAGAGTTTCTGAGCTGTTTGTCACATTCTCATATACACTATTCAAAAGAGAATCCCAAGGGCTTAGCCGAGGACTCAGCTCTACACTTGAACCCTGTTCATACACAATATGGAGGAGCTAGTGTTTTACAAAGTGCACAGTGGTTACACTTAAAGTACATGGTTTGGCCAGGCGGTGGTGGCACATGCCTTTAATCTCAGCACTTGGGAGGCAGAGGCAGGAAGAATTCTGAGTTCGAGGCCAGCCTGGTCTACAAACTGAGTTCCAGGACAGCCAGTACTATACAGAGAATCCCTGTCTCAAAACAAAACAAACAAACAAACAAAAAAGTACATGGCTTAATCAAAAATTTCCCATGTTTATAGCCTTTTAGGGAGCCACCCGATGTAAAACATTGTTGAATTGTGTTAAATATGAGTGTTTTGTTCAGACTATGTGTATGTGTTGTATGCTTGCACATGTGGTATTTGAGTATGCCTATAGTGGTTCATGTGTTTCTGTGCATGCATGTGTGTGTGTGTTTTTGTGTGTGTGTGTGTGTGTGCTTCACAAGGCCAAGAAAAGTCAGATCATTCAAAAATCTAAGGATTCCCAACTAAACTGGGTCTTTACTGCTTCTGTGATATTGGATTAATAATAATAATAATTATAATAATAATAATTATTATTATTAATTTTGACTAGAAGCACCTGTTGTTTTCCCTGCAGAGCCTTGGGAAGGAAAGGTGCAGAGAAAGTATAAAGATTTGATTAGACCATGTAGCTGGTTCTTGAACCTTGAAAGTCACAGTAAAGCAAGAATGTAAACACTGGAGTATGCACCCTCCATCAATCACACACTACTTTTGGAGAATTTTGGGCCTTTGCTTCCTTACGTTTGGCATTATCCACGATTTGAATAGTGTTTACTCTCTTGTTCAGCTCTCCAGCTCCACAAGCTGTTAAGAGAAGCCACATTTAACCAACCCTCCCTTCATCTACATAAAGAGGGTAGCAGGCTGTTCCCCAGAATAGTCTATAAAAGATTTTCTCCAAATAAACTACTTTAATGCTAAGGAAAATGCCACATATGTAAAATAGGTAATGCCAGATTATGTAAAATGCATTTTTAAAGATGAGGAAAAGGACTTAGAATCAAATAAATCTATCAGCATGGGGAATTCCAAAAATACTTGTAAAGGTGGTTTGAATTCTTTAATATGGCAATTACTATTTACTTCCTCAAATTAGCCTCCATTATCTTAAGAAAGAATCATAGAATAATTTATTTGACTCTCCAGGGGCTTGTGGCCATTTCAGGAATAGTTGTTTAAAGAGCCTTCTAAAAGCCTTCTAAAACCTAATTTAGTCTTTGTATCAAATACTCACTTGCTCGTTCTTCTCAACACAATCATCATCCAGATCTCTGAAAGAACTCGATTGTGTATCATTGTTAATGCATTAAGATGTAGAAAAAATTATTCTTGACATTATACATATCAGGAGAAATAACAGAGCCACTACTCTTTGCTTTTTAGCAGGCTCCTGCATCTTTCAGATATCTATAGATGATTCAGAAGAGAATGGGAACCAGCTAATATTCTTAACTGGAACCACAGAGTGAATTTGGGATGAGAAACGTACTTGCCTGAATACCCAGTCCAGGTTCCTCCTTCAATTTTGACAGAAGAGGCTTTACAATGTCAGGGCATCTGGTCCCAGGTCCACATGCAGATGCCTGGCAACAGCCAAACAAATTCATGAAAGAAATGCTTAATTTTGCCAATTTTCTTTAGCATTTCACCTCCTGTTGATTGACTTATGAATACCAACTACAAATTTAAAAAATAGAAATATATGAGATTAACCAATAATAGATGCATATATAGATCTCTGAAGAGAAGCTAATAATATATTATTATTATTAATATAGATTTTTATTGAGAATTTAATAAAATGATAGGCAACCAAGAATCCATCATTTTTCTATCAAATAAAGGATCAATAATTATCATATAAGCCTGTACAGAATATCTAAAATAATTTATTTTTAAGTTGTCTATATTTCTATACTTGACATGAATATAATAACTTCTATTTTGACTTATGCAGTGGATCCCCTTGGAAGTCAATTGTCCTTGGAATCTGCTTTGATATTTATGATATTTATATATATGTTTGACATCTGTACTACTGCTATGAGCATCTATCTAGAAATTGAACCATTCAGTTAACAGATTCCACAGTTCCAGGTGATATGTATCATAGGAGCTAAAGTCTTTGAATTGTCCAAGTTTCCTAGAATGGCAAACTGTGCCTTGGTCAGAGATGATTTCTCCATATTTTACTTTCTAATCACTTCTTTGTATAAAACAGCCAAAAATGGCTGTCCAAGGTACTTATTGGCCTAATACAGTTTTCAGAGACAGTTCATGAATCTTCCTTTATGGGACGCCTGACTCGCCAGCAAGAAAGACACCACAATAGGATCCTTCTGCACACGTTTATTGGGAGAGCATTGACTGTGTAGGAGAAAGACCCCGAACCCTGGGCCTCTCACTCTTATATACTATCAGTTCCCATCCACTCACAGCAGGCCACATCACCTCACCAGGTATGCAGTTTCAGCTAATCAGGGCAGCAGGGGCATATCTCCACCAAAATGGCTTCGCCAGTAACCTGGTACACCTGCGCAGCTCTCACGATGTTTGTGGTTAATATGAGGAAGTCAGGTGCAAGTCATACGACTTAGCTGCAGTCCCTGGCGCCTTTGGGACTGCTGCCACACCTGCTCCCCACATTCCTTGACACTGGGCTTAGCACCCCTGGAGTCAGGCTTTCCCAATTACATTTGGGAAGGAGGTTACACCCCCACACACACACACCCTCAGTATTTTTCATTTGAGACAGATAAGCTAAGGAAATGTGAATTCATAGAACTACTGAAGGTTGACTTTTTAGGGGAACAAAAAGAAAGAAAAATGGACAAAATTTTATAAAGTTACTGTGAAAAAAAATGAAGTGAGTTTCTGGTGCTCAAATGGTTTATAGAACCAATTTTAGAGGTTGTGTACACAACATCTGTGACTTTTGCTTTTTTTTCCATCCCATTTGACAATTAAAATGGTAAAGTTTGATACATATGCAGCTAGAATCAAGAGCTCCAGGGTACTGGTTAGTTCATAATGTTGTTGCACCTACAGGGTTGCAGATCTCTTTAGCTCCTTGGATACTTTCGGCCATCACTGGAAAGAGAGGCCCATTGGACACGCAAACTTTATATGCCCCAGTACAGGGGAACACCAGGGCCAAAAAATGGGAATGGGTGGGTAGGGAAGTGGGGGGGAGGGTATGGGGGACTTTTGGGATAGCATTGGAAATGTAATTGAGGAAAATATGTAATAAAAAAAAAACCAAAAATAAAAAAAAAAATGGTAAAGTTTGGAAAGTGCCATTGTTTGTGTTTTCCACAGAGCCAGCAGGGTTCACCATTCAGAACAATAGACAGGGCATGACAAACAAAGACTGCCCTGTGGAGGGAGCATATAATCCAACAGCATGATACAATCTAGAACAATGCAGCTCAGAACAAGCATGTGGTGATTAACAGCTTTTCTAAGTGACATTTTTTTTTCAGAATAGGAGGCTTTTATATATAAATCAGTGGGTGGGAGTGTATGCTAATTGAGAAGTAGGTTTGTCTTTAGGGACTCTGACAGAAGACACAAATCAGCCTTGGATGAATAGAGCAAGAAGCAAAAATGAGGAGGATAGTGTGATCAGTAATTAAAGATTTCAGAGTAGGCTATCTATGTACCAAGTTGAGAACCAAAGAGCTCTTAAAAAATTATGAAGAAGAAGAAAAAGAAGAAGAAGGAATAAGAAGAATAAAGAAGAAGGAGGAATAAGAAGAATAAAGAAGAAGGAGGAGGAGAAGAAGAGAGAAAGAAGAAGAAAGGAAGAAGAAGAAAGGAAGAGGAAGAGAAAGACGATGCCAAAATAGTATATCTATATTATGTGAGAAATGAGAATGTAGGTGTTTACTAAAGATGAGTAACTACCTTCTAGGTCTTTCAGAAGAAGACATGGAGAAAAAAGTGTCTATGGGGAACAGATAGCTACAGTGTGATACAGAGCGTGCTTCAAGGTTGTGTAGGCAGTCAATAAGTGAACTACAGTGGCTACAGAAGAAGAAATTACATAATTTAGCTAGGCTTGTGTGTTAAGTTGTTTTGGATTCAAGAACAGTCCATTTATAGATTTAAACATAACTTAATGCACATGAATGCTCAACTCCTATGTGAGAGATTTCAGCTAGATAAAGCCACGAGTAGAGTATACCATCATTTATGTAACTCCAGTAATAGTGCGTCATATTCACTAGCGATCTATTACTGGGAGGTACCATTCCAAACTTTTTATATCAACTTACCCATTCCTCACAGCATGCTTATTAGTCAGGCATTAGTACTATGATTTATTCCATAATGAACATAACGAATTTGAGAAACAGAAACTAAGGAACTGCTGAATATCATATTTTCATAGATCTATGCCTTTCAAGTAGTTGTGTGAAATGTTCTTAAAAGTTTCCCACTTTCAGGGGAAACCTCCTAGGTAAAAGCATTCTATATTTTCATTCTATTTTTTTTTCTGCTGTGTAATTGTGTGTTTTAATCTCTTTGTAAGATTCACATCTCTCACAGACACGCAATACTTTTGGCGAATTCCAATGAAGAAAGATAAAATATTTGCAACAAGCACAGTATATTTGACTGTTACAATTCTGAAAACTAATGAAAAGAATAGGATATCCTACATATAAACTCTCTCAATCCTCTGACGGATAGTGTACAACTAGCAAATGAAGCATGTCATAGGTTAAAATATGTACTCCCTAACAGTGTTAGAAAATGGCTTTCTACATGTCCTTCATTCTCGATGGCCTCAGCATGACCCAGATTTCCAAAGTGTCACAAAACCGAGCAGCTAAATATGGAGCCTAAACTAACTTTGTACTGGTTATCTCAGACACAAAGGCAGTTAACTGTCCTTGATACTTGGGGTCTCTCTAACCCCTGCCAAATATTGCATCATGATTTTTGTTTCTTACTTTGTTGCACTCAAGATTTGGCATTAGCCTAGGACCTTTCCTAGAATGCTTAATGGTGGAATATTTTAGGTAACATTTCAGTTTAAAGGCAGAAGCTCTAGGGAAATTATTGTTTCACACAGGAGGCTGTGAAAAGCAACTGCCATGGGAAAACTCTGCAGCTGGAAGGACAGAGGCAGCAGTAAAGGGGCAGAGACCGCTGCTGGCTCAAGAGCTTGAGCATGGAGTGCCAAGGGCACCTCCGTGACTTCTTCCCTTGTTAACTTTAAGATGCCTATGTTCAATGAACATGAATATCATTTTTCTTAAATCCTCTCACCCAACATGTGTTTCATTGAATAAATGAAGGAGAGTATCTAGGCCGTAGAGGTACATACATGCCTTTAATAGTAGCACTTGGGAGGCAGGGGAATGTCGATCTCTGTGAGTTCAAAGAGATTGTAACATAAAGAACAATGCTATCTCAACCAGGACTGTCTAGGTGTATGTTGAAAGTTCCGTTTGTTCAAGCCAAGTAAATGGAATTTCACATGTGGATTCTTCACATCTTATGTGTTTCACTCAGTGAATGGTTTTTACGTTCATCCAGGTTGTTACCCATAGTAGGAGTTAGTTTCTTTTTTTTTTAAGATTTATTTATTTATTATTATATGTAAGTACATTGTAGCTGTCTTCAGACACCCCAGAAGAGGGTATCAGATCTCATTACAGATGGTGGTGAACCACCATGTGGTTGCTGGGATTTGAACTCAAGATCTTTGAAAGAGCAATAGGTGCTCTTAACCGCTGAGCCATCTTGCCAGCCCCAGGAGTTAGTTTCTTTTCACTGCTGAGTGTGTCCCATTTAATCGAAGTACTTGAATGTATGAGTCCATTGTCTTCTTTAAGTGTGCTTGTGTTATTTACAATCTGGGATGGATGCTAGTAAATTTGCTATGAGAAGTCTTGTATGAATTTTTTGGTTAAGATGGTTCAATTTCCCCTGTATAAATACCTAGGAATGGAAATGCTAATTAGGGAGATGTGTTTTCAACTCTGTGAGAAGTGTCTTACCCATTTTCTCCATATTCCAAATATAGAGTATAGATATTCTAGTTACTGTATATCCCTGTCAACACTGGATACCTTCAAACGTTTTAGTTTTGATATTATTAGCAGGTATGCAACACTATCCTGTTGTGTTTTAATTAATTTTTTGTAATCAAAATACATTCATATCATTTCCCCCTTCTCTTTCCTCACTTCAACTATTTCCATGTTGTCTCTCAAAAACCCCTGTTTTCTCTCAAATTCATGCCTTCTATTTTTTAATTGCTGATATATAGAGATATAGATTGAGATACAAGGGTATGTGTCTAAATATATAAACTACCTGTTAAGTCCATAAAACGTAATTTTGGACTTAACAGATTGTGATATATATATATATATATATATATATGTGTGTGTGTGTGTGTGTGATGTGATATTTATGTGTATATATATATATGTGTGTGTGTGTGTATGAGTGTGATATATATATATATATATATATATATATATATATATATATACTAATTCTATTGCTAACATTCCACTGCTGTATGTACTGCCTTGCCTATTTTGGAGGCTGTGTGATATTCCTCCTTTAATATTACAAGATCTAAACACAGGTGACACCAATAGACAGTCTATTGTATTTTCAGTTTGTCTGTTCTATGAATTAGGCTGATGATCACCTTGCTTGACTTTACTCTTTCATTGTGAAAGAGTTACTCAAATATTTTTGCATCTTCAGGGAGTTTTAAAAAAAATATTCTCATTGAGTGGTATAAACCACTACTTAGTACAAATTCATAAATGTTAAATAGAGAATGTACTAAAAAGAAAAGATACCCAAACTATGACATTAGAAAAAAAGTAAAAAACCTACTTTATAATCATAGGACAAGGAGTGAAGCTGGAATTTCTTAGGATGGGTAGAGAAAGCAATGCCAGTATAAAACATTTTTAAACATTGGTTTCCATAAAAATTGAAGACATGTACTCAACAGTATTTGAGAAATATGATGAAAAAATAGTCACAATACATTTATTTGAGAAAGACTAGCAGGAAACTGAATCCATTCTTTTAGTCACTCACTATACAGGGACTTCATTTCTTTTTCTATGCTTTGATTTTTAACACCATTTGGCCCCATTTGACCAGCCCAGATTCTATTGAAAATTCCATTTCTTCCAAGAGTGGCTATTTTTCTTATTTGAGTTCTTATTATTCTCTGTAATTTGCAGGATTTTGTCCTATTCACTGCTTTCTTTGGACATATTTCTTTGGTGTGTTCATGGATATCTCCAACATCCTGTACTCTCTCAACTTGTACTCTTCCCCTGGATGGTCTAAGTTCTTGCCTCTCATCAAGCATTATCAACATCTACGAGATCTTACCGTGGAAGAACCTCCATCCCAGACACAAGACACCAAATATGTACTTTGATAAGATTCCTGGGTGATTTCTTTATAAACACATTGCAGTTTAAGAAACATTATTATAATTTAGATCTGTACTTCATCCCACCCATGCCTCATGATATTTTCAGTGGATTTAGTCCTTCATAACATTAGCTTGTGAGTCAGAGCTATGTTTTAGTGTCTGTAGAATCCAAAAGTGAGTAATATAATTATATAAAAGACAGTACATCTTGGCTGCATATACTGATGAAAACCTTCAAATTATCACTCAAAAATGAAAACATGATGCCTACTGCAAATACAAAGCATGCACATTCTATGTAGCAAATGCTGGGCCAGCCAGTGATACATGGTGAGACTCTTGTCTATAATGAAATCATGAGTGAATGAATCAGTGTTCAAAACAAGTGGGTTATCCTTCTTTTTCTGAACTTGCATATCTAATTAATGGAAAAAAATTTATCATGTTTGGTTGTTATCTCTTAGAAATCAACCTGTTCTTTTCTACTGAGGAGCACAGGAAGTAGATCACAACAGTGTTGCTGTCAGGGGAGATAGAGAGGAACTGGGAGGTGTGCAGGGAAGGGAAACTATAATCCCAACATAGTGTATGAGAAAATCATCTATAAGCAATAAAAGAGAAATTGTAATAACAAAATGTGACTAAGTGACAATAGTCTTCCTCAAAACTCTAAAAGACAGCTGATTATTTAGAGTCACTTACCCTTAACCAGTGCTTCTCAAACTTCTCTTAATCCAGTTTCTTGTGCTATGGTAATCCCAACCATAAAATTATTTTCATTGTCAGTTCATAACTCCAATTTCCTACTTCTATACAGCACAATGTTAATATATATATATTTTTTAAAGATAAATGGTTGCCAAAGTAGTCACAGCCCAGTGGTTGAGAACCTCTGGGACTTAAAGGCTATCAAAGTTCAGTATTCAGCCACCTTTTCTTTTATAAAACCAGTAAGTGAATGGAGAAAAGTTACAAACTCTATAGATAATGTAGATATAATTTAGGTAACATCAGAATGCCATCATATTCATATACTATCAACAAATATATATCAACCAAGATTGACAGCCCATGCAATATTTGTTTTCTGTTATTCCGTAATAAAAGAAGCGATCCTTTCCACTGGCAAGATAAAATGCAAAAGATTTCATTTATATTGTAGAAGGACTAACAATTACCATTGAAATGCTAGAACTGAATTACACATGTCCCACAGGTACAGAGTCCAATGACAGTTTAATTTTTAGTGAAAAATATTTCATTCTCATTCCAAATGTCAGAACATCTTCACAGTCATGTCACGGAGAGGACTTTCCCCCACCTTTTCTCTAGGGTGAAGGTCCAAATGTATGCATTCCCATTTAGCTGAGAAATTTTCAGGTGAACTTTTTCACTATTCCTGACTTGTTCTCTTAAAAAAGAAAAAAGCTTAGCAATTGACATCTTTCAGCTTGATGCTCTACAAAGTACATAGAACAAAAGAGCTATGCATACTACTGGAAGGTGGTTGTGATGTCCCCATTGTGTCCCCATTGTGTTCGTGGTGATAATAGTGCTATTGTTTGATATTTATAGAGAGGGCTCATGTTTCTAATTTTATACTATTTATATCATTAAATCTATGTGATGTCTAGAGGGTTTTGAAGACAAGACCTCTTAGCTAGGATGGAACTAGTCACTATTCTCTCTAATTCCAAAGTCACTGTTTTTCATCACTCTCGCCATATTGTATAGAAATTTCTGTTTTACTTTCAAGTCTCTGATTTGGAGAACAGTTTAAAAAGAAGGATTTCATCCCCTCTGCACTTTGAGAGAGTAAATTTTCTTCTCAGGAATGTCAAGAGGAGAGACTTGGTCTGAGAAATAATGAAAATGATGACAACCGAGTGATCTCTGTGGAGGAGAGGTAAATTGATTACCATGGCATCAGGGTGCAGTCAGAGAGGGTTCCCAGAACCCTAGGTAGAGTTTTGATTTTTGAGCATTGTGTGAATCCTTCCCCATGCCCTAGGATTAGGCCACGACAAACTCCTTCTCCTCTAATAAGGACAGGCTTTTACATTCCTGTTTCCCTGGGCTGCAAAGTGATGATTGACCGCCCCCCCCTCCAACTTCCCACTCCTCCAACTAGACACATGAGTGTTTCCAGCTGCGAAAAGGAATTTTTCACACATTGCCAGAGTCCTCACCCTGAGCAGACACAGCATCCTCCTAGTGTATAGGCTTACTGAGTGAAATCACTGCTGCTGTCAGGATCCACATTTCCAATCTATATTCATCCACACAGCATCATATCTTCTTGGGGAGGGCATTGTCATACAGCTGAAGCTAGTGTTCTGGCAGGTTTTTATCTTGCTAGTCTATCATTACAATCCCAACTGAACCAGAAGGCCTCGGGGATTTTCTGTTGCTCTCAGTCAATCAGGATGGCAGTTACTGGGTTTTCCTAAGACACCAATCCAAAGGAGGCAGTCACTGGATAGGCTTTCTGCATTTTCATCTCTACCTCTTCACAGTCATGAAAAGTCTAGAATAATTAATAGAAAAAAAAATGATGCGGTGTTGGATTTGCAGTGTTTGACCAGGCTATATGTTTGTAAATTTCTTGACTTCTTTCTTGCTGCAATTTGATAAAAGTGCCATGAAAATCCTAAAGTTTAAAAAGTTTACCAGATGTATATCTGCAGATCTGCATCTTCTCTCTGAATAAAAATATGAGACACACACACACACACACACATATATATTCCTTTAAGCACTGTTTAAAAGTTTTATGGTAATTATTTCTGATATTTCATTTAATGAATGGCATTTTATTTTTAATTGTGTGTGCATATGTGTGTGTGTGTGTGTGTTTGTGTGTCTGTGATGGCATTCAGATGAAGTGCTCTGTAAGGGAGTAAGAACCATACACACTATTAAGGTGTGAGCTGACTTTCCCACCCCAATTAGATAAAATTATTATGTCAGATTCTCATCATGTAGAATTTCTATGTCGATCAGGCTATCCTCAAGCTCACAGAGATCTGCTTGCATGAGTTATCATCCCCATTCTGCTGTTTTCTGTGTGTATGCTAAATGTAATTGAACATTGTAGAAGATTTGTAATACTGTGGACGATTTCTGTGAACAGCCAGTATCTGGGTGGTTGCAGTCTTGTTCTGCCAGGTGCTTTAGGGCATAATAAGTCAGGTCTACCAGTAAGGAAGTGTAGGGTTATGAGGTTCCACATCTGCTCAGCCACAGGGCTTGGCCACTTGGGGAGGCAGGAAGTTGACCTTGCTTATCCCATGTTGTCAGAGGTATAGGTGTCAGGCTGGAGGGCAGCCCCAGAACACTCCTGGGGCAGGGGCTGTGGGGAATGGGAAAGCACAATCTGAAGCTCAGGACAGTTGGAGCTGGCTTGAGAGTCTCCCTGACTGCAAGGAGGCCAGGGTTGTCTGGTTCTCAGGCTCTCAGCCACCAAGAGCTGCTGGATGCCACAGAAGAGCTGAGAATGGAGTACAGGCCCGTGGGTTGGAACTAGACCAGGGCTGAGAGGGTAAAGAGGGGAACTCCGGCTGTGCGGTGATGATAGTCTTTGGCTTGACAATGGTGGCAGGCTTAAGTTTGGGCTTGGTGGCAGCCGTGGCTGAGAGCACAGAGAGGCCTTCTATGGGAGATTAGACAGAGGCCTTCTAGGCAAAGGCAGATCCCTGTGAAAAGAGGCAGTCCATAGTTTTAAGACATTTACTGTCATGGCAGAAACTTACTGAGTAAAACTGTAGCCTCTTCTCAGGGCAGCTCTGAAGTTAAATACCTTTTGCATGGAGGAGTGTCTGGGAAGGAGTTTATTGGCTAAGTAGTCCTCCAGGCCTTTAGGTATCTCATTAAAACAGAGATCTGTTTTGAGCCTACATGACCAAAGCACATCTTGTACCTGGAGGCGGGGGAAGCATTGCCCTTACATGACTGAAGGCCACAAATCTATGGGGAGCTGTGGCTAGTGGCAGGGGCCTGGTGCCTAGGAATCTGGAGAAACACCTACCATCCTTTGAGGGTTACCAGGGTTTCAAGCCTTAGCCCAACCAGGAGCAAGGCTACCCTTCATGGTCCCACAAGCAAGTTCTTATGTTTGTTCAGTCATTTAATCACTCTCTGCATACTTACTAAGTTCCAGTAATCACCCTCTGTTTATTTACTAAATTCCAAATATGGGCAAAACATTTCTCTCTTCCCAACAATGGAACAACACAGACACACCCCTATTTTGAGTCTGAGATATAGACACTTCTGAGAGGTGGGCAAAAAATAGAAAAAATTCACACACACACACACACACACACACACCACCCCATAATGCAAATATGATCAACACTGACAATCTAATAAAAGCAGAGGCGTGTAAACTAGGTAAAATATTACAGAAAGATTTTAGAATTGAAATTATACAATGAGATTTCAACAGTTAAGCATTAGAAGAATGTCGGGGCTGGTGAGATGGCTCAGTGGGTAAGAGCACCCGACTGCTCTTCCAAAGGTCCGAGGTTCAAATCCCAGCAACCACATGGTGGCTCACAACCATCCGTAACGAGATCTGGCGCCCTCTTCTGGAGTGTCTGAAGACAGCTGCAGTGTACTTATATATAATAAAAATAAATAAAAAAAAAAAAAAAAGAAGAATGTCAGGGCATGGGCCCAAGACGTTTTATCAGAGAAACTTCAGCTGCAATGTAAGAGTCAATAGAGGAAGGGGGAATATGCAAAGAATTTGAACCCTCTCAAATTTTTCAGAAAAAAAATAACTATTTCATCATGAGAAAATTTAAAATTTGAGAAAAATGATTCTCCAACCAGAGAACAATTCATGGTCTAAGAATTAATCAGAATTTAGATATAGTCAGGTATAATTAAATAGTTTTTATTTAGTTTTTCTTCAAAAGAAATGTAAGTTATTTAGAGATTCTTATAAAATTTAAAATGGGTCTGACTAAAGAGAAGCACAGCTCTTTATTCCAGTTTAAGCTCTAAATTCATTGCTTCCAAATTTTCTACCAAGAATCTTCTATGAACGTAATTAGTAAAACACAAGATATTATTTCATTAGTCTAATGCGTTTCTGCTATAATAATATTCTACATATAGAAAAAATTAAGGTACGAATAGTTATTCTGCCAGGATCCCTCCCAACTCTCCACTCCCCAAATACATGACCCCCTCCATTTTTCTTCAGTCAAGAACAGATCTCCAAGAGACAACAAACAATCCCAACAAAAAACGATACAAGTGGACCAGGCAAGAGCCCTCATATTTAGACTGGACACAGCAAATTAAGATGCAGAAGAGTTCCAAGAGCAGGAGTGCGTCTCTAACTCTGTTGCCTGCTGTTGATTTATTACTATGTCATGGAAACATATTTATTATTAGAAACAGTGATAAAATTTTAGATACCCAGAAACACTGTTGATAATGTATTTGAATTGTTCATTACTTTTCTTCCTGTTTGTTCTATTTTTTTAAAAAAAAATTATTAGATATTTTCTTTATTTACATTTCAAATACTATCCCATTTCCTAGTTTCCCCTCAGAAAATCCCCTATTTCCCCCCCTTCCCCTGCTCCCCAACTCACCCACTCCCATTCCTGATCACTCCCCTCTACTGGGGCATAGAACCTTGACTAGACCTAAGCCTTCTCCTACCATTGATGACCAACTATGTAATCCTCTGCTACATATACAGCTAGAGCCACAAGTCCCAAGATGTGTTTTCTTTGATTGGTGGTTTAGTCCCAAGGAGCTCTGGGGGTGGGGTGGGGTACTGGTTAGTTCATATTAATGTTCCTCCTGTGGGGCTGCAGACCCCTTCAGTTCCTTGGATACTTTCTCTAGCTCCTGCATTGGGGACCCTGTGCTCTGTCCAGTGGATGATTGTGAGCATCCACTTCTATATTTGCCAGGCACTGGCAGCGCCTCTCAGGAAAGAGATATATCAGATGCCTGTCAGAAAACTCTTGTTGGCATCTGCCATAGTGTCTGGGTTTGGTGGTTTTTTTTATCAGATGGATCCGCAAATGGGGCAGTCTCTGTATGGTCTTTCCCTCAGGCTCTGATCTGAACTTTGTCTCTGCAACTCCTTCCATGGGTATTTAGTTTTCCCTTCTAAGAAGGATTCTCAGCTTCTGGCCTAATATGCACTTATCAGTAAGTGTATATCACGTGTGTTCATTTGTGATTGGGTTACCTCACTTAGGATGATATTCTCCAGATCCATCCATTTGTCTAAGAATTTCATAAATTCATTGTTTTTGATAGTTGCATAGCACTCCATTGTGTAAATGTACCATGTTTTCTGTATTCATTCCTTTGTTGAGGGAAATCTTGGTTCTTCCCAGCTTCTGGCTGTTATAAATAAGGCTGCTATTGAAAGACTCCAAAACTCCCAAAGGGAGGCACTTACTCAAGCCTCGGGTCAGCCGCGCACCCAAGAAGACACTGAGACCGGTACTTAAGATGTATAGGGAGTAAGATTTAATATAGCAACGACAAGAAAGCAAACAAAACAAACAAAAAGCACATATACCAGATATCTGGGGTCGGACCTCATGCAGCCTGCAAGGTGCAGAGGAGATCCGGCCCCTAGCCCAAATTTTCACAGGCTTTTATAAGAGGAGGGCAAGGGGGGAGCAGGGCAGGGAAAATACAGTTTTTACGTCACTAAGTGATTCAACCAAGGGTTTTTCCAAAGTGCTTTTGCAACCGCGTCCCACACTTTGGCCATGTACTTGATTCATTAGAACTGAGGTTTTTACTCACACCCTTATCTCAAAAATGTCCCTGGCACAGTCCTTAGTTGGGAGGGGTAGGACTGGGTTCGTTCCAGGAAACCCTTATCTCAGAAATGTCCCCGGAACAGTTTTCATTTGAGAGGGGGTCTGACTCTGGTGTGAGAGTTCAGAATGTACTCTGGGGTGAGAGTTCTGGTGGTCAGTAATTTTCCTCTTTCATTCCCCCCTTCTTTTAGTAAATAATTCTAATCTTAGAATTTCAGATACTGCATAATGCACCAAATGAAAGACTCTATTTTAACATGGGAACAAAAACAGAACAAGAAGCATTAGTAAACAGAACTAGGCAGGGGCCCTTTTAGCGAGGCTTGAGGGTCTGGGCATGATGTAGGTGCACGTAGATCAGATCTCTGGCTGGAACTGGTGAGATGTCCTTGGGGTACCCAGCTCGTTCACTGTCTCAGCTGTTGGGATCCCTGGAGCAATGTCGTCCATGTACTCAGTCCGATTTTTCCCAGTTGTGACCAGACCACCTGCAAGCCTTTTAACTTAGCATACAGATCATTATTATAACAACATAGGTTTAAACACATCATTTAAGACTATAATGGGCATAGGAGTTTCATAAAAGATCTTAAAAAGAGTAAAACTGAATACGTTTGAATAGGGCATAGGGAAGGAACACCAAGTCTGTGCCAGTCTCCACGATTAATTTAGTCAAGGTCTGTCATAGAGTTTTAAACTAATTTTTATCTATCCTGAGCTCTGAGGTCTATACACACAATATAATTTTTGACCTCTGAATACTTGGCCACACCCTGACTTACCTGGGCAACATTATCTGACACTATTGCTTTTGGCACTCTGAACCTTGGAAAAATTTTCTTTAATAGTCTTCTTGATGACTATGTGAGCAGTCTCATTTATCCATTTTGAGAACGTCTGTTTCTCAGTAAAGTTTATTTCTCAGTTGATGTTAGGTCTGTCTTTTCAAGGGAGGACTAGTTTTTTTTCTTTCAGTTTTTACCAATTTATACAGGGTTTCTTTTACCAGTCTTAATTTGTCTATAACTTGATAGTCTTCAGACTGCCAGGATCATTGCTCTTTGGGATGCCTGTTTTTGGCGGTTAGATCTGCCATCTGATTTCTTTTGTTCACAGCATCTTAGGTCTTTTTCTGTAGATGTCAACAGCTCTCTTTGTCTGTATATTGTTCCATACAGTGGCAAAAGCATACCTGCTGTCAGTGTAGACTTTTATAAAGCTTGTATCAAAGCCACAAATTTAGCTTTTTGGGCTGAAGTCCCTTTAGGGAGGATGCTGGCCTAGATCACCTGCTTTTTGTCCACCGCTGCACTGCTGTCCCCGCCTTCCGCTTACCTTCAATCGTGAGGCTACTGCAGTCCGTGTACCAGCTCAAACTCTCAGGCCAAGGCTGATCTGATCTTTACTTGCCGAGGTAAGTAGCCCCCTTTGTTGGTAGATGGCCCCATGGATATGAGCTGCTTTCCATCAACTACTGCTGCTCCTGTGACAAAGCTGCTGCCATCTGTGTACCAGGCAGGCACACCTGGCCAAGGCTGATCAGTCAGATCTCTTCTTGTTCCAGTTTCCTCAGCCAGGACATCAGCACATTGATGTACAGGAGTGGAGTCATCCGCCAAGGAGCAGTAAACTCTGGTAGTGGGTATAGTCACATGCTGACCCAGAGTAAGCTTGTCAGCGTCTTTAACAAGCAGGGCTGCCTTTATGCTGTCAAAGGCTTTTTGGTGTTTTTCAGTCCAGGTGAATGGGACTTTTTCTTTCTGCAAAAGCCCGCCGTTCCCAGAAACTCACGTACTTGGCGCGGGGTGGTGGGGGTTGGGATCAGCATCACAGTCTTTTTTCTGGCCTCGGTGAGCCACTGCTTTTCGTCGTCTCGGCACCTCGGTACGACATAACTGAGCTTTCTTAGCCGATACCCGGTACCTCAACTCACCTAGTTCATTCAGGAGCTTCTAGGAGGGCCAGAATTTCTTCTTTGTCTTTGATGTCTCTGCCTTCAGCCAACCGCAGGGCTTGGGTTAGTGCCAAGAGTTCATGTTTTCCAGAGCATTAGTCAGCCATCGGTCAGGGGGCTGAACCACACTTTTAGGGCATGTGCCAAGTTTTGTCTCAGAGTCAGTTTATCTGCGTCCTTGACCAGAAACCACTATGTGCAGACAAGCAGGTCATCTTACAGTCACCAGGTCTAATTTTTACAAGTATGCCACCGGTCTTTTTCAGGGTCCCAATTTCTGAGTAAGAACCTCTTTGGCAATACTTTTGTTCTCAGTCACATTTAGGAGTCCCAAAGTTAGGGACAACATTAGGGCAGTCTCAATAGCATCTAAGGCCATCCAAGGTTGTTCTTTATTTTTTATACGAAGGGCTGTTTATCTTTTTAATTCAGCAAAACCTGGAATCCACAGTCTGCAAAGGCCTGCAGTGTCCAGGAACCTTTTAAACTTGCTTTGCACTGGTCAGTGGAGGAATATGAAACACAGTCTCTCTTTTTACTTGCTTTTAACAGGTAGACCACCAGTCTCTTTTTACTTGCTTTTAACAGGTAGACCACCAGTCTCTTTTTCTTTAACAGATAACAGTAAACACTTTGATCTTCAGCCAAAAGCTTGCTTTTGTTGCCGGGTACTAAGTTTTCTAGTCTCCCTGACTTTGTGACCAGCATTTCATTTCTCTTATCTTTTTTAGAAAATTTTCTGGCTCCTTATTTCTTACAGATCATCTCTAAGTGCTAGCATTATTAGCAAGTGTCACTTTGCTAGGTTCTAGTCTTTGTCATTTATCTCTCTTTGCTCCTATTTCTTAACTGCAATGGAGATCTCATATAATGTCTCTCTTTCTATCTATATATATCTCTTTTTTGTCTTTGCTTACTTTGAATGTTATCTAATTATTACATCTATATTCTGTCACTTAACTTTTTTCATAGTTCGACTACCCTGGTTTATTTTTCTGTCTTACAGCACATTTCTGATTCTGACTCTGGTCTCTGTACTTGCCAGCCTCATTTTACTGGTTCCTCTTTTAAATATTTCTCATTTCAGACCTAATTTTCTTTATCTCTATTTTTACCTCTTTTCACTGTTAACCTATCTCTTCTGAGTCTGCTGAAGCTTTGCTCTCAGCTCTTTTTTGCAGACCTCTATCTTTCTCTTAACTTTTGTAACTTTTTATTACCTATTACCTAGGTCAGATTGATGGGACATTTACTAGCCCCACAGACATGAGACCCTCAACAGAGCCTGGCAGTCAGGTGCTCCTTACCTTGTATGTCTCCCTCACCGGAGCTTAAAACAGATTCACTGCTAGCAGCTCAGGGCGATGCCTGAGAAGAGAAAACACATGGGGCAGAGAAGGGAGTGTAGCTCTTACATCTGGCTGCACACTGATATCTCAAAATGAACACAATTTTTTCTGTTTACAAGAGACAGGATACAGGGGGCAGGAGAATGAGCCTTTCTCCCACCCAGGAGGCAAGCAAAGGCTGAAAACAGATCCTTTGATGTGAAGAGCCAGCCCAGTCTCCGCTGCACGCCGGAATGCGGTGTAAACTCCTGGGAGTGGCAAACAAACGCTGGCAGGGAGGGGGAAGGCAGCAGAGTCAGCTATTTAACCATTTAACTACTAAGACCCCTGGTGCTTTCTGCACTGTCTTCCCGCATGGCTTGAGCCCTTGGTGGCAGCGGCGGCGGGGGAGTGAGCACAAAGGAGTGTGGGCATGCACCCGGGGGGAAGCCAAAGGAGGGACAGCGGCCGGCCGCAGTCGGCCCCTCCCCAGCTGTGGCAGGCTTCACGGCCACTCCGGGACTGGCAGGCGGGGGCCGGCAGGCTGCTGCACTCACTATCAGCATTTCACAACTCGGGGCACAGACAGCCTCTGCTTCTGCCGTGCCTGCAGAAGCCAGAACCTCAGCGCCACTGCTGCTATCAAAGCCCCACCCGCGCTGCCAAAGCCGGAAATTCTTAGCCCAGCTCTGCAATCTCAGAGCTCTTTTGAGCAGTCTGGGACTCACCAGCACTGAGTTTTCAAATTCTGTCCTGACGTCAGTCCAAGTCTACAGTCGACAAAGGGTTAACACACACACATACACACACAGTCTTGTCACGTGACACAAACACAACCAGCCAAACGCCACTTTTTGACGGGGTCGGATTTCACATTGACTCCCGCTCTGGCAGAGAGAACTCTCTCTCTCTTTCACTCTGCCAGGCAACAGCCAGGTCTTTTTAACTGTTCTGTACCCTGGGCACTCCTTCCAGGGTCTCCCTTGGAACATCTTTTTGGGGTGCAGATTGTGAGGCCATAGACAGCCGTCCTCTCACAGCCACTGCCAGAATAAACCCACAATCTCAGAATACACAAATGCAGCAGTTCCACACTTACACACCCAGCAGATTGTCCCATTTCTAGAATAATAGCAGACACGACAAAAGCAGACACGACAAAAGCAGACACGAGACTGAGATAAAAAGAAAAAAACCAAAGCACGAGGTGGGACTCGAACCCACGATCTCGCAACCTGAAGCACGAGGTGGGACTCGAACCCACGATCTCGCACCCTGAAGCACGAGGTGGGACTCGAACCCACGATCTCGCAACCAGAAGCACGAGGTGGGACTCGAACCCACGATCTCGCAACCAGAAGCACGAGGTGGGACTCGAACCCACGATCTCGCACCCTGAAGCACGAGGTGGGACTCGAACCCACGATCTCGCACAGAGGGGTCCACTAAGCGTCCTTAGTCCTCCCCTTGTCCTCCTGGGACGTCTCCCAGGGCGCACAGACGGTGGACACCTGGACACGTCTGTCTTTTGTCCACACCCTACGCTCCTACCCGGAGCGCGGTCTCACTGTGCACATTGCACACTGAGCGTCTGCAAAACCGAAACTGCGATCGCACCAGATACAGAACAGCCTATCTGGCCTCTCAGAGACAAACAAAACACAGACACCAGACCAAAACAGAACAGCAGAATAGTAAATCTTACTTCTGAGTGGGTCCAGGACTTCTGGGTGGTCGCGCTGATTCCCGGCCAACGCACCAAATGAAAGACTCCAAAACTCCCAAAGGGAGGCACTTACTCAAGCCTCGGGTCAGCCGCGCACCCAAGAAGACACTGAGACCGGTACTTAAGATGTATAGGGAGTAAGATTTAATATAGCAACGACAAGAAAGCAAACAAAACAAACAAAAAGCACATATACCAGATATCTGGGGTCGGACCTCATGCAGCCTGCAAGGTGCAGAGGAGATCCGGCCCCTAGCCCAAATTTTCACAGGCTTTTATAAGAGGAGGGCAAGGGGGGAGCAGGGCAGGGAAAATACAGTTTTTACGTCACTAAGTGATTCAACCAAGGGTTTTTCCAAAGTGCTTTTGCAACCGCGTCCCACACTTTGGCCATGTACTTGATTCATTAGAACTGAGGTTTTTACTCACACCCTTATCTCAAAAATGTCCCTGGCACAGTCCTTAGTTGGGAGGGGTAGGACTGGGTTCGTTCCAGGAAACCCTTATCTCAGAAATGTCCCCGGAACAGTTTTCATTTGAGAGGGGGTCTGACTCTGGTGTGAGAGTTCAGAATGTACTCTGGGGTGAGAGTTCTGGTGGTCAGTAATTTTCCTCTTTCACTATGAACATAGTGGAGCATGTGTCCATATTAGATGTTGGAGCATTTTCTGGGTATATGCCCAGGAGTGGTATTGCTGGATCTTCTGGTAGAACTATGTCCATTTTTCTGAGGAACCTCCAAACTGATTTCCAGAGTGGTTGTGCCAGCTTGCAGTCCCATCAGCAATGAAGGAGTGCACCTCTTTCTTCACATCCTCGCCATCTGCTGTCACCTGAGTTTTTAATCTTAGCCATTCTAACTGGTGTGAGGTGTAATCTCAGTGTTGTTTTGATTTGCATTTCCCTGATGATTAAGGATGTTGAACAATTTTTCAGGTGCTTCTCAGCCATTTGGTATTCCTCAGTTCAGAATTTTTCATTTAGCTCTGTATCCCATTTTTAATAGGGTTATTTGGTTTTCTGGAGTCCAACTTCTTGAGTTCTTTATATATGTTGAATATTAGCCCCCTGTAAAATTTAGCATTGTTAAAGATCTTTTCCCAATCTGTTGGTTGGCATTTTGTGTTATTGACAGTGTCCTTTGCCTTACAGAAGCTTTGCAATTTTATGAGGTCCCATTTGTCAATTCCTGATCTTACAGCATAAGCCATTCCTGTTCTGTCCAGGAATCTTTCCCCTGTGCCCATATCTTCAAGGGTCTTCCCCAGTTTTTCCTCTATAAGTTTCAGTGTGTCTGGTTTTATGTGAAGTTCCTTGATCCACTTAGATCAAGTACTGAGCTTTGTACAAGGAGAAAAGAATGGATCAATTCGCATTCTTCTACATGTTAACTGCCAGTTGAGGCAGCACCATGTGTTGAAAATGCTGTCTTCTTTCCACTGGATGGTTTTAGCTCCTTAGTCAAAGATGAAGTGACCATAGGAGTATGGGTTCATTTCTGGGTCTTCAATTCTGTTCCATTGATCTACCTGCCTGTCACTGTAGAAGTACCACACAGTTTTTTTTTTTTTTTTATCATAATTGCAGCTAGTGTACTCAGGTTCAGGAGTTATCTGGTGGAATTTTTGGGCTCACTTATATATATTATCATATCATCTGCAAATAGTGATATTTTGACTTCTTCCTTTCCAATCTGTATCCCCTTGATCACCTTTTGTTGTCTAATTGCTCTGGCTAGGATTTCAAGTACTATATTGAATAGGTAGAGAGAGAGTGGGCAGCCTTGCCTAGTCCCTGATTTTAGTGAGATTGCTTCAAGTTTCTTTCCATTTAGTTTTATGTTTACTACTAGTTTACTGTATATTGCTTTTACTATGTGTAGGTATGGGCCTTGAATTCTTGATCTTTCCAAGACTTTTATAATGAAGGGGTGTTGTAATTTTTCAAATGCTTTCTCAGCACCTAATGAGATGACCATGTGGTTTTTGTCTTTGAGTTTGCTTATATAGTGGATTATGTTGATAGATTTCTGTACATTAAACCATCCTTGCATCCCTAGGATAAAGCCTACTTGATCATGACACCTGATCATATTTGATGTGTTCTTGGATTCGGTTTGTGAGAATTTTATTGAGTATTTTTCATGGATTTTCATAAGGGAAATTAGTCTGAAGCTGTCTTTTTTTGTTGGGCCTTTGTGTGGTTTAGGCATCAGAATAATTGTGACTTCATAGGATGAATTGGGTAGAGTATTTTGTTTCTATTTTGTGGAATAATTTGAGGAGTATTGAAATTAGGTCTTTGAAAATCTGATAGAACTCTGCACTAAAGCCATCTGGTTCTGGGCTTCTTTGGTTGGAAGACTATTAATGACTGTTTCTATTTCTTTAGTAAATATGGGACTGTTTACATCATTAATCTGATCCTGATTTAACTTTCATACCGGGCACCTGTGTAGAAAAGTGTCCATTTTATTCAGGTTTTCCAGTTTTGTTGAATATAGGCTTTTGTAGAAGGAACTTATGATTTTTTGAATTTCCTTAGATTCTGTTGTTATATCTCCCTTTTCATTTCTGATTTTGTTGATTAGGATACTGTCCATGTGCATACTTAGTTAGTCTGCCTAAGGGTTTAGCTATCTTGTTCATTTTTTTCAAAGAACAAGCTCCTGGTTTGGTTGATTCTTTGTATAGTTCTTTTTGTTTCCACTTGTTTGATTTCACCCCTGAGTTTGATTATTTCTTGCCTTCTTGTCCTCTTGGGTGAATTTTCGTCCTTTTGTTCTAGACCTTTTGGGTGTGCTGTCAAGCTGCTACTGTATGCTCTCTCCAGTTTTTTATTTTTATTACTTTTTTTGAGGCACTACGAGCTATGAGTTTTCCTCTTCGGACTGCTTTCATTATGTCCCATAAGTTTGGTTATGTTGTGGCTTCCTTTTAATTAAACTCTTAAAACTCTTTAATTTCTTTCTTTATCTCTTCCTTGACCAAGTTCTCATTGAGTAGAGTGTTGTTCAGCTTCCATGTGTATGTGGGTTTTCTATTATTTGGGTTGTAATTGAAGATCAGCCTTAGTCCTTGGTGATCTGATAGGGTGCATGAGATAATTTCAATATTTTTGTATCTGTTGAGGCCTGTTTGTTGACTGATTATATGGTCAATTTTTGAGAAGGTACCATGAGGTGCTGAGAAGGTATGTCCTTTTGTTTTAGGATCAAATGTTCTATAGATATCTGTTAAATCCATTTGTTTCATAACTTCTGTTAGTTTCACTGTGTCTCTGTTTTGTTTCTGATTCCAGGATCTTTCCATTGATGAGAGTGGGATGTTGAAGTCTCCCACTGTTATTGTGTGATGTGTGCTTTGTGTTTTATCAAAGTTTCTTTAATGAATGTGGATGCCCTTGCATTTGGAGCATAGATGTTCAGGATTGAGAGTTCATCTTGAAAGATTTTACCTTTGATGAATATGAAGTGTCCCTCCTTATCTTTTTTGGGAACTTTAGGTTGAAAGTTGATTTTATTACATATTAGAATGGTTGCACCAGCTTGTTTCTTCAGACCATTTGCCTGGAATATTGTTTTCCAGCCTTTTACTCTGAGGTAGTGTCTGTTGTCCCTGAGGTGGGTTTCCTGTATGCAGCAAAATGTTGGGTTCTGTTTATGTAACCAGTATGTTAATCTATGTCTTTTTATTGGGGAGTTGAGTATATTGATATTAAGAGATATTAAGGAAAAGTCATTGTTGCTTCCTGTTATTTTTGTTGTTTGAGTTGGAATTCTGTTCATGTGGATATCTTCTTGAGGTTTGTTGAAAGGTTACTTTCTTTCTTTTCTTTAGCTTAGTTTCCCTTTTTGTGTTGGAGTTTTCCCTTTATTTTATTTTATCTTTTTGAAGGGCTGGATTTGAGGATAGATATTATGTAAATTTGGTTTTGTCATGGGATATCTTGGTTTCTCTGTTTATGGTAATTGAGAGTTTTGCTGGGTATAGTGTCCTGGGCTGGCATTTGTGTTCTCTTAAGGTCTGTATAACATCTGCCCAGGATCTTCTGACTTTCATAGTCTCTGGGGAGGTGTAATTCTGATAGGTCTGCCTTTATATGTTACTTGACCTTTTTCCCTTACTGCTTTTAATATTCTTTCTTTGTTTTGTGCATTTGGTGTTTTGATTATTATGTGACAGGAAGAATTTCTTTAATGGTCCAAACTATTTGGAGTTCTGTATGCTTCTTTTATGTTCATGGGCATCTCTTTTTTTAGGTTGGGGAAGTTTTCTTCTATAATTTTGTTGAAGATATTTACTGGCCCTTTAAACTGGAAATCTTTATTCTCATCTATACCTATTATCCTTAGGTTTGGTCTTCTTGTTGTGTCCTGAATTTCCTGGATGTTTTGGGTTAGGATCTTTTTGCATTCCACATTTTCTTTGATTGTTGTGTCAATGTTTTCTGTGGTATCTTCTGCACCTGAGATTCTCTTTTCTATCTCTTGTTGTCTGTTGATTATTCTTGCATCCATGGCTCCTGATTTTTTTCTTAGGTTTTCTATCTCCAGAGTGGTCTCCCTTTTTGATTTCTTTATTATTTCTACTTCCAGTTTTAGATCTTGGATGGTTTTGTTTAATTCTTTCACCTATTTGGATGTGTTCTCCTATATTTCTTTAAGAGAGTTATTTATTTCCTTCTTATAGTCTTCCATCGTCATCATGAGAAGTGACTTTAGATCCATATCTTGATTTTCTAGGTTGATGGTGTATTCAGGACTTACTATCGTTGGGGATTTTGGTTCTGGTGATGCCACGTAACCTTGATTTCTGTTGTTTCTGTTCTTATTCTTGCCTCTTGCCATCTGATTATCTCAAGTGCTCCCTGCTCTCAATATATCATCTGTTTGGAGCCTGTCTTTCCTGTAATCCCAGTTGAGTCAGAACTCCTTAAAGTCCAGCTTTCTCTGTGATCCTGTGATTCTAGAATCATGTGATCCTGAGATTCTGGGTTTGTCAGAGTTCTTGGCAGTCAAGCTTCCTCTGAGACCCTGAGATCCTGGTGTGACCAAGCTCCTGGTATCTTGGAATCCTAAGATCCTGGGTGTGTTAGAGTGTCTGGAAGTTGTCCCTCCTCTGGAGCCCATGGGGCTGTCCACTGTGTTTGAACCCAAGGTAGACCAGTGCTGACCAGAAGGAATCTGAGCAGCTGGTCAGGCGAGGCCCCTGTGTCACTGTTCCTGCTGGCCCCAGGCACTCTCAGTTGTGTTGGAATACATGTTGTGTTAACTCACCAGTGATGTTAAGATCCTGGGTGTGCTAGGGTGCCTGCAGTGTGGAGAGTCCTCTGGTGAACATGGGACTGTCAGCTGCCCAAGGTAGACTAGAGCTGGTGCTGACCAGAAGGCAAATTGTTCATTACTTAAATTGCTGTACAGGAAGCAGGAGTGAGTGGGTTGGGGGGAGGGTATAGGGGACTTTGGGGATAGCATTTGAAATGTAAATGAAGAAAATATCTAATAAAAAATTGCATCTTCTAATGGAACTGAACGTGTTTGCTATGTTATAGTCAATTTGTTTCACTGGCATTAGAAAGGTAAAAGGAAGGATTTATTAACTTCTCATCACAATTAAAAAATAAAGTTATTTTAAAATTATTATTTAAAAATTGCTGTACAGGAAATATTTTGCTTACCTGGCATTTAATTTCTCATGATTAAAAAAATAATTTTCAGGGATTGCTACTTTAATCCATACTTAGCACTGAAATTCACTAGCTGGTACTGGTATTCACACATTCCGGTGTGAATATCAGAATATGTTATTCATAGTGTGCCCCTAAATTTGGTCATTTAAACCCAGCACAGGAGATTTTTATACTAGAATGTATGTGTACTCAAGAAAAAACTAATTCTAGAGCCTGATAATACCAGCATTATTAAAAAAACCTTTTTCTTGTTTTACTTTTTGAAAGTAATTAGAAATTTGCTTTAAAATCCCCACTGACATGAAATGTTAATATTAGTGAAGTTAATGAAATGCTAATATTTATGAATTAATTGGTGAAAATCTTGATGAAAGAAAGCTAACTGAGATCAGTTATGCAGAATGTACCAGAGGACATGGGTTTTCCTTAGTGATTTGTTCATTTTGCTTTCAGAATATTATTTAGTAAAATAGTCAGTGATATTTCAGAAAGTGTTTGGTTCAGAGAGTTCTCCTGGACAGAGTTTAACAGGCTACTCTAACAAAGAAATATTAACTGGAGATATTGCAGAAGATAATGTTCAGGTGACAATTCAAATATAATATTTTATTTTTGTTAAGTTGTTTCCACTTGGGGTTGTCTAGCTACTAAGTCCTAGTTAGCCTCATTCATCCATCTTTATTTTATGATTAGGTGATATTAATTGGGTACCACCATGATTTGGGGGTCATGTGACTTCATGAATGTCATGCCCATCTTTCCTCAACCCTTGTATGTGTGGGTGTGGAGGGGATATGTAGAAATAGTGATGAATGTGTGCTAACATATTTTTGTGTGTGGGTATGTGTCTGAAGGTGTGCATATATTTTCTGTGATGAGGTGTAGAGATCAGAAGTCAACAGAGTGTGTGTCCTTTGATGTCATCTCTATCTTATTTATTTGTTTGTTTGTTTGTTTATTGACTTTTAAGGCAAGGCCTCTTCCCTGAACCTGGACCTCATCCAATATGATAGACTGGCTGGTCAGTTAACTACAGGGGTCTTCCTGTCTACAATACTCTATTACTGTAGCTACAGATGCCCATAGCTATGCTTGACTCTTCTATTTAACCTGAATGCTGGATATCCCAATTCAGGTTGTCATCCTTGTGTAGTCAGCACTTTGCCAAGAGGGAGTTCCCAAACTCTACTTCAGCTTCTCTTTCAGACCCATTCTCTACCCATAAGGACAAATGTCTTTACCTAGCCTATTTGCAACATGTCTTCTCTCACTCTCTATCTGAGAACTCTTAGTGTCAGAATATCACCGTCTTTTATTCTGTGAGAAAACAAAGAGAGGCTCCCTATCTCAGGTTTCATGAGGTGCCTCTAACTTGTTGAAGTAAACTAGTGTGTCCCCAAAGAGCTTATTTGTAAAACCGTCTGCAGTGTTTTGGGCTAGATAGAACATCCTGTGTCCTTTCAGCTCTCTTCCCATCTTACACATGTCTTAGATAAAACAGATATAGCAAATATTCTTGACAGTTTTTTGTCTTGGTTATATAAATTTTTTATTGTTGCTAGATCTGTGTGCCAGAAATTTAACACCTTTTTGTTTCCTTGTCCCACTATGACAACTTCTCTTTAGGGGTAGAATTGGCCTCCTCGGGAGTTAGCAACAAATCAAGGACTTGTAGGTGACAAAAATAAAAATAAAAAAATAAAAAATGAGTAGGCCCATACTCAGGGCTTGACTCTGCTTATTTTCATGTGTTTGGTTTATTCTAAAACTAGAACATTTTGTAGAAGTTAAATTTAAACCCCTTGAGGTGATGAGATGGTTCTGCATGTAAGGGGCTTGTCTTGCAAGCATAATGACCTCAGTTCAATGCCTGCAACCCATGGAACAGTAGATAGAAGAGATGACTCCTTAAGGCTCTTCTCTGAACTTGCATTACACACCTATATCTATGTATTATACATGAAATTAATTATCATCATCATCAACAACAACAATAACAACTATTAAAGAAAGGAGGGAAATAAGCAAGTTGAATTTAAGCAGAAAACTAGGTCTTTGCAAACAATTTTTCTTTGCATGAAGTTCATATGAGGATGGGTATTGTGTTCACCTTGGGACAGGTGAGTGTCCAGGAGACGGTCATATAAAGCAAGCACAGATATTTCTAGAGATGAAGCTGATGTCTGATATTTTCTATGAATTTTCTCTACTTTATTTATTGAGGCATATTCTTACATGGAATAAGTACCCAATCAGTTCTGGCTAGTCAATTTTAACTAGTCCATTCTGGCTGGTGTAGCACACCTTGCCCCGAGGATTCTCTGTTTCTGCCTCCTAAGGGTGGGACTACAGGCTATCACTCATCCTTTGGATTTGGATTTCTGGGGGTCAGATCTCTGGTCCTTGTGTTTGTTGGACAAGCACTTTATCCACTGAACTACCTTGTCAGCCTCTGCAAATTCTTTAACAGAGGTTCCAAAGAGTGTTATAGTTCAGGTTGGGTGAGAAAAAATTTTCCCATTGGAAGGATGATTTAGAGTTCTTTCTCAATTTTGTGATGCCACTCTTTTCTTACTTCAGTAATTCTCCACTATACCCCAGGCGACTTCCAAGGGATCTTAATCTCTGTTGTGTTCATATGCCATTTTAAAAATAGTTATTCTTCCAAGGGCATGTGAATACATATAGAAGTTGTACATAAAATGGTACAGAAAATTATTCATATCACATGGCATAATATGAACATGAAAGTAGTCCTGACATGCACAATAACATGGATGGAAGGAGAGGACAATGAGTATAGTACCTAAGATACACAAATTGATAGGAGCTCAAAACAGAATGGTAATAGATGGGAATAGAGGAATTCAGGAATCCTAGTTAGAGGATGAGACTTTCAGCTGTTAAATAAGGGAGTTTGGGATTGCAACAGACAGTATGGAATACAGTTAGTAAAACTGGGATATTCTTGAAATTTTGCTGAGCATGTAGGCTGTAAATATTTTAACAGTCATCTATACACAAAAATTATGTGTGGCTATAACCATAACCACAGATGGCTCTGCCAACTGAGTTACATTAGGTACAGTTGTCAGTCACACATTAAATTTCAGCCACCATGCTTCAGTAAAGTTGGAAATCAGGTTTTCAAAACTGTAACCATTTCCATTAGAATACCTTATAATAAGTTAATTAATAGCCTACAAGGAAGCGAGTATGCATTTTTAAAAAAAAAATGTTTTTGCATGTGCTCTCTCTCTGTCTCTCGGTCTCTCTGTCTCTCTCTCTCTGTCTCTCTGTCTCTCTGTCTCTGTCTCTGTCTCTGTCTCTGTCTCTCTCTCTCTCTCTCTCTCTCTCTCTCTGTGTGTGTGCGCTATGTATTTGTGTCTTACCACACTTGTGTGAAGGCCATGAAACAATCTCAAGTGCTGGTCCTTCCCGTCATTATTGTTTGAGACAGGACCTCCATATGTTTTCTGCTGTACATAGGCAGGCTAGGTGGCCCACAAGCTTCTGGGATTCTTCTGTTTCTGCCTCTCTTCTTGCTATAGGATCTTTGGAATTATAGCTATGTGTTGGTGTTCATAGTTTTATGTGTATTCTAGGGAGTTAAACACAGGCTGAAATACCTGAATGGCCATGGCTTTAATCCCTCAGCAATCTTCCTGGTCCCCTTCAATAGGGATTTTAATAAAGATTTTTTTCTAGAGATGAATTCACTATAAATATGTTTGAACTATTTTGAGACAAAATAGCCAAGATAATACTGACATCAGTTTCCATCAGGCTGGACCATATTATAAATTATAATTACTACAGAGGAATATTAAGAATTAACGGCTGAAAAAAAAAAAAAAAGCCGGGAGTGGTGGCGCACGCCTTTAATCCCAGCACTCGGGAGGCAGAGGCAGGCGGATTTCTGAGTTCGAGGCCAGCCTGGTCTACAAAGTGAGCTCCAGGACAGCCAGGGCTACACAGAGAAACCCTGTCTCGAAAAACCAAAAAAAAAAAAAAAAAAAAAAAAAAAAAAAAAAAAAAGAATTAACGGCTGCAAAATATCTGTTTCTCATCAGATGTATACCTAAAGGAAACAGGCATGTTAAGTCTGCAGTGATGAAGAGAAGGAGATGTTCACCAAGACGTCAATGAGTCTGGAGTGGGACTCTGGGAATGTGGTCCAGCAAGGCCTAGAATGTGCTAGCTTTGAAGTTTTCACACTGGCAAAAATGGGGGGGGGGGATGTACTGATATAAGGTAAAAGAGAAAATACAATTAAGGCCATAAAAGCAGTAAATGGAATTCTTTATCTCCATGGCATTCCTCTCTACAGTTAGAGTGCCCTTCTCTTATCTAGGGACTCTTTTCTCCCTCCATCCAAGGCCAATACCCCTTGGACTAGATAAATGTAAAGCAAGGGCATTGATACACTGTGCTGAGAAAAGAAAATATGGAGAAGAAATAGGAAGAAAGTCAGAGCTGTAGCCCTCATTTGTATATATTCCCTATACAATCTGTGTGGTTGCCCATTGACATCCCTGACCGGCTAGAAGCACATGACCAAAAGCACATCGTATCCAAGGCCTGAGGATGATGGAGGTGCCAACACTTATTAAACTCTCCCAAAACAATGTTCCAGTGACATAATAATAGTAAAGCAAGGGTAAATATATAATTTTCACCTCAGATTTAAATTCCAGGATTCAGTACATTTTTATTTACTTCATTCATTCATTCAGTCATTGTTGAAAAGGAGGAAGTGTTTGCTTGCTTTTCCATTTAGAAAACATAGAAAACTATGTTACTAAGCAAGATGAGTATTCTGTACCGGTACGATGGCTGGGAAGGGTGATTGATAATTTTAGTTTCTATTGTTTTCTGCAAAAGAAGCCCTGATGTGGGAGAAGAGCACCTCTTGGGGATGATGTTCAACAGGAAACCTGAAGCAGCATCTCAGATGATATCTGAAGAGGTAAATCCAAGAGACAAGCATTGCCATTTTCTCATGTTAGCATCTAGCTAACAGTGGACTTAATTGGCCAGAGACGGGGTAAAAATGGAAATGCACGCCCCTGTCACTGTTCTGAATTAAACAGTTTTCCATAGCATTAGCTGTAAATGATATGGCCAAACTGACAATTTCTTTCTTGTTTCTTCATTTAAACTTCTGGATGGTATTAAGAGGTTACTAGAGATTAATCTCCAATTAGGTATTCTGATAGCCCAAGAAATTGTCAAAGGGTCCCTATGGCCACACTCTTTTAGCATTAAAGAGATATTAAATTAATAATATTTTGCTGTCTCTTCAGACCTTTAAACTCCTGTGAGTGATGTCCAATCATTTAGCCCACTTAAACAGAATGTCACACTGTGAGTCTTCTACTCTGAATAGGTCACCATAGGCGACCGCTCATTAACGTTGAGTATCCATTGCAGGAGCTGCTGCAGCCACTCAGCCCCCATGTTTTTAGAAAACAAGCAAGGATTATTTTTCCCTCCCAAGTGGACAGGCTATGAAGACAGTGCCGTATGCCATTATTTTGACTAAAAGTGTCATCCAGACTCGATCATGTTGTACAGTACTCCAACATGAGGCCATAAAATCATGCTTGGATAGTAAGTGAGGCTTGTGGCATCTTTCCCAGACCCATCTGGAGTGCTGTGCACTGTTCAGGACAAAAATCCAAAGCCCACTTTTGAAAGCAGGAGGGGTTGGGCCAGGCAGCTGTGATGTACCTGGGATTCTCAGCCTCAGCCACGGAAGTGAGACATGAAGCTATTAACTAAGCAACGCCATGAAGACAAGTGATAGGAGGGTATTGCCTAAAAGGAGAAGCTGAACATTTCTTTTCCTTTTTATTTTTTTTAACAAAATGGTATGGTTTTAATATAAAATTGTGATATCATTTTACTGTAAATTAACCTTTGCCTTTCCTCCGTGGTTTCTGTAACTACATCGTATGTATAAGTTGTGCCTATGTCAGGAGCAACTGTGATTCTAACATGTAGTTTCTGGCTGTTTGCTGACTGTTAAGTTTAAATTAGGCATTTCTAGGGAGGGGCGCTATGATTAAAAACAAAACTTAACAAAACAAAACAGAACAGAACAGAACAGAACAGAACAGAACAGAACAGAACAGAACAGAACAGAACAAAACAAAACAAAACAAAACCTTATTAGTTTACATTGCATAACTTCATAAACATGCTTTTACTTCCCAGGATTCCATTCTGGAATCAAATCATTAATTTTATTGGCCTTTAGTGAACTTCTTCCCGAGATAACTCACTTTCCTGAGCACAGGGTGGATAGATATATGACCACTAAGGCTAATCTTGCCTTAGTCCATATTTAAATTTTAAGCAGTCAAATAAAGATAGAAAATGGTTTATCCTGAATCTTTTCTGTAGGAAATTAAAGACAGTACTTCATCTCATCTTCTGCTTTGAGCTGTCTGAGTACTGTTATGACAACTTCTAATTCTGACAAATCACATCTCTCTCTGGGGACCTGTTTCTATGTTTTTCCAAGATAGTCCCTTTTATATAAACCAGTTACTTTGGCTTTACCCTGTAAACATCAGTTGATACAATGATATCAAGACTTCCTAGCCAAGCCTACTGGTTTATGCATAGTTCCAGCTAGCTGGAAGGCTGGTGGGAGAATTACTTGAGCCTCGAGGTTCCAGACCAGCATGGCAGCATGGTAAGGCCCTGTTTCCAAACTAAACAAAACATCCCCCTTTCATTCAGATTGTTAAGCCAGAAGCAATGATAATATTAAAATTGTATTGGAAAACTGGGAAAATTGAAAAAATTCAGTAGGGAGACTGAATTAGGAAGTCTTTTAGAATGGCTCTCTAGAATTTGTCATCTGATGCCAAACACAGCACTGGTCTATCAGGACCTTATCTTAGTATCTCTTTGCCTTATGTGTAAGGTAATAGGACTGGCTAGGACATGCCGATCATGCTGATCCTTTCAGTCCCTCTTTCTACTTTGAATTAAGTTCTCCTTTTGCATCCAAGCTTGTCTTTAATTTGTTTTTTTTCGTGCCATATCCAAGTGCTGGGATCAGAAGCACATAATACCAGATTTCACTGGAGGTCTTAGTTGATCATCTCATACAGTTTTATTTCTTAAACCACTGTAAAAAAAAGTGTTAAATATAATGCAGTATAAAAAGAAAAGTAAAAGTTGAGTCTTCTTTAAGGATAAATTATAAAAGTAGATACTTTATTAGTTAAATCTTATCCCAAATATCCAGCTTCCTTACTTTGTCTTTATTTTTAAGAGCTGTTTGAAATATACATGGCTTTTGAGCAAGCAAACTATGTAGAGTTTTGAAGATGAAGACAAATATGTGTCATTTCAACTGTAAAATTTACTTTGGATAAAGGAAAATAATTTAGCAGAAACAATTCTAACAGATATAGATTAACATTGGCAATAAAACTTGACCAGTTCTACTAGAAGATTTTTATAACTTGAATTGGGACCTCTCTAATAAGAGAAGGTAAAATCTTTTAAGGGTTAATTGAGATAATTTTACACTTAACTCATAACTGGAAGTTGAAATGGTAAAGGAATAGATGCATACACATATATTTATCACTTATTAATCTAACTGATCTTCCAGTTTCTTAGTACCATAAAAAGTATTTGTGTATCTTAAGTAAGTCTTAAGTAAGCACAGAGAAAAGAATATAAATTAAAAGTCGGAAACCAAATCAATTATTGTAAGCCCATTACCGGTATAAAGCCCACTCGTGTCTGTAGGTGTATTGTGACCTGTGTCTATGCCTGCATCATCTCTTCCTCCCACTTTAATTTTAGTATCTTATTTCCAAACGAACATTCATGATGTATCTATTGAAATCATTTCACTGCTTTACTATCTCAGCATAACTTGGTTTTATACATAATGCAAACACAATTGTGAACTTTAGTGGACTTACTTACCTTAGTTTGCCTATGTGATGCAGATGTTATGCTGGGAAACCATGGATAGTATATTTTTGGTACGATGTAGTATTCCATGCATCAATAGAACACAATTATGCATCAATAGAATCATCAATATCATCATCATCTTCTTCATCATCCAAAGATCAACATAAGATATAATATAAGACATACTAAATGACAGTACAATTATCATTTTAAAGAAAGGGACCTATGGTCATATTATTTCCCTATTAAATAATCTTACTTGATTCATGCATGTCTTTATTTCACTACATTCCTTTTGAAAAAACATTTAATTTACTGGCTTAGAATTTACAGCTGTTTGTATTTTAACCCTGATCTAATTCTTTAAATTTATATACTGTAGCTGATAGTGATACTTCCAAGGCCACAGAACAACACTCTTATAGTGATAGGGGGCATAGCATAACTACATTCTTGTTCATTTGGCTTTTGTTCTTAGTGTTACAGTGTTACTTCATCATTTGATGGCAAATTCTATTTATCTTGCTAAACAGTTTCAAAGTCCTTAACCCATCTCAAACATAACACAAGCAAAAGATCACCCTCAAACAGGTCATCCAGGCTGGGCTTCTAGCATGAATTCCCCTACACCGTGAAAGGGAGCCTTGCTAACCTATTTCCTGAGACCATCTTTCCTACACAAGGTTACATCATAGACTCAGGCTGATCTCTCACCTGTGGAATGTCAACTCTCACCACACAGCCTTGACTGAACTTTCTCATGGTTTCCTGAAAAGCTGAGAAAATGTAATATTCTGGTTTCATCTCACATGGCTTTGTTAAACTTCAATTTTGTAATCTTATAAAATTTTCACAATTTTATAAAATAAAACAATACTGACTATATTTGTTTTCCCAATGATTAGCTATGATTTTGTTTGATCCTACATGAAAGGTTTTATGGTACCTATCCTTTCAACCTCATATTCAAATTAATGATTTTCACATAAACATGGGGCAGTTAATGTGTGATTAATATAAAAATAAAGGTAGAAATGGATGTGTGAATACCTATAACCTGTCTCCATTGCACTAATTATGAGATGGTTTTCCACACGTGTATTCAGAAATGCAGTTCACATAATGGACTCACAGTTCGGATCATCACATTTTTATATTTCACAATTGTAAGGAAAAAATGACAGGAATTAATAAAAAGCCAGGCACAATTCCAAAAGCTCATTTAGCCAGCATTTTTCTCTGGCTTCCACCAAAGTGTGACTAACAAATACAATGACACTTTATTCTCCCCATTTAAGATGTGCTCATTAACCTACAGCAGAGCTTTTACTGAGCTGTGAAATTATTGAAAGAACTTCTCCAAACATTAGTGGACACGAGACTCAACTGAGAAAATGGTTAATAGCGTATATTTATGACCCTAGACATCAGATTTGCACAGGGAATGCTGAGTCCCAGAAAGAAGCTTTGTTAAAAAAACAAAACAAAAAACCAAAGCAACAACAACAACCACAAAAACCCTTGTCATTTTCTTCAAGGGAGTCTCTCTTCCATTAAAAAAAATACACCAAGTTTCCATGTAGTTATTGAAATGAAGCATAAATAACCACATGTGGAATATTGAAAAGGTAAGAACACATACACACATACCACATATACACAAACATATGAAACACACATGCACAAAGATCACATCTGTATTGTAAACATGCCATGTGCAAAGCACACACCACACACACTCTACAACACATCATAAGGTTGGCATGTGTACCTTTCTTGCCCACACATAGAATACTCCCCACCATCCCAGACCCCCACTAAGAGCATGAAGAGATGGTTAAAGAAAACTACATATTTCAATATCTGACAACAAACAAAATGGCCATGGGGCAGTTTGTCATTTGCTTTAGAAAAAAATATTAATGTTTAAGAAAAATAGCAAGTCAGAGGGAGAGACAAATTAAGAGCATATCATATCCTGAAAGGTGTTTCTCCCAGCTAAAACACATGTCAATCACTGTGATTATTTGTAAAAGTCCCCCACTTCCTATTATCTGTCTGCCTTTGTTTAAAGGGACCGTTCCTAAGAGTATAATTGGGCACCAGTGGCCTCACATACAGTGAAATTCAATTGGTTGTGGAACATTTGGATAAAAGAGAGATATGTTCAACTCAAATGAATTTGTTATTTTAGAAATATCGTCCAACCAAATAAATAAATGACTCAATTTAGTGCCTAGAAATATCCTTGAATTCATATATCCTAGGCTGTGTTTGCACTTTTAAACAAATTGTCCTTCAGGTTCATAGCCTTCATGTACTCACTGGGTCATAACCAAAGCCACACATGCATTTGTAAACAGTAGTTGACAGACATAACCCACATGAGTTGCCAGTCTCCATAAACACATCATTGTGCAATAGCATTGTGAATCTCCCCCTCCCCCTCCTTCCCTTTCCCCTCGCCCTCCCTCCTCCTCCTCCTCCTCCTCCTCCTCCTCCTCTTCTTCTTCTTCTTCTTCTTCTTCTTCTTCTTCTTCTTCTTCTTCTTCTTCTTCTTCTTCTTCCTTCTCTCTCTCTCTCTCTCTCTCTCTCTCTCTCTTTCTCTCTCTCTCTCTCTCTCTCTCTCTCTCTCTCTCTCTCTCTCTCTCTCTCTCTCTCTCTTCTCTATCCCCCCTCTGTGTATGTGTGAGTGTGCATGTCCATGTGTGTGTGTTATCTTCAATGTTACTTTAGAACTACACCTGATATTTTGTATTTTGTACTAGAATGTTGATGGTTAAGTAAAGACCCAGCTCTCGTGCTGTGTATGTAAGGTGGTTAGAATATTTTGGCTTCCTGAACCTACCCAGTGAGTCAGCCAAGATAGAATATTAATTGGAATATATGGGTGTACTCTGATTTTTATGGCATATCCTTAGAGATGACATGATTGGCCAAGAAAGCATATTTAGGATTCATGTGTTTTAATTAAGAAATAAGACTCTCCATGGGTCTCATTTCTGGCTCAGGCTATTATTCTAATTCCTTTAAAAATCTAATAATTAGCAT
This sequence comes from Mus caroli, assembly GCF_978045245.1. Classification (NCBI taxonomy): domain Eukaryota; kingdom Metazoa; phylum Chordata; class Mammalia; order Rodentia; family Muridae; genus Mus; species Mus caroli. The sequence continues at coordinate 85,296,556 of NW_028227268.1, forward strand.
ATGTACATGTTAAGTATTTTAATCTAGGCATGTTTTGCAGATTTAGTGGTTCATCACAAATTAAATGCAAAAGAAGACCAGAAATTGCAAATGATGTTTTGGCTATTACAGATATATAGATATCTGTTAGACAGACAGATAAACAAGATGATAGAAAGATAGTATATAGTTGACAGATATATGATATGTAGATGATAGATTGACAGTGAAAGATAGAGACGTAGATACAAAGATACAGAGTAGATAGATAGATGGATAGATAGATAGATAGATGGATGGATGGATGGATGGATGGATAGATAGATAGATAGATAGATAGATAGATAGATAGATAGATGGATGGATAGATAGATACTTTTTGTCTTTTTTAAGACAGGGTTTGTCTGTGTAGCTCTGGATGTTTTGAAACTCTCTGTAGATCAGGATGGTCTCACACTCAGAGATCTGCATCCCTTTGACTTCTGAATGCTGATTTCTGGGATTAAAGATGAGTGCCATCACATCCCAGCTAGATTCTATTTCTAAGGGAAAGGGGTCTTTATTTAGTTTTGAATACTTACCATGAGTTATATAATTAGGAAAGGGCATGGATTAGATTGTGTTGTTATTCTCCTTCCTACAAAATCCAGCTAAATAGAATGCTAAAAGTTAAAAGTGGGCATGGTTATTAAATGCTCATTTTATTGAAAGTTTTATTTTGGAAACTTTTCCCCCAATATCAACAGCAGAGTGCAAAGAGGAGAGAGAGAGAGAGAGAGAGAGAGAGAGAGAGAGAGAGAGCAGATGGGGAACTAGATGTGAAACTGATGATGCCACAGAAATCTACATTCTTCTGAACAAAGCTTATAAATCCATGGGAACATCAAAGAATGATTTTAGATATCACTATATCACTATCATGGATGAAACTTTCAGAGACCCTCACAACAGCCATATTTGCATTGGTCTTAGCCTAGTCTTCATGTCCATTTGTATTTTTGGCTTTAAGTTTCCTGAACAAGTACTCACAGTCATGGCAAGATACACAGCCATTGTTTTGCAATGAAGCCTGGGTTTTCATGGTCTTACCAAAGTGTAATACTCAGGGTTGTTTTGCTTTTGTTTTTGTTTTTTGTTGTTTTTTAATGAGCGAAGGTCTTCAGAATGGGTTCCTTTGTGTATAGTGACTATCAACTCATTTGTTTCCACAAAGAGACTGTCTCCCCATTGTATGCCTGTGCCCCTGTAAGCAAAAGGATGAAACTGATAATAGTGAAAAAAAATTGACCTACTTCTTGGTATAAAGCTGCAACTGTCTATACCTTGTTAAAGAGGTTGATCTCTGATGAGCTCATCAAGGTTCACACTGTTACCTGAACAGGGCATGCCTAGAGCCACAAAATACTTTCACTTTATACTTTACAAATTGGACGAAAAAAGGATCAGCATAGAGTCAGCAGAATGGCATCTAGAGTTCTGTCTGGTGAAGAAAACAAATCTCTTTCCTAAGACACTCAACCAGTGTAAAGAAGAGGACACCTGAAACACCACTCTCCATGCTATTTTATGGAAAGATACATTCCCACAGTTCACTACCAATATGTAAGTGTGAGAGAAAAGTGTGCACGATGTTCCTGTTTTTAAACACATATTTGTGGTTATACAGTTAGTTTAACAGAGACAAGAGGTGGTTTAATTGGTGCTTTGGGATATATGACATGCATCACTTTTTAAACAGAATGAAGGTTCCTCTCATAAGTGTTTTGACATTTCCCCCTCTTATTATTAAATGTACTACTAGTGGACTCACTGAAATGTAGGCTAGGCAAGATCATGAATGAGGATCAAAATTAATCATGCTATCTGGAATTTAGTGACAAGCAGTCGAATGCCACATGGAAAATGCCAGCATCTGCTTAATAGCATGTGCCCGCTGAAAGTCAGCCTGTGAGAAGAAGAAGAGAAGAGAAAAAAGCTTTCATCCTGGTATCTATGTGCTGCTAAACGCTGGGGAAGGGGAGAAGCAGTTTTGAAGCTAAAGTAGTTTTAAAAGTATTAAATTATATTACTAAATATAATTATGGAATTGTTAACAATTTGGAGGTCTGTGTGATTGTGAATTATATGTTTACTCATTATGAATAAAAAGCCTATTGAATTAAGGATATTAAGTATCCCTGAAACTATTAGATAGTAAGCTACCACTTATGTTAGGTAAAATATAATTATATTAATTGCATTATATAGTTATTAATAATATGTAATAATACAAAATAATTAATATTAGCATTTTATGTGCTCTAATTTCAGACAAATGTTCAGATCATAGACTGACCAGTGATTTAAATGGTTCTTCCACAAAGAAATGTCAAACAGAGGATTATAATCAATTTTTAAAAAGTCAGTTCACAACTGATAAATGTGTGTCTTCACTCTTTAAGAGAATTCTGCTGAAATGTAAGAAAAATATATTTCCTGAATTCACTTTGCCAAACCATACCACAAAGTCCAGGGGCTTGTGGAGGAAACAAGGAAGCAAAACAATGAGGAGGATTGTTGATTTTATTGTTATTATTAACTTATTACTAATATGAGAAAAATATAATCTTATTGTTCCACACATGTTAAATGGTTAAGAAAGGAATTTGTCTCAAGTAGTATGTATGCCAGTTCATGTATGTGTCTATGCTTCAGCAGAAGAGAACTCAATGATCACGCAGAAGATCTGAGTTTCATCCCTAGCACCCATATCCAGTCACCCCTCTTACCTCCAGATCCAGGGAATCTGAATCCTTTTCTGGACTCTCTGGGCACCTGAACTAACATAAGCACAGACATGCACATCTCATGATTAAAACTATACTTAAAAGAAATCCTGTTGGCTAGTGAGACTTGGTTTGAAGAGTTGTTGGGTCACTGTGGATAAGGAACTCAGTCATAAGGAATGCTGTCACACAAAGTGAACCTGTGTGACCCAGCAGGTGTGTTTGGTGTGTTCCTCCAAAGGATGGATCCGCTAACTGAGGTTTCTATATCTACTTAGCTTGTCACACAGAAGAAATAACTGTGCAATGCAACCAAAGCATTCCCCACCAGCATCATTGGATCAAATAAGCATCTTCATAATATATATATATACATATATATATATATATATATATATATATATATATATATGTGTGTGTGTGTGTGTGTATGCATATACACATACATACATACATACATAAATACAAAGTCTTGTAGCAAAGCTAACCCAACCAAAGCCTATACAGACTTTTGTTATGAAGCATCCAGTGGTAATGTCACTAACCTGTCACACCAGAATGCTAACATTTACAGGATATGTCCTCCTGAGTTCCCCTTCCTTGAGCTGCACAGACTTCACTCATTGAAGCTTTGGGGAATGTCACCCTTCTGATTGAATTTACTCAAGTCTATGTAAAGCTGCCTGAGGACAGGATTTAGCCAAAATGTTTACAGAATTATAAAGAGAAATTTCAAAAGCCAAACTGACTAAGAACCATCAATTCCTATTTGGCAATAGCTAATGTTAACTCAGTAGGTGTTGTTTGCCAAAACATGTGTGGCACATGTTCTAAGCACTTCCATCATCTCCTGCTTACTTTGAGCCTGTGGATATGTGTGGGCTGCAGACCTCCCTGGAGCACATAGTTTTATATAAGGATATTTTGCATCTCAAGATATTTTATATCTGTGATGTTTCATGGAAAGATTCTCTGTGGTTGTTACACAATGATAACATGGAGGGCTGAAAGCAGAATTTTGTGTGGTGAATCTATTTAAGAAGTTGATGGAAACCATCAGCTCTCCTTTCTGATGAAGTCTAGACTAGTGCCTCTGAGGTTAAGAGTCCAACAACTTTCCTCCTACCTACAGGGTGTCACCTTCAAGTACTGTCTATTTCAGAACTGAGGACCAGCAAGAAGGGCTGTGGGTGCAGATTGGAAGTGAGGAAAGATTCCTCTCCCCTGGCTGTCCACAATGCTCCTTCCCACTGCCAGGCCTTGCTTTTTGCCTTTCACAAGATTTTGTTATAAGTTTTGTTTGCTCTTCCCCATGACACATCATATAGTGTAGTAGGCATGAATACATTTATATAAGTGGACTATCAAAATCTTCCTTAAACTGGATGAAAAAATAAAAGGTGTGTAGGAGCATTATAGAAACTATAGATGTTTCTATGGGAGTGCAGGTTAAGCAAATGTACGAGGTACCCAATAATTATATCCGAATTTTGGAGAAGAGGGCTTTTGTATATAAAATCAAATTTAAATAGGGAAGCTATACTTCAATGGCATTTCAACTTTTACAAGAATATTCTCGTAGAGGCAGCTGTGATTGGCTTGTCTCATTGATGGTTTTCCTTTTAGGATAACTTTTTCTGACAAGACATTGTGGTGTTTTCAAATTAACTGACAAAAATAATTAATAAGTTGGGTGGCTGCTGTTTCAGTCCCAGGAGGGAACCAAGTTTTTAGAGGGAGATTTTCTGCCTTTTAAAATGCCCTGCCTTCCAAACAGTGGAGACAAACTATCTCAGGCGTTTATTCCTTTTTCCAGTTCAACATAGATTTAAATATTCTATGTATGTGCCTTTATGAATGCTTATTTTCATGTGAAATATAAGATTGCATATTGCTGGCTTCCTCTCTATCTCTGAAGACCACATTCCTGCTGATAATTTAGCAAATAAAGAACAAAAGCCTCAACATTTGGTAACCAGTACCAGTGAGAATTTCAAAATGAACTCAGATTTAGCTAATCCTGTTGCACCTAAATGTCTCTTTTTTCATACTTTTCAAACATGGCCTTCCAAAATTACACATCACATAATGAACTTTGGAGAACCAATTCTTCTTCCCTGGCATTCATTCATGTGATAAAGCTCGCAAAGCTATCTTTAATTATTACTGTATAGGATATCCCGTTATCTTTAATTATCACTACCGAATGGTTGCAAAATCAAATACTGCTGGCAATCAAGAGTCATTATACAGTAGCATGATTGCATCTGTCCATATTAACAGATAAGCACAGAAAAAATCAAAACAGTGTCTGATTTACCCACTAAAACTGTCTGAACAAAATATTGTATCTAGCGCTCTTAATATCTTGCAATGACTTTGATCTGATTAAAGTCCAAAGAAACATAACCACAGATGCAAATGTTCTGGTGTTTCTGAAATTAATATTGCTGAATTCTGCTGGACTGAATTGCTGGAATCCTAGTGAAGCAGAAGTGATTATAGGCACGGTACAAACTTGTGATAGGAGGGTATCTAAATCTCTGAGGCCGCAGGTGCAGGATTATAGCAAAACCCCACTGAAACATTCAGTGTTCTGTCTAAATACCCCAGTACAAAATTAATTAGGCAGTTGATCACATAATAAAGCTGTGATGGATGATCTAATGGAAACTAACATCTCAGAGTCAATAACAAACTTGATTCTCTTATTAGATGCAGCTGATTTTTGTTCTGTCATTTACAAGATTGTGTGCATAATAGAAGATGAAAAAAAGAGAGGGGGGTCTATCTTGAAAATGAGAACTGAGTTACAGTATTTATCTCTGTTGGAAACTATAATATGTAAGCAATGTAGAATTTGTAGATAGACATATCTGCAAGTAATTCTCTAAGATACTTGGCTGAAAGGCACATCAAAGGATGGGGAAATAATGAGACAGGCTCCAGCTGTCTGATTCCTACAGCTTGTGATTTGTGCATGACTAGGAACTCCAGGTTTTGATCCTGTGTTGATTATTTCTATGGCAGTGAAGTTGATTTGTGCATTATTTAAAAACAGACAGCCTCAGCAAACAAGGAAGAGTTTGCAAACTGTGTCTTGCAGGACATTTTGTTTCTGACATGTCCTTTTCCACATTCCATATTCTGGGCTCCGGAGGATGTGCGTGGATACCTGTGGAGGGACAGAGATTAAGCATGGAAGCAGTGTAGACTAGAGCTAATCAAGAGTTTTACAAAGAAACAGGGGTGAAATTGCAACAGAAATATCTGTGGGATCCTGGGAGCAGAGGATGTGAGAATGCTACACATTCTGTGTTGACTTTCAATTTTGTGAGACTGAAGTAAGAGGGGGGAAAGATACATGCCCTCTTTGAAAGTAATATTTGCTCAGCATAGAAACATCATAGTTAAGATTTAATACAATATTTTCAACCCTGGGAGCTCTTTTCCATGACCCACAACTTTAGGAAGTCTCTCTTTAAAAGGCAACCCACTACTACTGCATGTTTCCTTAAAGAATGTGTAAGTCCCTAATAATGAAGACATGAGAACATTTGCAATTATTTTTTTTCTTTTCAGGACTCTATTTTATTTTTCTGGACCGCTCTTTTTGTGTAGGTTTGGTGGTCACAGCGGTAATGGGTAAATCAAAAGTCTATGATTTCTGAAACAGCATAAGTTTCTGATAAGCTATTTTTACTCCCAACTCTTTTATAAGCAATTTAATGCTCAGGGGTCAAGGTCTTCTCTTCTGGGATTGCTGTTGGTTGGTTCCAGGATCCCCAAAGCTTTTATTTGGTGTTTCCATTCACATGAAAGAGAATTCTGTTGGTAAACAGACTTAACATATGTGTGCATGAGCATGTGTGCCTTACGACACACTTGTCAAGGTCAGAAGCCAACTTGCTTGGGTTGATTTTCTCATCCACCATGTCAATTCTGTTGAAAGAATCTCACAGTGTCAAGTTCCTTTAACCACTGAACCATCTCACTTAACCTATTTTTCACACCTGTTAGATACATAGATAAACAAGGTCAAAATCAAATACACTAATGCCTACTTACGAGCACAAAAACAATGGACGCTTCATTTTATATTGGTCTCAGAAATTTGTTTACTTTTATGAAATATAAGTGATAAGTTTATTAACTCAGGCATATCAATAATTAATACATGATTTTTAGAGTCCTTTGGAAACCATTGTTTGATTCAGTATTGATTCAAGGCTCACCTTATCAAAAATCAACTCCTCTTAGTTGGTATGCATAGGAAGTCAATATCTATTACTTTGATAACTTCTTCAAAAAAATTTGAAAATTATAAGCAAGGTTTCCATTTTGTGGACCTAGAGGTCAAAGCCATATTTAGGCAATTGGGAAAATACAAAACAGTAAAGACAGGTCTCTTTTGTTATAAAAATCTCTGTATGACGTTGGACCTGGAAAAAAGTAACTTTCAGAAAATTTAAAACACATCAAAAAAAAAAAAAAGACTGGAATGTTGTTCTTGTGTGTGTGTGTATGTGTGTGTGTTTAAGACACCCATGGAAGGAGTTACAGAGACAAACTTTGGAGCTGAGATAAAAGGATGGACCATCTAGAGACTGCCATACCCAGGGATCCATCCCATAATCAGCCTCCACACGCTGACACCATTGCATACACTAGCAAGATTTTGCTGAAAGGACCCTGATAGAGCTATCTCTTGTGAGACTATGCTGGGGCCTAGCAAACACAGAAGTGGATGCTCACAGTCAGCTATTGGATGGATCACAGGACCCCCAATGGAGGAGCTAGAGGGGTCTGCAACCCTATTAGTAGAACAACAATATGAACTAACCAGTACCCCCCGGAGCTCATGTCTCTAGCTGCATATGTATCAGAAGATGGCCTAGTTGTCCATCATTGGAAAGAAAGGACCATTGGTCTTGCCAACTTTATATGCCTCAGTACAGGGGAACACCAGGGCCAAGAAGTGGGAGTGGGTAGGTAGGGGAGTGGGAGTGGGGAGGGCATGGGGGACTTTTGGGATAGCATTGGAAATATAAATGAAGAAAATACCTAATTAAAAAAAAGAAAAAAAGAATTGAAAAAAAGATATTCAAATGTTATCCACTTTCCTAGGGGGATCTTTCCCCTCCAAAAATCCCCTATTCCCTCCCCACCCCCCACAAAACACCTCCCACCCCCACCCCCCACTGCTCCTCAACCCACATACTCCCATTCCTGGTCCTGGCATTCCCGTACACTGGGGCATAGAACCTTCACAGGACCAAGGGCCTCTCCTCCAATTGATGACTAACTAGGCTATTCTCTGCTACATATATAGCTAGAGCCGCAAGTTCCACCATGTCTTTTCTTTGATTGGTGGTATAGTTCCAAGGAGCTCTGCGGGTACAGCTTAGTTGGTATTGATGTTCCTCCTATGAGGCTTCAGACCCCTTCAGTACCCCAAGAACTTTCTCTGGTGCCTTCATTGGGATGTTGTACTCCGTCTAATGGATGATTGTGAACATCCATTTTGTAATTGGCAGGCATTTGCAGAACATGACAGGAGACAGCTACATCAGGCTCCCGTCAGCAGGCTCTGGTTGGCATCTGCCAAAGTGTCTGGGTTTGGTGGTTGTTTATGGGATGGATGCCCAAGTGGGGCAGTCTGGATAGCCATTCCTTCATGGTCTGCTCAGAACTTTGTCTCTGTAATTCCTTCCAGGGTTACTTGGTTCCCTATTCTAAGAAGGAACAAAGTATCCAAACTTTGGTCTTCCTTCTTTTTGAGTTTCATGTGTTTTGCAAATTGTATCTTGGGTATTTAAGTTTCTGGGCTAATATCCACTTATCACTGAGTGCATATCATTTGTGTTCTTTTGTTATTGGGCTAATGTCACTTAGGATGATATCCTCCAGATCCATCCATTTGTCTAAGAATTTCATTAATTCATTGTTTTTTATAGCTGAGTAGTACTCCATTGTATAAATGTTCCACATTTTCTGTATCCATTCTTCTGTTGAGGGACATCTGGGTTCCTTCCAGCTTCTGGCTGTTATAAAGAAGGCTGCTATGAACATAGTGGAGCATGTGTCCTTATTACAAGTTGGAACATCTTCTGAGTATATGCCCAAGAGTGGTATTGCTGGATCCTCCGGTAGTACTATGTCCAATTTTCTGAGGAACCGCCAGACTGGTTTCCAGAGTGGTTGTACCAGCTTGCAATCCCACCAGCAATGGAGGAGTGTTCCGTCTTCTCCACATCCTCGCCATCATCTGCTGTCACGTGAATTTTTGATATTAGCCATTATGACTGGTGTGAGGTGGAATGTCAGGGTTGTTTTGATTTGCATTTTCCTGATGATTAAGGATGTTGAACATTTTTCAGGCACTTCTCAGCCATTCAGTATTCCTCAGTTGAAAATTCTTTATCTCTGTACCCCATTTTTAATGGGGTTATTTGGTTTTGTAGAGCCTAACTTCTTGAGTTCTATATATATAAGATATTAGTCCCCTATTGAATTTAGAATTGGAAAAGATCTTTTCCCGATCTGTTGGTGGTCTTTTTGTCTTATTGACAGTGTCTTTTGCCTTACAGAAGCTTTGCAGTTTTATGAGATCCCATATGTCGATTCTTGATCTTAAAGCACAAGCCATTGCTGTTCTGTTCAGGAATTTTTCCCTTGTGCCAATATCTTCAAGGCTTTACCTACTTTCTCCTCTATAAGTTTCAGTGTCTCTAGTTTTGTGTGAAGTTCCTTGATCCACTTAGACTTGAGCTTTGTACAAGGAGATAAGAATGGATCAATTCTCATTGCTCTACATGATAACCTCCAGTTGTGCCAGCACCATTTGTTGAAAAGGCTGTCCTTTTTCCACTGGATGGTTTTAGCTCACTTATCAAAGATCAAGTGACCATATGAGTGTGGGTTCATTTCTGGGTCTTCAGTTCCATTCCATTGATCTACCTGTCTGTCAATGTACCAGTACCATGCAGTTTTTTTTGGTTTTGGGGGTTTTTTGTTTTGTTTTGTTTTGTTTTGTTTTTGTTTGTTTGTTTGTTTTTTAATCACAATTGCTCTGTAGTACAGCTTGAGGTCAAGCATGGTGATTCCACCAGAGGTTCTTTTATTGTTGAGAATAATTTGTTGCTATCCTAGGTATTTTATTTTTCCAGATGTATTTGCAAATTGCCCTATCTTTGTGAAGAATTGAGTTGGAGTTTTGATGGGGATTGCATTGAATCTGTAGATTGCTTTCAGCAAGATAGCCATTTGTACTATATTAATCCTGCCAATCCTTGAGCATGGGAGATCTTTCCATCTTCTGAGATCTTGTTTTTTTTCTTCAGAGACTTCAGAGACTTCTTATCATACAGATCTTTGACTTCTTTAGTTAGAGTCATACCAAGGTATTTTATATTATTTGTGACTATTTTGAAGGGTGTTGTTTTCCTAATTTCTTTCTCAGCCTATTTATCCTTTGTGTAGAGAAAAGCCATATATTTTTTTGAGTTAATTGTATATCCAGCTAATTTACTGAAGTTGTTTATCAGGAGCTCTCTGGTGGAATTTTTGGGCTCATATATATATATATATATATATTATCACATCATCTGCAAATAGTGATATTTTGACTTCTTCCTCTTCAAGTTCTATCCCTTTGATCACCTTTTGTTGTCTAATTGCTCTGGCTAGGATTTCAAGTACTATATTAAATAGGTAGGGAGAGAGTGGGTAGCTTTGCCTAGTCCCTGATTTTAGTGAGATTGCTTCAAGTTTCTTTCCATTTAATTTTATGTTTGCTACTGGTTTACTGTATATTTCTTTTACTATGTTTAGGTATGGGCCTTGAATTCTTGATATTTCCAAGACTTTTCTTATAAAGGGGTGTTGGATTTTGTTAAATGCTTTCTCAGCTTCTAACGAGATGATCATGTAGTTTTTGTCTTTGAGTTTGTTTATATAGTGGATTACAGTGATGGATTTTTGTGTATTAAACCATCCCTGCATCCCTGGGATGAAGCTACTTGGTCATGATGGATGATGATACTTGATGTGTTCTTGGATTCTGTTTGGAAGAATTTTCTTGAATATTTTTGCTTGGATATTTATAAGAGAAATTGTTCTCAAGTTCTCTTTCTTTGTTTGGTCTTTGTGTGTGTTAGGCATCAGAGTAATTGTGGCTTCATAGAATGAATTGGGTAGGGTACCTTCTGCTTCTATTTTGTGAAATAGTTTGAGGTGAATTGGAATTAGGTCCTCTTTGAAGGTCTGCACTAAAGCCATCTGGTCCTGAGCTTTTTTTTTTTTTTTTTTTGCTTTGGATTCTATTAAGGACTTCTTCATTTTCTTTAGGAGATATGGAGCTATTTAGATCATTAATCTGATCCTGTTTTAATTTTGGTATCTGCTTTCTGTCCAGGATATTGTCCATTTCATCCAGGTTTTCCAGTCTTATGAGTATAGTCTTTTGTAGTAGTATCTTATGATGCTTTGGATTTCCTCAGGTTCTGTTGTTATGTCTCCCTACTCACTTCTGATTTTGTTAATTATGATACTGTCCCTGTACCCTGTACTTAGTCTGGCTAAGGATTTATCTATCCTGTTGATTTTCTCAAAAAAAAAACAGCTCCTGGTTTGATGAATTCTTTGTATAGTTCTTTGTGTTTCTATTTGGCTGATTTCAGCCCTGTCTTTGATTATTTCCTGCTGTCTACTCCTGTTGGGTAAATCTTTCTTTTGTTCTAGAGCTTTTAGGTGTGCTGTCAAGCTCCTTGTGTATGCTCTCTCTAGTTTCTTTTTGGAGGCACTCAGAGCTATGAATTTTCCTCTTAAGACTGCTTTCATTGTGTCCCATAAGTTTGGGTATGTTAAGGCTTCATTTACATTAAACTCTAAAATGCCTTTAATTTCTTTCTTTATCTCTTCCTTGACCAAGTTATCATTGAGTAGAGTGTTGTTCAGCTTCCAAGTGCATATGGGCTTTCTATTATTTATGTTGTTATTGAAGATCAGCTTTAGTCCATGGTGATCTGATAGCATGCATGGGATAATTTCAATATTTTTGTATCTATTTAGGCTTGTTTGGACAAAGATTTTATGGTCAGTTTTTGAGAAGGTACAATGAGTTGCTAAGAAGAAAGTATATCTTTTTCTTTTAGGATAAAATGTTCTGTAGATATCTGTTAAATCCATTTGTTTCATAACTTCTTTTACTTTCAATATGTCCCTGTTAAGTTTCTTTTTCCAGGATCTGTTCATTGATGAGTGTGGAGTATTAAAGTCTCCCACTATTATTGTGTAAGGTGCAGTGTGTGCTTTGAGCTTTGCTAAAGTTTCTTTAATGAATGTGGATGCCCTTGCATTTAGAGCAAACATGTTCAGAATTGAGAGTTCATCTTTGAAGGTTTTAATTTTGATGTATACACAGTGCCCCTCCTTGTCTATTTTGATAACTTTAGGTTGGAAGTCAAAATTTTATTCAATGTTAGAATGGCTTTTCAAGCTTGTTTCTTTGGATCATTTGCTTGGAAAATTGTTTTCCAGCCTTTTACTCTGAGTCAGTTTCTGTCTTTGTCCCTGAGGTGGGTTTCCTGTATGCAGCAAAATGTTGGGTCCTGTTTATATAGGACTCTATTAGTCTATGTCTTTTTATTGGAGAATTGAGTCCATTGATATTAAAAGATATTAAAGAAAATTAATTTTTACTTCCTTTTATTTTTGTTGTATGAGTTGGGATTCTGTTTTTTTTTTTAGCTATCTTCTTTTGGGTTTGTTGGAGGATTAATTTCTTCCCTTTTCTAGGGTGTCATTTTCCTCCCTTTGTTGGATTTTTTTTTCTTTATTATCCTTTGATGGGCTGGATTTAAAAGATATTGTGTGAATTTGGTTTTGTCATGGAATGCTTTGGTTTCTCCCTGTATGATAATTGAGAGTTTTGCTGGGTATAGTAGCCTGGGTTGACATTTGTGTTCTCTTAGGGTCTGTATAACATCTGTTCAGGATCTTCTGGCTTTCATAGTCTCTTGTGAGAAGTCTGGTGCAATTCTAATAGGTTTGCCTTTATATGTTACTTGACTTTTTCCCCTTATTGCTTTTAATATTCTATTTTTATTTAGTGCATTTGTTGTTCTGATTATGTGTCAGGAGGAATTTCTTTTCTGGTCCAGACTATTTGGAGTTCTGTAGGCTTCTTGTATGTTCATGGGCATTTCTGTCTTTATGTTAGAAATTTTTCTTCTATAATTTTGTTGAAGATATTTTCTGTCCCTTTAAGTTGAAAGTCTTCATTCTCATCTATATGTATTATACTTAGGTTTTATCTTCTTATTGTGTCCTAGATTTCCTGGATGTTTAGAGTTAGGATATTTTTGCATTTTGCATTTCTTTGATTGTCGTGTCCATGTTTTCTATGGAATCTTCTGCACCTGAGATTCTCTCTTCCATCTCTTGTATTCAGTTGCTGATGCTCGCATCTATCGTTCCAGATTTCTTTCCTAGGATTTTTATCTCCAGAGTTGTCTCTTTCTGTGAATTCTTTATTGTATCTACTTCCATTTTTAGATCCCGGATGGTTTTGTTCAATTCTTTCACCTGCTTGGTAGTGTTTTCCTGTAATTCTTTAAGGGATTTTTGTGTTTCCTCTTTAATGGCTTATAGTTATTTACCTGTGTTCTCCTGTATTTCCTTAAGGATGCTATTTATGTCCTTCTTAAAGTCCTCTATCATCATCATGAGAAGTGACTTTAGATCCATATTTTGCTTTTCTGGTGTGATGGTGTATTCAGGACTTGCTATGATGGGAGAGTATGGTTCTGATGATTCCCAGTAACCTTGTTTCTTTTGCCTCTGTTCTTGCACTTGCCTCCTGCCATCTGATTATCTCACGTGCTCCTTGCCCTCAATATATCTGTTTAGAGCCTGTCTTCCTGTAATCCTTGTTGATTCAGGACTCATTAGAATTCAGCTTTCTCTGTGATCTTGTGATTCTGGGATCCTGTGAACCTGAGATTCTGGGTGTGTCAGAGTTTGTGGCAGTCAAACTTCCTCTGAGCCCCTGAGATCCTGTTGTGACCAAGATCCTGGTATCCTAGTATCCTGGTATCCTGGAATTCTAAGATCCTGGGCATGTTACAGTGCTTGGTAGTAGTGTCTCCTCTGTGAACCTTGGGGCTCTCTGGTGTGTTTGAAACCAAGGTATACGAGCACTGATCAGAAGTAACCCGAGCTGCTTGTCAGCCAGGGCTCTTGTGTCCTTGGTCCTGCTGTCACAGGCCTGTCACAACTGGTTTGGAACAGATGTTGTGTTCTACTCACAAGTGATCCTAAAATCCTGGGCATGCTAGGGTGCGTGCAGCATGGAGAGTCCTCTGAGGACCCTGGGATACTCCACTGAGTTCACACCCAAGGTGGCTTGGAACTGGTGCCACAAGTCTGTAGTGTTTTAAGGAGAACAACAAATAGGATGGATGGTCATAAAAACATTAATGTGTCATGTTCAACTACTAAAATTTTAAGCCACCTGTACTAGAGTAAGGAAGTAGATTGCCAGAACACCAAAGGAAATGTCTGATGGCTTCATTAGAACTTTGAGAGAGATGTTGGGAGGGATGGGAGGAGGAAGGGACAGAAGGAGAGAGTGGAGCAAGCTTTATATTAGCTACACTTAGGAACCTGTTAACTGGTAGCCACTGGAGCCATGTGATTGCTCTTCTCTGCACACTCCTGCCTTGTCCATCTATTCACTGCTTACAGAAAGGGAAGAGTTTTTGCAGGTGTTTGAATTCCTCTGTGTGTGTGTGTGTGTGTGTGTGTGCTTGTATGTGTGTGTGCCCCCCACACACGCATACACTTGAACATGTGCACATCTTTGTGAATTTGCAAAAAAGAAAGCATTATATAAGATAAATGAAGATTATGCTACAGTAACAAATTATATTGGCCTTAACAGAAAAAAAAATTGTTTTCAACTCATACAGATACATAAGGCAGATTGATAGGGACTGTCTCTCATAGTCACTCAAAGTTCTAGCTCATTGCATACTCCATCAGACCTTAACAGGAAGCCTTTGAACATGTGAACTTTATGTTACCTGTGGTGAAGAGCGATTAAAAGAGGCAGATAACATGTGTTGTTAGGAACAAAATAAATGTAAAGCACCAGGTTTAAAAATGCCAGGAAATAAAAAAAAAATTGAGGTAGTATTTTGAAGAAGAAAACACCTATATGTTTCTCTCAGCCCCTCCTGTATTTTGAGTTGTGAGAAAAATTTGGATCATTATTCATTTAAAGCTCAGTTTTATTTGAATTGGTGAGTTATGAATATGTGTTTCACTTGTGTGCTAATTGTTTCACTGTGTAAATATTCAATTCTTGGCATAATCTACTCCTTATTGTTGGATTCCAGAAGATGATTTAGGTTAAATGCACTGATAAAGAAGTATATGGAGTGTGGCCTTTCTGTCAGAAAAAGAAGTGTTGAATCTTCAATTCCATTTCTTTTTTTTATATATATAGGATGAGCAGCATTGTTTTTTATTTATTTTATTATATGTAAGTACACTGTAGCTGTCTTCAGACACTCCAGAAGAAGGCACCAGATCTCGTTACGGATGGTTGTGAGCCACCATGTGGTTGCTGGGATTTGAACTCTGGACCTTCGGAAGAGCAGTCGGGTGCTCTTACCCACTGAGCCATCTCACCAGCCCTCAATTCCATTTCTTACCAACTAAATAACCATGAGATTTAAACCCCCCACACATAGACCCAACTAGTTTGGGAAAAACAAAAACAAAAAAACAGAAATTTACATTGTTAAGTGCTCTGTCAAGAAACAAAATAACAGGACCTACTAAACAACATTTTAAGAGTACAAGCCCAGAATAAGCAGCAGCAACTAGTAATTGCTAACTACATCATGTCTTAGTTCTTTGGTATTGGGATAAGTCTTGCAATATTGGATGTAAAAATCTTAAAGTTGTGGACTGGTAGCTCTTCATTTCTGTATATTTTTAGAGTTGTTTTGGTTATAATTGACCCTTTCTTTTCAATAAAAAATGTGGAAATGTTTTATAAGAATAGTCTGACAGTACATTACCTGACATGGTTGAGTATATAGACCATATTAGGAAAAACTATTGAATAGAAGTTTTGGGGTACGTGGGGACACATACCATATACAATCACCAAACCCAGACACTACTGTGGGTAGCAACAAGTGCTTGCTGGCAGGAACATGATATAGCTGTCCCCTGTGAGGCTCTGCCAGTTCCTGACAAATAGAGAAGGAGATGCTCACAGCCATCCATTGGACTACGCACAGCGTCCCCAATGAAGGAGCTAAATAGAGAAAGGACCCAAGGAGCTGAAGGATTTTGCTGCCCCATATGCGGAGCAACAATATGAACTAACCAGTACCCCCAGAACTCCCCGGGACTAAAACATCAATCAAAGATTACACATAGTGGGACTCATGGCTCCGGCTACATATGCAGCAGAGGATGGCCTAGTCAGTCATCAATGAGAGGCGATGCCCTTGGTCCTGTGAAGGCTCTACACCCCAGTGTAGGGGAATGCCAGGGCCAGGAAGCTGGAGTGGGTGTGTTGGTAAGCGGAGGGAAGGGGGAGAGATTAAGGGGAGGGGGCATTCGATGGGAAACAAGGAGAAGAGATAACATTTGAAATGTAAATAAAGAAAATATCTAATAGAAAATTATTTAAAAAAAAAAAGAAATTTTGGGGCATGGCATCTTTCTGATCCTTCACCTTATGGAAAAACACTTAGCATTTCACTGTTACCATCATTAACTGAGGATTTTCTTAGATGTATTTTTTCAAATTTAGGAGATAACCTATTTCTCATTTGCTTTGCATTGTTTTGAGGAATGGTTAGTGTATTTTGCCAAATGCTTTTATTTTTGACATCCTTAAGATGTTTGTTTTTTCATTCTCTCTACACCATTAATAATCAGAGTAACATTAGCATACAACGGTAAAGGAAACATATATTTCCTACATAAATCTTGTATGGTAATGATGCATGTTGCACTTTACAAGATTTTCAAATTGGTTTTCTAAAATTTTATTTAGAATTTTCTGAGCTATGACTATTTGTGACTGTATTTATAATCTTTCTATAGCATTGGCATAAACAAAATAATGATTACTATAAAAGTTAGGTGGGAAAGACTTTCACTTCATCATTTTCCATGTAAATTTGCAGAATTTGTCATTACTTTTTTCTAACCTATTTTGTATACTTAATTTGTTTCAAGTGTATTTTTCTCTTATTTCCTTTTGCACCCATTAGACTACTTACTCCTGATTGACAGGTCCTAGCCAGTTTCAATTTCTTTTTTTTTTTAAATTTTTAATATTTTTATTACATATTTTCCTCAATTACATTTCCAATGCTATCCCAAAAGTCCCCCATAGCGCCCCCCACTTCCCTACCCACCCATTCCCATTCTTTTGGCCCTGGCATTCCCCTATATTGGGGCATATAAAGTTTGCAAGTTCAATGGGCCTCTCTTTCCATTGATGGCCGACTAGACCATCTTTCGATACATATGCAGCTAGAGACAAGAGCTCCGCGGTTCTGGTTAGTACATCATGTTGTTCCAACAATAGGGTTGCAGATCCCTTTAGCTCCTTGGGTACTTTCTCTAGCTTCTCCATTGGGAGCCCTGTGATACAACCAATAGCTGACTGTGAACATCCACTCCTGTGTTTGCTTGGCCCCGGCATCATCTCACAAGAGACAGCTATATTTGGGTCCTTTCAGCAAAATCTTGCTAGTGTATGCAATGGTGTCAGCATTTAGAAGCTGCTTATGGGATGGATCCCTGGATACGGCAGTCTCTAAATGGTCCATCCTTTCATCACAGCTACGAACTTTGTCTCTGTAACTCCTTCCCTGGGTGTTTTGTTCCCAATTCTAAGAAGGGGCACAGTGTCCACACTTTGGTCTTCATTCTTCTTGAGTTTCATGCGTTTATCAAATTGTATCTCATATCTTGGGTATCCTAAGTTTTGGGCTAATATCCACTTATCAGTGAATACATATTGTGTGAGTTCTTTTGTGATTGTGTTACTTCACTCAAGATGATGCCCTCCAGGTCCATCCATTTGGCTAGGAATTTCATAAATTCATTCTTTTTAATAGCTGAGTAGTACTCCATTGTGTAAATGTACCATAATTTCTGTATCCATTCCTCTGTTGAGGGACATCTGGGTTCTTTCCCTAAAAGAAGTCTTCCTCACTCTTGTTTTCATCTGATGTTATTGCTGTGTCTTTAAGCTCTGAATTCCTTTTTAACATCTACTGTCATCAAATCCCATTGCCTTGTTGCTCTTACGTGTTACTGCCTCACCTCTAAGATTTTAAGTTGTCCATTTTTAGTATCCCCATCTGTCCACCTAACTTTGGGGCATAATGCAGACCTCAATGCTAATTAGCAGATCTAATATCTTGCTAAGCAAACTCTAATATCTGAGTCAGTTTATATTAATCAATTCCTATTTGAGAAGCACATTTAAAAGCTTCTTTCTTTTATTTTGTGATTGTTATTTTAACTTTCTTGAGTGAATTTTTTTGGGTAAAAGACTTTGTGTCTTAAACCTTGCTAAATTTGGTTGTTTTTTAAGGTGCATATTACTAGACATGTGACAGGAGACAATGCACATTTCTTGGTATGTTACTCCTTAACAGTTTAGGTGTTAATATTCACAGGATTAGAGGAAGAATACTGTATTTCCTGCTGATTACTGGAGACTAGCATAGAGAGCCCCTGCTGTTGACTGTAGCCTGTGTCTGTGTATCTTGGAGACAGTGCTCCACACAGTCCCCCTGCAGGTGGTTCTTTGTTCAGCCCCAGTAGTTGGCTCACATACATTCATGGATCAGTAACCACTAGTGCTTACTAGAACTCTCAGCAGGCCACTGTGCACAGCTCTTTCTCCTCTGATATATTGTCCCTACAGAGCTTCTTCACCACTTTGACTCTCTCAGGACTTGGACTGTCTCCTTACTTTAGGAAGGGCTTTCAGTTATGCCTGGGTTTCCCATGCTGCTGTAGGGAATACATCTGTTATGGTTTTTGTTTTTATGACAGTCTCACTTGTAGCAGAGTATTTACGAAGCAGAATCATGTGTTTCTTTTCTTTGTCTTTTACAATGTCCTACTGTGTACCAGGATTGAGGCTTGAATTCTAAATCCTCCTGTCTTACACTTATGGGTTTTGGAATTACAGATATACACTACAGCACACAGGAAAATATTATTCGGAACTATTCTCATATTGATGGAGATGGGGCTGAATCAGTTTATTCATATGAAAGACAGGGAGGAAAAGTTCAGCCCTATGCATATCTCTGTGCATGTGTAAAACATCTTTCTGCTATAAACAGATATAACTAGAAGGCTCAGGCTGGGCATTATCCATGTGTAAATTTATGATGGCTGATGCCAGAGTCTCTTGAAAATCCTTTAAAGCTTTAATATATAGAAAGTAAGAAACTCTGGTTTTCCTATGAAGTTGTCATCCCCTTCACCTCATTCATAGCTCCTTAACTCTTCTATGGGACCCCAGACCTCAGTCCAATGGTTGGCTGTAAGTATGTGCATCTGCCTCAGTCAGCTGCTTATAGAGCCTCTCAGAGAACAGCCATGCTAGGCTCTTGTCTGCCAGCATAACAGGCATCAGTAACAGTGTTGGGGTTTGGTGCCTGCACATGGGACAGATCCCAATTTGGACCTGTCTCTGTATGGCCTTTCCTTCAGTCTCTGCTCCATTTTTGTCTCAAATAACCTGGACCCCTTGGAGCTCCCAGAGGCTAAGTTGCAAACCAAAGAGCATACATGCCTGGGCTGGTCTGTAGCCCCAGCTACATTTGTAGCAGAGGACTGCTTTGTCTGACCTCTATGGTTGTGCTTAATCTTGTAGAAACTTGATGCCCCATGGAAGGGGGATGCTAGCAGCGTGAGTGGTTAGGTCAGTGAGGAAGCACCTCAGAAGCAATGGGAATAAGGGATGGGGTGAAAAACTTGTGGAGGGTGGACCAGGAGAGCTGCAATATTTGGAATGTAAATAAATAAAACTACATCGAAAAAAGGAAAACAGAAGAAAGTCGATTTAGAAAAAAAGGAATCTCCATTTTCAGCTCTTGTCTAAAAGTTTGATTAATCAGAAGAAAGAGTTTTGTAAATACTAGATTAATATTATTTTAACTTTGTACTTAGGTTAATAAAACCAAACAATTTCTATTCCATTTTCTGCCAATAGCTTCTTAATATCTACTTATCCATTTTTATAAAGGTGTATATCACGTGCATTTCTGTGGGGATAGTTGTAGGTATAAATTTTGTAATCAGCTAAATGCCCAATTGGAAGGCGAAAGTATCTAAATAACCAGCCCCTTTCCAATATCTTAGTTTTCCCAATTCACTGGGCTGTACCTATTGAGCTGGACACACACAAGTTGACACAAAGTAGGGTCATCTAGGAAGAGGGGACATTTCCATTGAGAAACTGTCTCCATCAGATTGCCCTATAGGTTAAGTCTGCAGGACATTTTCTTAATTGTTTTTTGATGTGGGAGGGCCCATTCCTTTGTTAGCAGTGCCACCCCTGGGAAGGTGATCCTGGCTTTTATAAAAAAAATTGGTTGAAAGAGCCATGGTTAGCAAGGCAGGACCTAGCACTCCACCATGACCTCTGCTTTAGTCCCAGTTCTGTCTTCCCTCAGGGACAGAGGTGTAACCTGACAGTTTTAAGTTGAAATAAACCCTCTCCATCTCCAAATTGGTTTGCTTATGGTGTTTCAATTCAGAAATAGAAGCCCTAAGAGTAAGGCATCTATGAACTAGAAGAAAATGCCTCCCTCAGTTTCAAAGAGAATTACACTCCAGGCCTCTTGCTACTTTCTAAGGCATCCCTGGTTGTCCTGGAACTCACACTGTATTCCAGGCTGGCATAGAGCTCACAGAGATCTGCCTGCCTCTGCCTTCTGAGTGCTAGGATTAAACATATCAACTCTGTCATGGTTTTTAGTGTGTGTATGTGTGTGTGTGTGTGTGTGTGTATGTGTGTCCATATGTGATGGCTAAGTGTACTGAAATGGAAAACCCATCTAGACCTCATAGCTTCAGAATGGTCACTCAAAGTACAGATCTTTATTGTGACACAGAGATTGGGACTGGGCAAGTATTTGCATATCTTCTTAATCTAGCTGTATGGTTATTATAAGTTCATTACAATAATGTTATTCTCATTTAAAATGAGATAAAGATAATTGCTAAACATATATGCATACACACATATACACACACAAACGCATATACACATGAATCGACCTCGATCCTCAGTGACTCCAATCAGATTGTAGTCAGTGAAATGTTGGTCCCTTCATCTTTCACAATGCTGCTGTGATATTACCATAGCTATTAACAGAACTCACAGCTAGTATTGAGGATATGTATACCATGCACTGTTGGAAGTACTAAATCATTGCTGAGGGAGTTAAAGAAAATAACATGGAAATGATTCAGCCTAGATTATTTTAAAAATTATTTTGTGAATGCATTATGCACGTGTTTATTTATTTTCTTGTTATTGTATGCTTATGTGTTTGAGCACACAATACCTGCAGTGACATGGGTATAAAGGTAACATGACAATGTGCAGAAGTTATTTTCCCCTTCCATGTTAGGGGTTCCAGAAACAAACTAGATGTGTCACCCTTCATGACAAGTGTCTTAACCCAGTGATCCATCTCACTGTCCCCTCAATCTGTAGTCTCAGCAGCTACCCTAATTGTATCTGTCTTAGTTAGGGTTTTACTGCTGTGAACAGACACCACAACCAAGGCAAGTATTATAAAAAACAACATTTAATTGTGGCTGGCTTACAGGTTCAGAGGTTCAGCCCATTATCATCAAGGTGGGAGCATGGCAGTATCCAGGCAGGCATGGTGCAGGAGGAGCTGAGAGTTCTATGTCTTCATCCAAAGGCTGCTAGTGGAAGACTGACTTCCAGGCAACTAGGGTGAGGATTTTATGCCCACACCCACAGTCACACACCCATTCCAACCAGGTCACACCTAGTCTAACAAGGCCACACCTCCTAATGGTGCCCCTCCCTGGTCCAAGGATATACAAACCATCACATTCCACTCCCTGGTCCCCATAGACTTGTTCAAAAACATGAGGCTATGGGGGCCATACTTAAACATAGTATAATGCAAAATGCATTTAGTCCAACTTTCAAAGTCCTCATAGTTTATAGCAGTCGCAACAATGTTAAAAGTCCAAAGTTCGCTGGGCAGTGGTGGCACACGCCTTTAATCCCAGCACTTGGGAGGCAGAGGCAGGCGGATTTCTGAGTTTGAGGCCAGCCTGGTCTACAGAGTGAGTTCCAGGACAGCCAGAGCTACACAGAGAAACCCTGTCTCAAAAAAAAAAAAAAGTCCAAAGTTCAATGTCTCTTTTGAGATTCATTCAACTTAATTAACTGTAATCCCCAAAGTAAGGCAGGAAAACAGCTGGGCAAACTCCAAACTCTGCATCTCCATGGCTGATGTCAAAGTGGTCTTCAGATCTCCACTTCTTTTTCATCTTTGTTGACTGCAACAAACTGCTTTCTCCTGGGCTGGTTCCACTCCCTGTTAGCAGCTTTCCTCAGCATGTATCCCAGGGCTTTGGCATCTTTAACATCTTTGAGTCTTCAAGGCAATTTCAATGTTACAGCTTCTTGTTTCAGTGTCTGGGATTCCACTTGATCTTTTGGACTCCTCCTAAGGGCTGGCATCCCTTTTCCAGCTCTGCCCTCTGTAGCACTCTAAGCTCAGGTTGATCCACTCCACTACGGCTGCTATTCTTGGTGATCATCCCATGGTACTGAAATCTCCAATACACTGGGGTGTTCCACTCCAACTAGGCTTCACCAATAGCCTCTCATAGGCTCTCTTCAGGGTACCAAGCATCAAATCCTTTGTCTGACCTCTTCAGTCCTAGGCCGTCAACTACAGCTGAGGCTACACCTTCTCCAATGGCCTTCCATTACCTCTCACAGTGCCAAGCCTCAGCTGTTCTTCATGACCCCTTCATGCCTTCAAAACCAGTACCACCTGGGTGACTCTTACTCATTACCAAGTCCAGCTGCAGCAAGAGGTACAACCTTGGCTATCTCTGGAACACAGCTTCATTGTGCTCCCAGAAAACAACTCCCAGATTTTAACTCAGTGATGCTGATCTCTTCTTAATCATTGCTAATTTTTTAGCTCCAGCTAACCAGCATCAATTGTTCCAGTAGTTCCTTCTATTCTTAACTCTAGAGCCAGAGTCACATGGCTGAAGCTGCCAAGTTCTGCTGCTTGCAGGAACTAGAACATGACCCTCTTGTACTATTACATTATCACTAACTTTATGTTTTTTAAAATCCTTCACTGCCTAAGCTTGGCTATCCTGGATCTTGCTCTGTAGTTTGACCTTGAATGCAGAGATCAGCATGCCTGTCTCTTGAGATTAAAGGTGTGTACCACCATGCCTGAATTTAATTTAGCTGGGTAGGATCTTGCCCCAAGGTCCCACTCCCTTAAACTGTTATCTCCTAGAACACAGGATTTTGCTCCATTTCACTTCCTGGTATGACTTTAATACTCAAACCATATATTTTATATTTTCCTTTCTAAGCTTGCTATGCTTGTTCAAACTTCTCTTTGTGAGACTTAACCAGAGAACAAAGTCTCTGCTGGGCTTTTTTGAAATTTCCTTTGTCAATGCAATTAATGCAATTAATCCAAGTCTCTTCACCTTAGCCTCAGGCAGACTTTTCAGACAAGGGTAAAAAGTAGCCACATTCTTCACCAAAATACCACAAAACCAGTCTTTATGCCACATTCTGAAATTCTTCTCCTTTGAAATCTCTTGGGCCAGGTCAACACAGTTCAAATCATTCCCAGCAACAAAGTCTTCCATATTCCTACTAGGATGACCCATTAAGCCCCATTTAAAGCATTCCACTGCTTTACAAATCCAAAGTCCCCAAATCCACATTCTTTCAAATAAAAGCATGGTCAGGCCTATCATAGCAATACCCCACTCCCAGTACCAACTTCTGTCTTAGTTAGGGTTTTACTGCTGTGAACAGACACCACGACCAAGGCAAGTATTATAAAAAACAACATTTAATTGTGGCTGGCTTACAGGTTCAGAGGTTCAGTCCATTATCATCAAGGTGGGAGCATGGCAGTATCCAGGCATGCATTGTGCAGGAGGAGCTAAGAGTTCTATATCTTCATCCAAAGGCTGCTAGTGGAAGATTGACTTCCAGGCAAATAGGGTGAGGATCTTATGCCCACACCCACAGTGACACACCCATTCCAACCAGGTCACACCTATTCCAACAAGGCCACAACTCCTAATGGTGCCCCTTCCTGGTCCAAGGATATACAAACCATCACAGTATCCTTGGATGCAAACACCTTGTGAATGTATTTCAACTATAAGCAACATGTAGCTTTGTGCATGTAGTTTTGAACAGTCGCACTTTATTCTGTGGTCTGTCTGCCTTTCCTTGACCATTTTTCTTCATTGAGGTCAGGCCTGCTCTAGGTTTATCTTTGTTCTAGAGTATAGCACAAAGGGATTCATAGAATAAGCTTTTAATATATGTGATTAAAATAACAAATTAGGTCAGTCTTATGTTTCTCTATCAATATTTTCCAATGCGATGGCTAAATATTTTGTATAGCTTGCATGATTTTGAGAATACATGGTTTCTACATATGGCAAAATTCATCAATGCTTTTCCTTGGTAATTGGTGATGTAGCTCAGGTTAATAGTATTTTTTCCCCATGGAGTCTGAAATAGGAATCTGTATTAGTTAATTTTGTTGCAGAATCAACAGGGCTTGCCATTTAAAACAATCTAGTCTCTCGGCTTGCTTGTGGAAAGACAAGAAATAGACTACAAATTACATGTAAGTATCAAAATTCACCTGTCTTTCTGTATCCCTCATCTTCCTGCTGACAGCATCTTAGAAAAAAAGCTATTAAAGAAAAGATATTTATTTTTAATTTACATCTATGAGTCTTTTGGTCACTTTTATAAGTGAGAAGAGGGCACACGATCCTCTGGATCTGGTTTTACAAAAGGTAGTATGCCACAGTATGGGAGCTGAGAGCGAAACACGATCCTACTCAAGAGCAACAAGTGCTCTTAACAAATAAGCCAACTCTCCAGCTCTTTTTAAAGAAGGCAGCAAAGACAATGGGACATGGGCAAACATCAGTTGGAGCAAGCTCCATTACTCTTCCCAAAGTCAATAGGAAATAAGCATCGCCTCTGTGGTAGGAAGGATGGTATGATCATGGGATAGTTGCAGATCCTGGCAGATGCAAAGGAGTTAACCCAGCCCACTATATTTGTACTGACCAAGCAAGTAAGAAAGATGAAAACTTTAAGAACACCAGCAGCAAAATTTTGATTAAATCTCTAAAGCAGTGGAAGAGAAGTTGGAAGCAAAATTCAAGCCGATTTTTCCCTAATCACAGCCTTCTTCCACTCTCTCAACAAATGGTGTATAATGAACATTACAGCCATTTCTGTAGTAATCAGCTGTGGTATCCCAAACAGAAGATTATAACTTCAGCTGGAAATTGAGCAGCAGGACAGTTGAAGGCTTCAAAACAACATCAACAACAACAAAAAGTCTCATTTAGTCTCAAGTGATACTTTGCAATAAAGGAAGAGGGTAGGGGCAAGGAAATTAAGAAATTAGCAACATGAGTGTAATTGTGTCCCAACAGAAGACTGGACTTGTCATTAGAGGAAGCACCAGAGGGAATTTGAATATCAGAAAATGATACACGAGGTAAATGTGACTGTGTCTGACCAGTAAACACTGGGCAACATACATAACAAAATGAGAAGGTGCTAAATCAAGGAAATTGGAGCAGACAAAATAAAGGCTTCCTGGTTTTTTTCCACAGCAGGCGAGCTATCTCTGCTTTGCATGTTTATTTTTTCTTTAAGCTTCGTATGCCTGTGGCATGAGTGATGCAGAACAAGAGAGGGATAATTACTCTAGCACTTTCATGGTGGAGAAGCATACTAGGCCATTCCTCCTCTGCTTCAGCACTCCTCTGTAGTTACACAATTAGTGATGCATAGTCCTGCCCACCACTGGCTAGGATCTCTTGATGACAGTGTTGATTGCTCAACTTAAATGTGGACCAAACAACTAGGCTGAGATGTCAGTTCATTCATGAACACAGCACTGCGCCTTCTACTAAACTGTAAAAATAGTAGCCATCCTCCATTCCTTCATCCTTCATCCTCACGAAGCAGTCATCCTCCATCAATTGCTGACCATTTTCCCTATGTCTTTCGTGTTTTGGAGCAATTTATTTTTTTATTTACCATTATGAGAAATAACAGAAGTTTGCAGTTTTTCACCCCGAAGTTCAAATTATGTGCCATTTTTCTAGAGGTCCAGGAACTTATGTGTGTGCATGCACACACACACACACACACACACACACACACACACAAAAAAAAAAAACATAAATAAGGAGAAATATGGATATTGTCTGGACAAAATATTATTATTCTAAATTTAATGGAAGAACCAATCAGTATGACTTTATAAATATGTGTGAAAAAAGATACAGTACTTTTCTAGCCAAACTAGAGAATACATTCCTTTGGCTTCCATTCATTTACAGGCCACATTAAACAAAGGAATTAATATATGCAGGGCCACAACTGGAGATCATACTTCTTAGATTAAAGCCATGTAATTTATACTGTTGATTCTATAGTAAAAAAAAAAAAAAAAACAGATGCATTTGTAACTACTATGAAGCCCAGGACTCTAGAAAGAAAATAAACTAGGAGGCTTTCCTGGAAAAAATCTTGTGACTACACAAATCCATGAAGGTATGATTTGGGAAGGTTGCACACATTCTCTGTGATGGCCATTAATCTGATGATGTAGTCAGAATTTACAGTTTCTTTCTTAGCTTCTCCTTGCAGATGTAAACTATAGAACTTTCCATGTGTGGGTTCATGTACTAGATCATACAAGTTGACCAATGCTTTTCGAAGCTCACTTGAAGATTACTAAGCCCTGACAGAGTCATTTACATATTAACAAGGCAGACTTACTGGGCCTGGACTAGCAACATGTCGCTGTTCCTCCCCATCATATCTTACATCCCACTTATATTCACTGCTCATACAAATCTGTTTTTACTTAGGGAACATTTGCCAGGCCAGGATCTCTGAGAAGTGCTGGAAATGAGAAGGCATGCTAGATAAACTCAGGAAAAGATAGACTTGAGAAAAGCTATAACATGATGAGCAGAATGTTAGGGCAAAGATGGGGACCAAGGTTTTGGGAAACTGAGAGAATAGCTAGTTATTTATACAATATAGATGAGTCTAAACTAAATGAT
Organism: Mus caroli; assembly: GCF_978045245.1. NCBI lineage: Eukaryota > Metazoa > Chordata > Mammalia > Rodentia > Muridae > Mus > Mus caroli. Next base: position 85,323,753 of record NW_028227268.1, read on the forward strand.
ACCATGGAGTAGGTTTGACTTTGATGGACAGACACAATTCTATTGCGTTACAGTATGATAGTGCCCCAATAAAATCATCCTTAAATTGAGAACATAAGTTAGCAATGCCCTGAGTACATCGTATTACTGATTGTTTTATCTCAACAACACATGCCTTGTAGAATATGTGTGTTTTACCCTGGTCTTTATATGTCTGGGTTCATTGCCACAGACCAGTGTTATCAGAATGTTATATATCCTGTTATATCGCTACTGTGGAGAATAAGGACAAATTCAAAAATTGAAATACAGTTTCTACTGAATGTAGATTCCCTTCCCTTCAAATCAGTCAAAACCTAAAAGTTTTTAAGCCAAGATAATGTAAGTATGGGATTGTCTGTCCAGGTAGACAGAAAGGTGTTCGAAGACCAAAGAGCCTTGGAAACAAAGTAGGCGCCTCCAGCTTCTTGCCAATTAATGGATGACCCGGAGCCCTGACTCTACTTAAAACACAGCTCCAGGGAGTTATTGGAAATGGTTTCCCCTTTGCCCTAAATGATGCTACCAAATAAATTAATAGCATAGTATAAATGAAGATGCTAAACTAGAGTCTCCCTTTAATTATTTCTCATGTTGGTAAAGAATTATTTTTAATACAATCAAGTGATTGTTTTGGTTCAGGTTAATTTGTTAAGGTGGACAATTGTTATAATTTAATATGGGAAATGACAGTCTGAAAAATTGGTAAGGGGATGATATTTTCAAATTGGACAATTTTGCTTTGGGCTGGATCTCATTGTGTAACTTCAGGAAAAGGTGAGAAAAGACTCACTTCCTTTTGCTGTTAAATGAGACTTACATTAATTTTGTATTACATAAATACAATTCAGTTTGTTATTTCACTTTTCAAATCCAATGGCTATTGATCACATCAGGCTAGTTAATATTTCTGTCTCCATATTGGTATTTACTATTTGGAGTCTAACTACCTGTCTTAGATACTTGCATTTTTTGAGGCTATAAGTCAAGGTGATTTCCTAAGAACCCCTCGAGGGCAGCAAGACTTCATTGTTATACTTTTTTTATTCTCCCACAGTCCTTGTATATATTCTAGACACACACACACACACACCCCATACATGTGTATGCCATCTTACCTGATGCCCCAGTGAGAAAACACAACCATCTGTGTGTGTCTATCTACATTGACTTTCTAGCATTGATCACCTTCTTCAGACCAAAGAAAAGTTATAATTCAGTTTATTTTACAGAGGCAGGGGTGGAGTTACTGTAGATATTTTTTGGCTGTTTTTACCAGTTACCATTTTCTTCTGAATAGAACAAGTGTTATCCCCTTATCTATGCTTGGAATAGATACCTCTTTCCATCATTCCTTCCTACATTTTATATTTCAGCATTATCTAGTCCATTTGGTCTTTCTCTCTGAATTTGATAATGCAATGTTTTGCCTGTCCATGCCTAGTGAGATTTCTCTTTTTAACCAGACACTCATTGCTGGCCTTACCTGGTCACCTGTGTTTCTTTGACCCTTGGGGCCCAGCAGGAATATAGAATAGCTCTGCAAATTAAAATTTATTCCATTTTCAGGAAACTTAATTGGATTTTTTAATTGGCAGCAGTTTGCTCTACTCAACTAAATACCACCTGTATGACCTTGACCAAGGTCATCATGGCAGAAGTCAATCAGAAGTCTTCCTCTTCCCTCCCTGCCACCTAAGCAAGCTCTTCTGACCACAACCTAGCACAGCAGTTAGGTTTCCCTAGGATATACTCTTTTCTTTTGTGTGCCTCAAAATCATAACCAAAGGTTACACTCTTGACAGTTTTACAACCAAAAAAGATCTCACAGGCCTGCCATTCTTCATAGTTCCTTCTCTTTTTATCAGAGCCACCATTTTTATAAAAAGCAACATTTGTTCATGCTCAATAATTAAGAAACTATAAAAAGATGCATGTTGCTGTAATAAAATACTTTGCAAAATGCCTGGAGTACTAAAGGATTTATTTTGCCTCCTAGTTTGTGGGTACTGTCCATCCTGATGGATCGAGAAGTCATGCCAGCTGAGGTTTGAAGCAGCTCTACGCGATGTCTGCTGTCCAGATCCATAACGGAACAATAGTGCTGTGCTCATTTTCTCACTGTATTCAGTTCAGCATCCCAGAGCATGGAGTGTATCTGCACACATTTGGGGAGGGGTGTCATTCCACTTCAATAAAGTCAGTTTAGGAAATGACTCATAAGCATGTGGACTATTTTAGTCATTGTTGCTATTGTTGATGATGATGTGATTTTTTTTAAACTAGGTGATTTTACTCTCATCAAATTGATAAGATTAACCATCGCAATTCCATTCTTTGTTAAGGTGAAACACATGCCTGCTGTTTTCAAATTATAACTTTCTGCCACTTGTCCTCAGAGGCTATGGTTGTTGTAAGATAGAAAATATATTAAGTTCCTCCTTTAAAATCCCCATTCTCTTTAACATTGCCAATACTATTCCAAAGTCTCTTTTGGACCCAAAGCAACTTGTTAACCAGACCTCCAATAAAATAAGAAATCACTTATGTACCTTTAGTATACAATGATTTGTGCTTCTAGTTTACAAAAGGGATAAATGGGACATAGAAAGGAATTATGAAAACAGGACAGACCTCAAAGCCGGCAGGCCCATGTCTGGCTTATGAGATCTTGATGGAATCATTTGATTTCCAAAGACTTGGTAGCACCACCTACCAGCCTGGTAGTCTAGAACAACCATAACTTCTCTATTGTACTATCTCAATCATGTCATGCCTGCAGCTTTCTCGTCCTAGCATCTTTAACATCTTAAAGTGTTCGTTGAAAGTCAGCTTTAACTAGCACAGATAATGAAGTGATATCTCAGACTTTCTTGTAGGACTCTAGCCTTTCCAAACATTGTCTGGCCTGTGTGTAAAGAACTACAACTCCCTCAATCTTGTATCTTTCACACCTGCAAAATCAGTACCACATGGATGGTACTGTCAAGTTCAGCTACCAATTTGGTATATAGCCTGACCTCTGAGGAAACACTTTTCTAAAGGTATTCCTTTAAACACACACACACACACACACACACACACACACACACACACACATACAGAGAGAGAGAAAGAGAGAGAGAGAGAGAGAGAGAGAGAGAGAGAGAGAGAGAGAGAGAGAGAGATACACAAACACACACAAAACACACCTGTATTCAAAGCCTGTGGTAAAGATGTACTTAACATACCACACTAAGATACTGGTATCAAATCATATGTAGAACAAAGGAGAGGAATGGAGAACCAAGACACAAATGTGCATATCTACAATCTACTACATTTATAACAAGGGTACTAAAGTCGCATGTCACTCAAAGAATTGTCTTTTCCACAAATAGGGTTTGGAAATTGGCTATCTGCATATACAGTAATGAATATAGATACTTGCTTCTTATCAACTACAATATTAACTCAAAATTCATTAAAGGCTAAAATTTACCTTATACTTTTAAGAAAATTAGAAATAATAAAACTAAATAGGGACATGCTTTAGCTCATTAGAAGAGGCAATGTTGTTTTTATTTTCATTTGACATTTTCTTCATTTACATTTCAAATGCTATCCTAAAAGTCCTCTATACACTCACCCTACCCTGCTCCCCAACCAACCTACTCCCACGTCCTGGCCCTGGCATTCCCCTGTACTGGGGCATATCATCTTTGCAAGACCAAAGGCCTTTCCTCCGAATGATGGCCAACTAGGCCATCTTCTGCTACATATGCAGAAAGAGACATGAGCTCTGGGGGTACTGGTTGTTCATGTTGTTCATCCTATAGGGTTACAGACCCCTTCAGCTCTTGGATACTTTTTCTAGCTTCTTCATTGGGGTCCTGTGTTACATCCAATAGATGAATGTGAGTATCCACTTCTGTATTTGACAGGCACTAGCATAGCCTCACAAGAGACATCTATATCAGAGTCCTGTCAGCAAAATCTTGCTGGCATATGTAATATTGTCTGGTTTTGGTGGCTGATTATGGGATAAATCCCCATGTGGGGCAGTCTCTGTATGGTCCTTCCTTCCATCTCAACTCCAAACTATGTCTCTGTAACTCCCTCCATGGGTATTTTGTTCCCCATTCTAAGGAGGAACAAAGTATCCACACTTGGGTCTTCCTTCTTCTTGAGTTTCATGTGTTTTGCAAATTGTATCTTGGGTATTCTAAGTTTGTGGGTTAAAATCCACTTATCGGTGAGGGCATATCATGTAAGTTCTTTTGTGATTGGGTTACCTCACTCAGGATGATATCCTCCAGATCCACCCATTTGCCTAACAATTTCATAAATTCATTGTTTTTAATAGCTGAGTAGTACTCCATTGTGTAACTGTATCACATTTTCTGTTTCCATTCCTCTGTTGAAGAACATCTGGGTCCAGCTTCTGGCTATTATAAATAACTCTGCTATGAACATAGTGGAGCATGTATCCTTATTACAAGTTGGAACATCATCTGGGTATATGCCCAGGAGAGGTATTGCTGAATCCTCCAGTAGTACTATGTCCAATTTTCTGAGGAAGCAACAGACTGATTTCCAGAGTGATTGAACAAGCTTGCAATCCCACCATCAATGGAGGAGTGTTCCTCTTTCACCACATCCTGGCCAGCCTCTACTGTAACCTGAATTTTTGATCTTAGCCATTCTGACTGGTGTGAAATGGAATCTCAGGGATGTTTTGATTTGCATTTCCCTGATGATTAAGGATGTTGAACATTTTTCAGGTGTTTCATAGCCTTTCAGTATTCCTCAGTTGAGAATTCTTTGTTTAGCCCTGTACCCCATTTTTAATGGGGTTATCTGATTTTCTGGAGTTCAGCTTCTTGAGTTCTTTGTATATATTGTGTATTAGTATATTGTATATTAGCAAAAATCTTTTCCCAATGGTTGGTGGCCTTTTTGCCTTATTGACAGTGTCTTATACCTTACAGAACCTTTGCAATTTTATGAACTCCCATTTGTCAATTCTTGATCTTAGAGCACAAGCCGTTGCTGTTCTGTTCAGGATTCTTTCCCCTGTGCCCACATCTTTGAGCCTTTTCCCCACTTTCTCCTCTATAACTTTCAGTGTCTCTGGTTTTATGTGGAGTTCCTCGATCCACTTAGACTTGAGCTTTGTACAAGAAGATAAGAATGGATCAATTTGCATTCTTCTACATTCAAACATCCAGTTGAGCCAGAACCATTTGTTGAAAATGCTGTCTTTTTCCCACTGGATAGTTTTAGCTCCTTTGTCAATGATCAAGTGACCATTGGTGTATGGGTTCATTTCTGGGTCTTCAATTCTATTCCATTGGTCTACCTGTCTGTCACTGTACCAGTGCCATGAAGTTTTTTTTTTGTTTGTTTGTTTTGTTTTGTTTTTTTAATCACAATTGCTCTGTAGTACAGCTTGAGGTCAGGCATGGTGATTCCACCAGCGGTTTTTTTAATGTTGAGACTAGTTTTTGCTATCCAAGGTTTTTTGTTATTCCAGATGAATTTGCAAATTGCCCGTTCTTACTCGGTGAAGAATTGAGTTGGAATTTTGATGGGGATTGCAATGAATCTCCAGAGTGCTTTTGACAAGATAGTCTTTTTAACTATATTAATCCTGTCAATCCATGAGCATGGGAGATCTTTCCATCTTCTGAGAACTTCTTCTATTTGTTTCTTCAGAGACTTGAAGTTCTTATCATACAGATCTTTCACTTCCTTACTTAGAGTTACACCAAGGTATTTTATATTATTTGTGACCATTGTGAAGGGTGTTGTTTCCCTAATTTCTCTCTCAGTCTGTTTATCCTTAGTGTAGGGACAGACCATTGATTTATTTTAGTTAATTTTATATCTGGCTACTTCACTGAAGCTGTTTATCAGGTTTAGGAGTTCTCTGGTGGAATATTTAGGGTCACTTATATATACTATCATATCATCTGCAAACAGTGATATTTTGACTTTTTCCTTTCCAATTTGTATTCCCTTTATCTCCTTTTGTTGTCAAAATTGCATTGGCTAGTAATTCAAGTACTATATTGAATAGGTAGGGAGAAAGTGGGTACCTCTGTCTAGTTCCTGATTTTAGTGCGATTGCTTCCAGTTTCTCTCCATATACTTCGATGTTGGCTATTGGTTTGCTGTAGATTGCTTTTATTATGTTTAGGTATGGGCCTTGAATTTCTGATCTTTCCAAGACTTTTATCATGAATGGGTGTTGGATTTTGTCAAATGCTTTCTCAGCATCTAACAAGATGATCATGTGGTTTTTGTCTTTGAGTTTGTTTAGATAGTGGATTACATTGATAGAATTCTGTATATTAAACCTTCTCTGCATTCCTGGATGGAGCCTACTTCATCATAGTGGATGATCGTTTTGATGTGTTCTTGGATTCAGTTTGCGAGAATTTTATGGAGTATTTTTGCATAGATAGTCATAAGGGAAATTGGTCAGAAGTTCTCTTTCTTAGTTGGGTCTTTATGTGATTTAGGTATCAAAGTAATTGTGGCTTCATAGAATGAAATGTGTAGAGTACCTTCTGTTTCTATTTTGTGAAATAGTTTGAGGAAAATTGGAATTAGGTCTTCTTTGAAGGTCTATCAAGAATTCTGGACTAAACCCATCTGATCCTGTGCTTATTTTGGTTGGGAGACTATTAATGACTTCTTCTTTTCCTTTAGGGGATATGGGGCTCTTTAGATCGCTACTGTGCTCCTGATTTAACTTTGGTACTTTGTATCTGTGTAGGAAATTGTCCATTTTATCCTGGTTTTCCAGTTTTGTTGACTATAGCCTTTTGTAGGAGGATCTGATGATGTTTTGGATTTCCTCAGGTTCTGTTATGTCTCCTTTTTCATTTCTGATTTTGTTAATTAGGATACTGTCCCTGTGCCCTCTCCTTCCTCTGACTAAGGGTATATCTATCTTGTTGAGTTTTTTTTTTAAAACAGCCCCTGGTTTGGTTGATTCTTTGTAGAGTTCTTTTTGTTTTCCCTTGGTTGATTTCAGCCCTAAGTTTGATTATTTACTTCAGTCTACTCCTCCTGGGTGAAGTTGCTTCTTTTTGTTCTAATGCTTTTAGGTGTACTGTCAAGCTGCTACTGGTGTGTGCTCTCTCTACTTTCTTTTTGGAGGCACTCAGAGCTATGAGTTTTCCTCTTACGACTACTTTTATTCTGTACCATAAGTTTTGGTATGTTGTAGCTTCATTTACATCAAACTCTAAAAAGTCTTTAATTTCTTTCTTTATTCCTTCCTTGACCAAGTTCTTATTGAGTAGCGTGTTGTTCAGCTTCCATGTTTCTGTGGGGTTTCTATTATTTATGTTGTTATTGAAGATCAGCCTTAGTCTGTGGTGATCTGATAGGATGCATGGGATTATTTCAATTTTTTTATCTGTTTGAGGCTTTTTTGGTGACCAATTTTATGGAAAATTTTTGAGACGGTACTATGAGGTGCTGAGAAGAAGGTCTATCCTATTGTTTTAGGATAAAAATGTTCTGTAGATACATGTTAAATCCATTTCTTTCATAACTTCTTTTAGTTTCACTGTGCCTCTGTTTAATTTCTGTTTCCAGGATCTGTCCATTGATGAAAGTGGGGTGTTGAAGTCTCCCACTATTATTGTGTGAGCTGCAATGTGTGATTTGAGTTTTAATAGAGTTTCCTTAATAAATGTGGATGCCCTTGTATTTGCAACATAGATATTCAGAATTGAGAGTTCTTCTTGGAAGATTTTACCTTTGATGAGTATGAAGTGCCCCTTCTTGTGTTTTTGATAACTTTGTGTTGGAAGTTGATTTTATTCGATATTAAAATGGCTACTCCCAGTTGTTTCTTCAGACCGTTTGCTTGGAAAATTGTTTTCCAGCCTTTTACACTGAGGTAGTGTCTGTCTTTGTCCCTGAGGTGAGTTTCCTGTAAGCAGCAAAATGTTGGGTTCTGTTTATGTAGGATTCTGTTAGTTTATGTCTTATTATTGGATAATTGAGTCCATTGATATTAAGAGATATTAACTAAAAGTAATTGTTGTTTTCTGTTATTTTTGTTTTTCAAGTTGGGATTCTGTTCTTGTGGCTATCTTCTTTTAGTTTTGTTGAAGGATTCGTGGAAAGATATTGTGTGAATTTCGTTTTTCTCATGGAATACTCTGGTTTCTGCATCTATGGTAATTGAGAGTTTTGCTGAGTAGAGTAATCTGGGCTGGCATTTTTGTTCTCTTAATGTCTGTATAACATCTGTCCAGGGTCTTCTGGCTTTCATAGTCTCTGGTAAGAAGTCTGGTGTAATTCTAATATGTCTGCCTTTATAAGTTACTTGACATTTTTCCCTTATTGCTTTTAATATTCTCTTTATTTAGTCCATTTGCTGTTCTTATTATGTGTCGGGAGGAATTTCTTTTCTGGTCCAGTCTATTTGGAGTTCTGTAGGCTTCTTGTATTTTCATGGGCATCTCTCTCTTTATGTTAGGGAAGTTTTCTTCTATAAATTTGTTGAAGATATTTACTGGCCCTTTAACTTAGAAATCTTCATTCTCATCTACTCCTATTATCCGTAGGTTCGGTGTTCTCATTTTGTCTTGGATTTCCTGGATGTTTTGAGTTAGCATCTTTTTGCATTTTGCATTTTCTTTGATTGTTGTGTCCATGTTTTCTATGGAATCTTCTGCACCTGAGATTCTTTCTTCCATCTCTTGTATTCTGCTGCTGATGCTCGAATCTATGATTCCTGATTTCTTTCCTTCAATTTCCCTCCAGAGTTGTCCCAAAGGAGGGTTTTCTTTATTGTTTCTACTTCCATTTTTAGATCTTGTATGGTTTTGTTCAATTCCATCACCTGTTTAGCAGTGTTTTCCTGTAATTCTTTAAGGGATTTTTGTGCTTCCTCTTTAAAGGCTTCTACCTATTTAGCAGTGTTCTCCTGAACTTCTTTAAGTGAGTTATTAATGCCCTTCTTAAAATCCTCTACAGCATCATTACATACAATTTTAAATCCGAATCTTGCTTTTCGGTGTTTTGGGGTATCCAGGACTCACTCTGGTGGGTGTACTGGTTTCTGATTAAGCCAAATGGTCTTTGTTTCTGTTAGTAAGATTCTTAAGTTTGCCTTTCACCATCTGATAATCTGTGGTGTTAGATATCCACCTGTCTCTGGCTGTCTCTGGCTGGAGCTTGCTCCTCCTATGATTCTGTTAGCCTCTGTCAGCACCCCTGGGAATTCAACTCTCTTCTGAGTCCCAGTGGTCAGAGCCCTCCCTGGAGGACTGACTCTCCTCTGGTAGGGAAGGTGCCCAGAAGTCTGGGTCTGAGCTCTGCCTCCTGGCTGAGGCAGAAGGCCTGAAAGGACCCTGTCCAAGAAGCTCCGCTGCTTCTGTGGCTCACAGGCTTTCCTGCATGGACTGGTCTCTGAGAAACCAGGTATACAAGATAGCGATCTCACTTGAGCCCCAGGGTCAGAGCTCTCTCTAGAGGCCAACTCTCTTCAGTGATCTTAAGATCCTGTGTATGCTAGGACGCCTGAGGCGTGGAGAGTCCTCTGGGGACCATGGGACTGTCCTCCAAGTTAGTGCCCAAGGTGCTGACCAGCATGAACCCTAGCTGCCGGTCACCTGGGTTTCCTTTGTCCCTGTTCCTGCTGGCCCATGCCCCTCTGGGTTGTTTTGGAATAGAATAGATGTTGTGTTCACCAGTGATCCCAAGATCCTGGGTGTGCTAGGATGCCTGCTGGGGACCATGGGACCATTGTCTGCAGAGTTCACACCCAAGGTGGCATGGGGCAGGCAATGTTTTTTTAAGCTATCAGAAGCACAAGAAACCATAGGAAATCAACCTAACATGGCTGACTACTGAGAGGCCCAAACAGCAGATGACTGAGACAGGCACATATACTTACACTAAACTATTGGACTGAAGCCAAGGACTCCTATGGTTGAATTAGGGGATGGATGGATAAAGATGAAGAGGAGGATGATCCCACAGGAAGACCAGCAGTCTCAACTAACTGGGACCCCTGGGAACTCACAGACATTGATCCACCACCCAGTCAACATACACAAGCTGGAGCTGGTCCAAGGTCCTGGAGATATATTTAGCAGAGGACTGCCTGGTCTGGCCTCACTGAGACAAGATGCGCTTAACCCTGGAGAGACTTGAGGCTTCAAGAAAGTGGAGACCTGGTATGGGGTAGCATCCTCTTGGAAATGGGGGAGAAGAAATGGGATGAGAAGCTGGGGGGGGGGTTGGAGGAGGGAATGGCTGATTGTAAATATAATAATAATAACAATAAAGAAAGTTTCAAAGACAATAAAATATACTAAAATGCAACAACATAAAATGGGGTGAATTGCAAAAGAAACAGTGCAGAGACATTCTATAGAATGAGATAAAATGTTATAATGTATATATCTGACATTGTACTGATATTGAAAATATATGAGATCCTAAGAAGATCTCAATAGCAAAGACATTCTATTAAAAAAGGACAAAAGATATAAATTGACTTTCTGAAAGAAGCCATGTAAGTGGCCAAGAACTAACAGGTGAATAAAAATTTTTCATCAGCACAAATCAATGTAGAAGTGGTAACTTAAAGCAGTAAAAGATCCATACACATAAAAGAAAGGTAAATCTTTTCTAAAAAAGATAGAAATTATTCTTTCTGTCCCCACCAATAGCACCCATGTGATTATTGGCTATGTGTTCAAGGCCTTTGCCTCTCTTCCCCACCGTAATCTCTCATTAGCACTTGGATATTAACAGTCATTCTTCCTGCCTTTCCTTTCCTTCCATTACTCAATTATATTCTTTAATCAACCTTATATTCTTTAATAAGCTTTCAGAAGCATATGGCATGACAATTTTTTTTCACTGCTATACTGTCATCTTACACTCAGCTCTTATATTGTCATCTTAGACTCAGCTCTTATATTCACATCCTTAACCCAGGTAACAGCTTTTGTTATGAACATCAGCATTCTATATAATGGAAATCCAAAGAACCTGCCTACTTCTTCTTGTTGCCTGAATTCTCTCTTCATTCTGGACAAGTGCATACCTCTTTGAAGACATTTCTCTTCTGGCATTGATCACAATGTCACTTCTCTTTGTTCCTCCTTAAAATTTGCTTCAGAAGCTGCTGCCTATACCCAACTCAATAGTGACATTTTCTCTGTATCTACAGTCTTTTCCTGGTTGGTCCTCCACAGCTATGACTTACTGAAGGCTAAAACCGGAAGTGTACCACCTCCAATCTTTTCTCCAGCTTGCTCTTTTGAAGGATGTGTTTGTTAGATCCTACATTTGGTTACCTTTCAGTTGCCTGGAATTTTAATCATCCAAACTTGGCATTTGAATTCCTTCCTTATCACTCTACTACTTAATATTGTCTTTCTTTTATTTGCTCGAACTGCCAAACTTATGCCAACATCTATATCAAAATCACCCCTTAATCTGCAGCCTTCCTATTCATTCCTTATGCATGCCCACACACAACCATCTCTCTTGAACTATTATAATGTCACTTTAACTGATCTCCCACTCTCTCCTTAAATACTTAAATTCTGTCTCAAATATTGTCAGCTTTCTTTTATATTTATAAGGCAACCAATGTATTTTTTCCATCTCTTTTAATAGCTTTGCATTTAACTTCAAAGAAAATGTGAGAAATAAAAAGCCTTCTAACATTTGTAGGACAATTAATAAATCCATTAGCCCTATTGCACTTGGCCATTGGGATTCTATAGTATTCTTTAGTTGGGATGTTTTGTTTTGTTTTGTTTTGTTTTGTTTTGTTTTGTTTTGTTTTGTTTTGTTTTGTTGCTTTGCTTTGCTTTGCTTTGCTTTGCTTTGAATTGAATTGTTTTGTTTTGTTTTTAATGTTCTCAATTCCTTCTCATCCCTGGTCTCTCATACTCCTGCAGTTATTTACTTGGGGAATTTTTTCCTTCTTTTTCCTCCAGAGAAGGCCTACTTCTCTGCAGCGCTCACTTTGAATATCCTTTCCTCAAGGAGACCTTTCCAACATCACATCGTAAATTAAATTCTGCTGGTATACTCTCACAGCATCTATTTATTTCCTGGTGGCACCTGCCATGATTGGTAATCCTATATTTACATGATGTTTATTTTATGTTGTCTTCTTAATATACTATAAGCCTTATGATTGACACAGCTCTGATTATTGTTTCTTTTTCTAATCAATGTATCTCTAGGATAGAGCTAAGAGCCTCTAAGATGCTAAGCCCTAGGTAAATGCTTTTGAATAAAAGATCTCTCTTTCTTGTTTTACCAGAGTGTCCCTTCCCCTGGCTTATTTTTATTTTCCACTCTTTTTACCTTAATTCTTTCCCTTCCATCATCTTCCTGCCTTTCTTTAAAAAAATGTTGTTACCCAAGTACCTAATGCATGATTTAATTAAAATATAACGACTAGCTTAGTGAATGCTGAATAGCAACAATATGTACTCAGTGACAGATTCCACTTATGTATCTTTAAGAAAAAAATTACCTCGAGCTATATAATTTCAGAGGAGTGGTATTTTGTGAATAACCAAGAAATACAATTCTGTTTGAAAAAATGCCCAGGAATGACTTTCTCTGGAATCACTCAATTCTTAATTTATCCATCTATTCAATTATCTAATTATCTAAAAATCTCAATCTACATTACCATTTATGTAATTTTAACCCTGAATTCTCTACCCTCAAATGACATTTATCTTGGCAAATTAATAATTTATCCTCAATTCCTTTAACTCCTACAACAAAGTAGTAACTAGCTTACAAGGACCTTGTGAAAATATATGAGTTATTCCAGACAAATGTGTTCAGCCCATAAGAAGGTCCACCTAAGTAGTAGCTGGCATTATTTACAACGTCCCCATTAATTATGGATTAGTCTTCAAGCACTGGATCATAGAATGTTGTGAAAATAAAGTTCACATTGTATATAGCTTACTTTCAGCCCTGCACATCAAACTGTGCCTATTTGTCCAAGTCTTGCTTTCTGCCCATATTTCTAAATAAAGTTATACTAGGACACTGTCAGCTTCTTGTTTTACACTTCATCCCCATCTCTAGCTGTTTTGTGGTGCACGAGTAAAATCATGTAGCTGCTACAGAAGCTGAATGCCCTGAAGGAACTCTAAATATCTACCACCTTTCCCTTTATATAAATATTAGGTGACCCCCCCCCCCATTTGCATGGTGCTAGACTCACCTTCTTTTGGCAAAAAGTCTAGGTTAAAGGGTATTTGTTGAAGGAAGAGCAATCTGGGTTAAGGTGTTGCCTTTTCTCTCAGACTGCCATGGGTTTTCTCATTCATCGTCTCTTTCCCAAAGAACTTCCCTTTAGTTTGCAACTGACTTAACATCTCTCCCCACGTGTTCTAGGGTCACATAATCAAGTACACATGAAGCATCTGGAAATCTTGAAGCTCCTTAATTTTTTTTGATAAATAAAAGATATAATTTGTATAGATTTTGTTAATATAAATATCTATTAGAGCAATACAGGTACACAAAACCAATTTTGACCAGAATTTGGTGGTTGTTATAGTCTGTAATAACACAAGATTCAGAAAAAGAACATGTGATGGTATTTGCAGGGAACACAAAAAGAAGATCACTGCTAAACTTCCCCTCTATGGTTATGCCATTTATATTTTACAGCCTCTGTCTTGTTTGAAACTTGTCATAGCGCAACTATAGGTTTAAACCTTTTGTATGCTAATGATTTTCCACTTCTAATTAGGTTTCTGAGGTGCTTCTCACACAAAAAAATCAACTGAAAATATTGTGCAAATTAAATTACACAGAAAGGAGAGCAATCTTGCTCTATGTGAGAAATAATTTCTTCTGTTCTGTTTAAAGGTGCCTACTTAATAATAGCTTAAAACAATAAATCTATGAAGATTTGTTTTTTTCCCTCAGTAGTTAACCAGTCAGTAACGTTGTCTACAAAATTCCAATTTAAAAAATGACCTTTTAAAGATGCCTCATAAAATTAAAATTTAATGAATGATAATAAATCGCGATACTTTTCACAGGTGGGAACACAAAGCCTGCCTAGAGCTCTTGCTCCATCACCCCCACTCTAAGGCTTTGCGATTATAACTTTCCTCTACTTATTCTCAAGGGAAGATGGTGTGTACTTTTGAGGATCTCTAAACAGATTGAATGTTGTGGTGACAGGAAGGCCTTTGGTTCTTCTGACTCTGTAATTAGGCAGGTAGAGTGGCAAAGCTCTTGTGGTGGTCCTTTTGCAGGATGCAGCTCCATCATTCCACAACGACATCTTAAGACATTGAGCATCCTTTTTATTAGACAGTTGATTAGAAAGTAAATTGTCATAAATGGCTCAAACAAAGTGTTTATAGCTGATGGGAACGCGGTTTGACATTCTGCAACAGTAGGATGATCTTCTCATTGCTCAGTCCTTCACTGGAAAACAGCAAGTAGACAAACAAATGAGGGAGGTATAAAGAGGGATGAAATAACTACAGTCTACCATTGCACACGGTGTCCTAAGCAAAATCAAAATGACTGTGGAAGATACTCAGAATATTATATGTCTTTTATTAACCTCAGGGCCTCTCAAATGGACTGTATCATTTACTAAATGTGGACAATTTATCAAAATGGGCTATTGGTTGATTCTATTTTAAATTTTAAAACTTGTAAAACTTCCTATATTCTCTTTGTTTGTTTTGTTTCTTTAGCTTTTCATGATGATTCTTGCCTACCCATTTTTGCCCTTAGCATCCTATTAGAAGAAAGTTTAACAGTTGTTTCTTTTAAAATAAATTATGCGTGTTTTTAAAAACAGTTATTGAAATATGGCAAGAATATAAAAAAATCATCTGAAGTTATCACTTTATGTTTCTTTCATTGGTGAATAGAGATTACTTTAAAGAAAAGAAGCTAACAAGCCAAAACCCCACTTCCTTCATAAACTCAGGGACAGGCCACCTTAAAGAAATGCTAAGAAACTAATAAGAGACCGACAGAAGAAAGCGGATCACCAGAGTACAGGGGATGGCCGTGCTGAGAAGCTGTCTTACAGACAGGCGACTCGTACCATACAAGGTGGGAGGAGACTCAGCTCTTTGTTGTCCATTTCAAAATAATAAGAAAATTTTTATTTCCAAGAAATGGGAGGTGAATTCTCACTTTTCTTACCAAATATCTAGGGAGGAAATGACACATTTAATTAGAAAGATTGTTGGTACCACTATAGTAAAAAACAAAAAACAAAACAACAACAACAAAAAAAAAAAAGAGCTGAAAGGAGCTGTTATAAATGAAACAAACAAAACAAATAAACCTAATTGCCTCAGAATCAGATATTTCATAGAAATGCATATTTATCTTTAGTCCAGTTGTAGCTTTTGTTACTTTTTCTTGTCATTTATGAGAGAAGGAAGTGGCTTTGTCAGATTTTATTTAACTCCTGTGTTTGCTCACTGTTTATCCAATGGCTGAAACACACAGCGTCTTTACCAGCACTAGGCTACTATTGTAGTGGTGGTGGCTCCCTTAGAATGTGCTCAACTTGAATTTAGGTTCAACTGAGAGGTGTGAGGGTGCTCTACTGATTCATAAAATAATTTATTTCTCAAAATTCTGCGAACACGTACTAGGCAACAGTTTTTTCCCCTCTGATTTATAACTGTTTAAAACAGAACTCATTTCTCAGAAACATGCAAAGAGTTTCTTTTTTATTCATTTAAATTTAACTTTACGGGTATTTTTTTTTTTTATCTGAAGGTAGGTATGTGTACCATGTGTGTGTGTATGATGTTTTCAGAGGCCAGAAGAGGGAGTCAGGCTCCCTAAAACTGGACTTAGAGGCAGTTGTGAGCCATTGAGAGGATGTGAGAATTGAACCTGTCTCAAGAGGACATTAACTCCTGAGCCATCTGTTCAGGAGACATATTGAGCTTCTTAAAACTAATTCTGTGAGTTGAGAATTAATTCAGTTGTTTGTCCTTTACACCCATCCTTCCCTTGTGTTCATTTTGCACCATGAGAATACATATTCAAGAATCAATCCTGGCATGCCCTATGTTATACGCAGAGTCTAGCCACTTGATCCTGTCCTTTAAATAAATCTAGACAAGTTTACAGGGGAAAGATTTAAACACACACACACACACACACACACACACACACACACACACACACATATGTGTGTGTGTATGTATGTATAGAGAGAGCAAGAGAGAGAGAAAGAAAGAGAGAGTAGACTTGAATAAATAATAGGACTAGATAAAACTAGTTTATGTGTTCTCTTACCCAGTATATTTAAAAAATATTTTTAAACTCCGAAATGAAATATACATTCAAATGCTGCATTTAACTCAAAATCTGAAGACAGATGGATTCAGAAGAAAAAGGGAGCAGTCTAGGTTTCCTGAGCAGATGTGCCTCTCTCTACTTTGGTTGACAACTGGTAAAGTAGGTGGTTAATGATAGCAAACATTCGAACAGTTTGAACAACTTGTCAAAGATTTCTTTTTTCAAGCATAGCTGCCACTCAGTAGCCAATTTGAATCATATTCTGTATTAAACCATATAACTCCTAAGTACACTAACAGTAAGTACTTTTGCTTTTTCTTTCCTTAGAGATGAGTGAATGAAGACAGGGGTTGGTGAGACAGAGGTCAGGGTGAGTATCATCATCATATGTGTTTCCTACGTTTGAAGTGTGCAGAATACATTGTGTGAATCTTGTTTTCAGGAACTCTCAGGGGCCTTTGTCTTCAATAAATTAGACAAATCGAGCCTTTCAGGAGGAAATAAAATGCTTGCTTTAGCTGCACTGCCCAGACATTCATCACTTATCCCTGACTTTGTGAGACCCTTGTTTTCTTGTGCCATCCCTCATATGCTTCAGTACTGTTTAAGTGGATCAGGGCTGAAGTAACAAGGTATTCTCTGGGTGAATTCCCATTGGATAATTACTAGTATCTCTGTATTGTTAGTTTTTAAAACTCTATTGTACGAAAGATATTACTTATAATTGTGGGTTAGTTGCACAGTATTGTATCTGAATGTGCCCCACATTTATATCAGAGTGCCAACAATGATAGAGGTATTTTTTTTAATCATTTAATAGTAGTCTGAGATTTTAGCAAAGTTTTTATTTGAGAACCTATTTGAAATGAAAATGTATTAGGTTTTAGAAAGGACAAAACTTTTGCTACATTGTTAGCAATAATAAACTAGAAATATATCTTAAAGCTGACAGTTTGAACTGACAGGCTCTATGTCATTCACTTCGTAATGTATATGATAGATAGGCATCCAGACTCCCTGATTGCAATGGAGACAGCACTACGAGCTTTCTAGAATTTTCCAATGTTACTCTAAAGAAAAATGACCAAGAAAAATCAGAATGTATAAATCTACAACAATAGATAAAGACACCCCAAAATTTCCTTAAAAGGAAGAAGACAAGAAATAAAGAGGAGAAGGAGGAAGGAAGAAGATAGTGACTATATTTTAGAGTGACTTCTTGCACTAACTTAAGCATGCACTATATCTGGACCTGTTTACACAGTTCTGAGAAAACACCAGATGCTGCCTAACTAACAACAGAAACACCTGCATCTCAGTTCTAGGCTGGGGATGCCCAAATTCAGTATCATGGATTTGGTTGGTGATACTTACCTTCTTCATCAATGGCTTCATAGAGAGCTGAGCCTGCAGTAGCTAGGAGCCCTATTCTGAGTGACCCTCTTCTACTCACCACTTGAAGGCCCAGAAACCAATAGGATAACACAGCGGATTATGTCTTCATAAAGGTATTTCAGAAAAACACGAGGATGTAATCTACAGTAAGCTTAAAAATAGTGTTTGGTTATCCTTAATTGCTAATGTATTATTGAGTTCTGTCATCTCACTATTGAATAGAATACAGGACAGAGAAAAGATTTGGTTTGTGCAATGCCCCATTTTAAGACTTTATCTTTACCAGAATTTTTTTGATAGTTGTAGAGCTGTGCACAGACTGCCTGGTCCCCAGTGTAGCACAGGCCTGGAACCCCAGTGATCCTAAAGACAGTAGGTGCTTGACCATGCCACCTGGGCCCCTGGTTTCTGTCACAGCAAGAGCCTCCCACAGCCCCCTGCAGAGAGGTGTGGCCATCAGTGACCTAGGCATTGCCCCAAGCTCTTGGTATTCTGTCTGGACTCCACCCCCACAGTTACCTGGCAACAGCCAGAATGGCCCAGCTCACTATAAAAAGAGCTGCTTGCCCCCTCCTTGCTCTTTTGCTCTCTTGCTCTCTTGCTCCCCCTCTCCCCATTCCTTCCCACCCCCCCTCTCTCCATGTGGCCATGGCGAACGAACCTCTGCTTCCCTGCTCTCTCCCTCTCTCAGCCTTTCTACAATAAATGCCCTAAAATCATGGACTGCCTCTTCTCATTGGGATCCCTGCCAGAGCAATGGAGCAGGTCTTCCACTAAGGAGCCCAGCATCTAACCTCCCGCTGACAGACCAAGCCACTCACTGATCTAGCCCCCTGAGCTAGCCAGACTCCCTCCTCCCCTCAGTAACCTGCCAGAGCTCCCCTTCTACCCTTTTCCCTTTGGGGCCGCCCAAGGGTGTCCCCATCCATTCTTAGCTCTTCAGCCGACTCAACATACAATGGCATCTGGGATGTCTGAGAGTGAGAACTTTTCTTCCCTGACCTCCATGCAGGCCCAGGGACCCCAGAAATGGCTTTTCCATGGTACCCAGCAGCATCTGTGGTGCCCAAGAGTTGGAGCCCAACTCCAACAGATCCGTGGGGACCTCAGACTGAACATTCCCCTACCCAGAGCAGGATCCCAAGGCTTCTTACAGTCCAATGTGTGCCCGGCCCAATGGCCCTAGTCCTGACTGGACATGAGACCCCATTTTTGACTCACAGATATTGACTTTTGTATTTTAAGCACTGTCTAAAATCTTAAAGAAGAAGGACAAACTTGGCAATATATTAATATTATTAAAATGTACTGGTTTATAGGTAGGTATCTCTAATCCCTGATGGACTGTTTTCTATGATCTTTCATTTCTCTCTCTCTCCCTCCCTCCTTCTTTCTTTCTTTCTTTCTTTCTTTCTTTCTTTCTTTCTTTCTTTCTTTCTTTCTTTCTTGTTCTTTAGTATGTGTGTGTATGTGTGCACGTGCGTGCACACGTGCGCACACTTGAGTGTATGAGTGTATGAGTGCCTGTGGGCATATGTAAATAGAATCTATCACTTAATTGGAGTTTACCATGTTTGGCAGACTGGCCCAAAGCCTCTGAGATCCACCTGTCTCAGCCCCTGGGTTATAATTATATGAGCTACACTATGCTCAGCCTTTTTTAAAAAATAATTTATTCAAACACTCCAGATTTTGTTCCTCTCCGTATCCACCCTCCAACTGTTCCATATCCCATACCTCCTCCCCACCCCTTGTCTCCACGAGGATGTATATCCGGACCCTTATACCCTCCACCCCACCGGACCTCTAAACTCCCTGGGGCCTCCAGTCTCTTGAGGGTTAGGTGTATCTTCTTTGGCTGAACCAAGACTGGCAGTCCTCTGCTGTATATGTGTTGGGGACCTCATATCAGCTGGTGTATGCTGCCAGGTTGTTGGTCCAGTGCTTGAGAGATCTCAGGGGTCCAGGTTATTGAGACTGCTGGTCCTCCTACAGGGTTACCCTCCTCCTCAGCTTCTTCTAGCTTGTCCCTAGTTCAACCACAGGGGTCAGCAGCTTCTGTTCATTGGTTGGGTACAAATATCTTTATCTGATCCTTTCAGCTGCTTGTTGGCTCTTTCAGAGGGCAGTCATGATAGGTCTCTTTTTTTGCGAGTTCTTTATAGCTCCAGTAATAGTGTCAGGCCTTGGGGGTTTCCCCTTGATCTGGATCCCATCTTGGGCCAGTCATTGTACCTTCTTTTCCTCAGGTACCTCTCCATTTACACCCCTGCAGTTCTTTCAGACAGGAACAATTATGGGTCAGAGTTTTGACTGTAGGATGGCAACCCCACCCCTCACTTGATGTCCTGTCTTTCTGCTGGCGTTGGGCTCTACAAGTTCCCTCTCCCCACTGTAGGGAATTTCATCTCAGGTCCCTCCCTTTGAGTCCTGACAGTATCTCACCTCCCAGGTCTCTGGTACATTCTGGAGGGTCTCCACAACTTCCTACCTCCCAAGGTTCCTTGTTTCCATTCTTTCTCCTGGCCCTCAGGGCTTCAGTCCTTTCCCCCCACTCAATACCAGATCATGTTCCCCTCTTTCCGTCCACTTTTCCTCCCAGATCCCTACCTCCTATTTTGTGTTTGTTTTCTTCTCCCTCCCAAGTGGGACTGAAGGAGCCTGATATGACTGTCTCCTGAGAGGCTGCCAGAGCCTGACAAATACAGAGACAGATGCCCGAAGCCAACCATTGGACTGAGTGCACAGTCGTAGATGGAGGAGTTGGAGAAGCGACTAAAGGAGCTGAGGGGTTTGGAGTCCCATGGGGGGAAGTAACAGTGCCAACTGGGCAGACCCCAGTGAGCTCCAAGGAACTGGACCACCAACCAAAGAGTTGGGGGGAATGGTGGCTCTGGCCATATATGTAGCAGAGGATGGTCTTGTTGGACAATAGTGGGAGGAGCAGCCCTTGGGCCTGAGGGGATTCAATGCTAGGGTGAGAGGCAGGAGTGAATGGGTGGGTGGGTGAGTACCCTCATAGAGGCAGGGGGAGAGGGATGTGATAGGGGATTTCCAAAGGGAAGACCTGGAAAGTAGATAATATCTGAAATGTAAATAAAGAAAATATCCAATAAAAGGGGACAAAAAAGTCCTCAAATGTGAAAATCTCAAAAAAGAAAAATGTTCCAAACATCTTTATTAGAATATCTTTGTGTTCAGTTCTGAGCCCCATTTTTTAATGGGGTTATTTGACTTTCTGGAGTCCACCTTCTTGAGTTCTTTATATATATTGGATATTAGTCCCTTATCTGATTTAGGGTAGGTGAAGATCCTTTCCCAATCTGTTGGTGGTTTTTTTGTCTTATTGATGGTGTCTTTAGCCTTGCAGAAGCTTTGTAGTTTCATGAGGTCCCACTTGTCAATTCTCGATCTTACAGCACAAGCCATTACTGTTCTATTCAGGAATTTTTCCCCTGTGCCCATATCTTCAAGGCTTTTCCCCACTTTCTCCTCTATAAGTTTCAGTGTCTCTGGTTTTATGTGAAGTTCCTTGATCCACTTAGACTTGACCTTAGTACAAGGAGATAGGAATGGATCGATTCGCATTCTTCTACATGTTAACAACCAGTTGTGCCAGCACCATTTGTTGAAAATGCTGTCTTTCTTCCACTGGGTGTTTTTAGCTCCCTTGTCGAAGATCAAGTGACCATAGGTGTGTGGGTTCATTTCTGGGTCTTCAATTCTATTCCATTGGTCTATTTGTCTGTCACTATACCAGTACCATGCAGTTTTTATCACAATTGCTCTGTAGTAGAGCTTTAGGTCCAGCATGGTGATTCCACCAGAGGTTCTTTTATCCTTGAGAAGAGTTTTTGCTATCCTAGGTTTTTTGTTATTCCAGATGAATTTGCAGATTGCACTTTCTAATTCGTTGAAGAATTGATTTGGAATTTTGATGGGGATTGCATTGAATCTGTAGATTGCTTTTGGCAAGATAGCCATTTTTACAATGTTGATCCTGCCAATCCATGAGCATGGGAGATCTTTCCATCTTCTGAGATCTTCTATAATTTCTTTCTTCAGAGACTTGAAATTTTTATTATACAGATCTTTCACTTCCTTAGTTAGAGTCACGCCAAGATATTTTATATTATTTGTGACTATTGAGAAGGGTGTTGTTTCCCTAATTTCTTTCTCAGCCTGTTTATTCTTTGTGTAGAGAAAGGCCATTGATTTGTTTGAGTTAATTTTATATCCAGCTACTTCACCGAAGCTGTTTATCAGGCTTAGGAGTTCTCTGGTGGAATTTTTAGGGTCACTTAGATATACTATCATATCATCTGCAAAAAGTGATATTTTGACTTCATCTTTTCCAATTTGTATCCCTTTGATCTCCTTTTGTTGTCGAATTGCTCCGGCTAGGACTTCAAGTACAATGTTGAATAGGTATGGAGAAAGTGGACAGCCTTGTCTAGTCCCTGATTTTAGAGGGATTGCTTCAAGCTTCTCACCATTTACTTTGATGTTGGCTACTGGTTTGCTGTAGATTGCTTTTATCATGTTTAGGTATGGGCCTTGAATTCCTGATCTTTCCAAGACTTTTATCATGAATGGGTGTTGGATCTTGTCAAATGCTTTTTCCGCATCTAACGAGATGACCATGTGGTTTTTGTCTTTGAGTTTGTTTATATACTGGATTACGTTGATGGATTTCCGTATATTGAACCATCCCTGCATCCCTGGGATGAAACCTACTTGGTCAGGATGGATGATTGTTTTGATGTGTTCTTGGATTCGGTTAGCAAGAATTTTATTGAGGATTTTTGCATCAATATTCATAAGGGATATTGGTCTGAAGTTTTCTATCTTTGTTGGGTCTTTTTGTGGTTTAGGTATCAGAGTAATTGTGGCTTCATAGAATGAGTTGGGTAGAGTGCCTGAGGAATACCGAATGGCAGAGAAACACCTGAAAAAATGTTCAACATCCTTAATCATCAGGGAAATGCAAATCAAAACAACCCTGAGATTCCACCTCACACCAGTCAGAATGGCTAAGATCAAAAATTCAGGTGACAGCAGTTGCTGGCGAGGATGTGGAGAAAGAGGAACACTCCTCCATTGTTGGTGGGATTGCAAGCTTGTACAACCACTCTGGAAATCAGTCTGGTGGTTCCTCAGAAAATTGGACATAGTACTACCGGAGGATCCAGCAATACCTCTCCTGGGCATATATCCAGAAGATGTCCCAACCGGTAAAAAGGACACATGTTCCACTATGTTCATAGCAGCCCTATTTATAATAGCCAGAAGCTGGAAAGAACCCAGATGTCCCTCAACAGAGGAATGGATACAGAAATTATGGTACATTTACACAATGGAGTACTACTCAGCTATTAAAAAGAATGAATTTATGAAATTCCTAGCCAAATGGATGGACCTGGAGGGCATCATCTTGAGTGAAGTAACACAATCACAAAAGAACTCACACAATATGTATTCACTGATAAGTGGATATTAGCCCAAAACTTAGGATACCCAAGATTTAAGATACAATTTGCTAAACGCATGAAACTCAAGAAGAATGAAGACCAAAGTGTGGACACTGTGCACCTTCTCAGAATTGGGAACAAAACACCCAGGGAAGGAGTTACAGAGACAAAGTTCGTAGCTGTGATGAAAGGATGGACCATTTAGAGACTGCCGTATCCAGGGATCCATCCCATAATCAACTTCTAAACGCTGACACCATTGCATACACTAGCAAGATTTTGCTGAAAGGACCCAAATATAGCTGTCTCTTGTGAGACGATGCCGGGGCCTAGCAAACACAGGAGTGGATGTTCACAGTCAGCTATTGGATGTATCACAGGGCTCCCAATGGAGAAGCTAGAGTAAGTACCCAAGGAGCTAAAGGGATCTGCAACCCTATTGTTGGAACAACATGATGTACTAACTAGAACCCGGAGCTCTTGTCTCTAGCTGCATATGTATCGAAAGATGGCCTAGTCAGCCATCAATGGAAAGAGAGGCCCATTGGACTTGCAAACTTTATATGCCCCAATATAGGGGAATGCCAGGGCCAAAAGAATGGGAATGGGTGGATAGGGAAGTTGGGGGGCGCTAAGGGGGACTTTTGGGATAGCATTGGAAACGTAATTGAGGAAAATATGTAATAAAAATATTAAAAAAAAAAGAATATCTTTGTGGATTTACAACATTGACATCTTGGGGCTTATTTTGACCACATTTAGTCTTAATAAGGAGGATATTTAATTGGCGATAGCTTACCGTTTGAGAGGTTTGTTCCACTGTCTTCATGGTAGGAAGCATGGTGGGGCACAGGTAGACATGGTGATGGAGAAAAGCCAGAACTCTACATCTGAAATGGTAGGCGGCAAGAAGAGAGAGTGAGCTACTTGGCCTGGCTTGACCTTCTGAAACCTCAAAGCTCACCCCCGGTGACATATTTCCTCCAATATGGCCATACCTACTACAACAAGTACATATATCCTAATCCTATGAGCCAATAGAGCCTGTTTTTAAACTCTCACAGTGAGTTTGAATTTCAATAATCTTTCAAGTTACAAAATAAATGGAGAATAAGTTAAATTGCTGGTCTTTGTCTACAGTTTTTTTTTAATTTTTAATATTTTTATTACATATTTTCCTCAATTACATTTCCAATGCTATCCCAAAAGTCCCCCATAGCGCCCCCCACTTCCCTACACACCCATTCCCATTCTTTTGGCCATGGCATTCCCCTATATTGGGGCATATAAAGTTTGCAAGTCCAATGGGCCTCTCTTTCCAGTGATGGCCGACTAGGCCATCTTTCAATACATATGCAGCTAGAGACAAGAGCTCCAGGGTTCTGGTTAGTACATCATGTTGTTCCAACAATAGGGTTGCAGATACCTTTAGCTCCTTGGGTACTTTCTCTAGCTTCTCCATTGGGAGCCCTGTGATACATCCAATAGCTGACTGTGAACAACCACTCCTGTGTTTGCTAGGCCCCGGCATCGTCTCACAAGAGACAGCTATAATTGGGTCCTTTCAGCAAAATCTTGCTAGTGTATGCAATGGTGTCAGCATTTAGAAGCTGATTATGGGATGGATCCCTGGATACGGCAGTCTCTAAATGGTCCATCCTTTCATCACAGCTACGAACTTTGTCTCTGTAACTCCTTCCCTGGGTGTTTTGTTCCCAATTCTAAGAAGGGGCACAGTGTCCACACTTTGGTCTTCATTCTTCTTGAGTTTCATGCGTTTAGCAAATTGTATCTTATATCTTGGGTATCCTAAGTTTTGGGCTAATATCCACTTATCAGTGAATACATATTGTTTGAGTTCTTTTGTGATTGTGTTACCTCACTCAAGATGATGCCCTCCAGGTCCATCCATTTGGCTAGGAATTTCATAAATTCATTCTTTTTAATAGCTGAGTAGTACTCCATTGTGTAAATGTACCATAATTTCTGTATCCATTCCTCTGTTGAGGGACATCTGGGTTCTTTCCAGCTTCTGGCTATTATAAATAGGGCTGCTATGAACATAGTGGAGCATGTGTCCTTTTTACCGGTTGGGACATCTTCTGGATATATGCCCAGGAGAGGTATTGCTGGATCCTCCGGTAGTACTATGTCCAATTTTATGAGGAACCACCAGACTGATTTCCAGAGTGGTTGTACAAGCTTGCAATCCCACCAACAATGGAGGAGTGTTCCTCTTTCTCCACATCCTCGCCAGCAACTGCTGTCACCTGAATTTTTGATCTTAGCCATTCTGACTGGTGTGAGGTGGAATCTCAGGGTTGTTTTGATTTGCATTTCCCTGATGATTAAGGATGTTGAACATTTTTTCAGGTGCTTCTCTGCCATTCAGTATTCCTCAGGTGAGAATTCTTTGTTCAGTTCTGAGCCCCATTTTTTAATGGGGTTATTTGACTTTCTGGAGTCCACCTTCTTGAGTTCTTTATATATATTGGATATTAGTCCCTTATCTGATTTAGGGTAGGTGAAGATCCTTTCCCAATCTGTTGGTGATTTTTTTGTCTTATTGATGGTGTCTTTAGCCTTGCAGAAGCTTTGTAGTTTCATGAGGTCCCACTTGTCAATTCTTGATCTTACAGCACAAGCCATTACTGTTCTATTCAGGAATTTTTCCCCTGTGCCCATATCTTCAAGGCTTTTCCCCACTTTCTCCTCTATAAGTTTCAGTGTCTCTGGTTTTATGTGAAGTTCCTTGATCCACTTAGACTTGACCTTAGTACAAGGAGATAGGAATGGATCAATTCACATTCTTCTACATGTTAACAACCAGTTGTGCGAGCACCATTTGTTGAAAATGCTGTCTTTCTTCCACTGGATGGTTTTAGCTCCCTTGTCGAAGATCAAGTGACCATAGGTGTGTGGGTTCATTTCTGGGTCTTCAATTCTATTCCATTGGTCTATTTGTCTGTCACTATACCAGTACCATGCAGTTTTTATCACAATTGCTCTGTAGTAGAGCTTTAGGACCAGCATGGTGATTCCACCAGAGGTTCTTTTATCCTTGAGAAGAGTTTTTGCTATCCTAGGTTTTTTGTTATTCCAGATGAATTTGCAGATTGCACTTTCTAATTGAAGAATTGATTTGGAATTTTGATGGGGATTGCATTGAATCTGTAGATTGCTTTTGGCAAGATAGCCATTTTTACAATGTTGATCCTGCCAATCCATGAGCATGGGAGATCTTTCCATCTTCTGAGATCTTCTAGAATTTCTTTCTTCAGAGACTTGAAGTTCTTATTATACAGATCTTTCACTTCCTTAGTTAGAGTCACGCCAAGATATTTAATATTATTTGTGACTATTGAGAAGGGTGTTGTTTCCCTAATTTCTTTCTCAGCCTGTTTATTCTTTGTGTAGAGAAAGGCCATTGATTTGTTTGAGTTAATTTTATATCCAGCTACTTCAACGAAGCTGTTTACCAGGCTTAGGAGTTCTCTGGTGGAATTTTTAGGGTCACTTATATATACTATCATATCATCTGCAAAAAGTGATATTTTGACTTCATCTTTTCCAATTTGTATCCCTTTGATCTCCTTTTGTTGTCGAATTGCTCTGGCTAGGACTTCAAGTACAATGTTGAATAGGTATGGAGAAAGTGGACAGCCTTGTCTAGTCCCTGATTTTAGAGGGATTGCTTCAAGCTTCTGACCATTTACTTTGATGTTGGCTACTGGTTTGCTGTAGATTGCTTTTATCATGTTTAGGTATGGGCCTTGAATTCCTGATCTTTCCAAGACTTTTATCATGAATGGGTGTTGGATCTTGTCAAATGCTTTTTCCGCATCTAACGAGATGACCATGTGGTTTTTGTCTTTGAGTTTGTTTATATACTGGATTACATTGATGGATTTCCGTATATTGAACCACCCCTGCATCCCTGGGATGAAACCTACTTGGTCAGGATGGATGATTGTTTTGATGTGTTCTTGGATTCGGTTAGCAAGAACTTTTTTGAGGATTTTTGCATCAATATTTATAAGGGATATTGGTCTGAAGTTTTCTATCTTTGTTGGGTCTTTTTGTGGTTTAGGTATCAGAGTAATTGTTGCTTCATAGAATGAGTTGGGTAGAGTACCTTCTGTTTCTATTTTGTGGAATAGTTTGTGAAGAACTGGGATTAGATCTTCTTTGAAGGTCTGATAGAACTCTGCACTAAACCTATCTGGTCCTGGGCTTTTTTTAGTTGGGAGACTATTAATGACTGCTTCTATTTCTTTGGGGGATATAGGGCTGTTTAGATCATTAACCTGATCTTGATTCAACTTTGGTACCTGGTATCTGTCTAGGAACTTCTCCATTTCATCCAGGTTCTCCAGTTTTGTTGAGTATAGCCTTAGGTAGAAGGATCTGATGGTGTTTTGGATGTCTTCAGGATCTCTTGTTATGTCTCCTTTTTCATTTCTGATTTTGTTAATTAGGATGCTTTCCCTGTGCCCTCTAGTGAGTCTGGCTAAGGGTTTATCTATCTTGTTGATTTTCTCAAAGAACCAGCTCCTTGATTGGTTGATTCTTTGAATAGTTTTTCTTGTTTCCACTTGGTTGATTTCGCCCCTGAGTTTGATTATTTCCTGCCGTCTACTCCTCTTGGGTGAATTTGCTTCCTTTTGTTCTAGTGCTTTTAGGTATGTTGTCAAGCTGCTAATGTGTGCTCTCTCTAGTTTCCTTTTGGAGGCACTCAGAGCTATGAGTTTTCCTCTTAGAAATGCTTTCATTGCGTCCCATAAGTTTGGGTATGTTGTGGCTTCATTTTCATTGAACTCTAAAAAGTCCTTAATTTCTTTCTTTATTCCTTCCTTGACCAAGGTATCATTGAGAAGAGTGTTGTTCAGTTTCCACGTGAAGGTTGGGTTTCTATTATTTATTTTGTTATTGAAGATCAGCCTTAGTCCATGGTGATCTGATAGGATGCATGGGACAATTTCAATATTTTTGTATCTGTTGAGGCCTGTTTTGTGACCAATTATGTGGTCAATTTTGGAGAAGGTACCATGAGGTGCTGAGAAGAAGGTATATCCTTTTGTTTTAGGATACAATGTTCTGTAGATATCTGCCAGATCCATTTGATTCATAATTTCTCTTAGTTTCTCTGTGTCCCTGTTTAGTTTCTGTTTCCATGATCTGTCCATTGGTGAAAGTGGTGTGTTGAAGTCTCCCACTATTATTGTATGAGGTGCAATGTGTGCTTTGAGATTTACTAAAGTTTCTTTAATGAATGTGGCTGCCTTTGTATTTGGAGCATAGATATTCAGGATTGATAGTTCCTCTTGGAGGATTTTACCTTTGATGAGTATGAAGTGTCCCTCCCTGTCTTTTTTAATGACTTTGGGTTGGAAGTCAATCTTATCAGATATTAGAATGGCTACTCCAGCTTGTTTCTTCATACCATTTGCTTGGAAAATTGTTTTCCAGCCTTTCATTCTGAGGTAGTGTCTATCTTTTTCTCTGAGATGAGTTTCCTGTAAGCAGCAAAATGTTGGGTCCTGTTTGTGTAGCCAGTTTGTTAGTCTATGTCTTTTTATTGGGGAGTTGAGTCCATTGATATTAAGAGTTATTAAGGAAAAGTAATTGTTGTTTCCTGTTATTTTTGTTGTTAAAGTTGGCATTCTGTTCTTGTGGCTGTCTTCTTTTAGGTTTGTTGAGGGATTACCTTCTTGTTGTTTCTAGGGCGTGGTTCCTGTCCTTGTATTGGTTTTTTTCTGTTATTATCCTTTGAAGGGCTGGATTCGTGGAGAGATAATGTGTGAATTTGGTTTTGTCGTGGAATACCTTGGTTTCTCCATCTATGTTAATTGAGAGTTTGGCTGGGTATAGTAGCCTGGGCTGGAATTTGTGTTCTTTTAGTGTCTGTATAACATCTGTCCAGGATCTTCTGGCTATCATAGTCTCTGGTGAAAAATCTGGTGTAATTCTGATAGGCTTGCCTTTATATGTTACTTGGCCTTTTTCTCTTACTGCTTTTAGTATTCTATCTTTATTTAGAGCATTTGTTGTTCTGATTATTATGTGTCGGGAGGTATTTCTTTTCTGGTCCAGTCTATTTGGAGTTCTGTAGGCTTCTTGTATGTTCATGGGCATCTCTTTCTTTAGATTTGGGAAGTTTTCTTCTATAATTTTGTTGAAGATGTTTGCTGGTCCTTTGAGTTGAAAATCTTCATTCTCATCCACTCCTATTATCCATAGGTTTGGTCTTCTCATTGTGTCCTGGATTTCTTGGATGTTTTGAGTTAGTATCTTTTTGCACATTACATTTTCCTTGATTGTTGTGCCGATGTTCTCTATGGAATCTTCTGCACCTGAGATTCTCTCTTCCATCTCTTGTATTCTGTTGCTGATGCTGGTATCTATGGTTCCAGATTTCTTTCCTAGGGTTTCTATCTCCAGTGTTGCCTCATTTTGGGTTTTCTTTATTGTGTCTACTTCCCTTTTTAGGTCTAGTATGATTTTGTTCATTTCCCTCATCTGTTTGGATGTGTTTTCCTGTTTTTCATTAAGGACTTCTACCTGTTTGATTAGGTTATCCTGTTTTTCTTTAAGGATTTGTAACTCTTTAGCAGTGTTCTCCTGCAATTCTTTAAGGGATTTTTGTGCTTCCTCTTTACTGTCTTCTACCTGTTTATCAGTGTTCCTTTGTATTTCTTTAAGTGTGTTATTAAAGTCCTTCTTGAAGTCCTCTACCATCATCAGGAGATATGCTTTTAGATCCGTGTCTAGCTTTTCCGGTGTGTTGGGGTGCCCTGGACTGGGCGAAGTGGGAGTGCTGGGTTCTGATGATGGTGAGTGGTCTTGGTTTCTGTTTGTAAGATTATTACATTTACCTTTCGCCATCTGGTAATCTCTGGGGTTAGTTGTTGTCGTTGTCACTGTTTAAAGATTGGAGCAGAAGCTGTGTTCCACTCACCAGCAGTCTCAAAATCCTGTGGCGGGGGTCGTGGGTAGCTGGTGGTACCCCGGTGCTGGTCCAGCCGGAAGAGGCCTGTGGTCCTACTCAGGCCGGTTTTCTGCTTCCCTAACTAATGCAGTCTCAGGTCCCGCGTGCAATTGGTTTGGAGCAGAAGCTGTTTTCACTCACCAGAAGTCTTAAGATCCTGTGGCGGGTGTTATGGGTAGCTGGCGAGTGTCAGCTGACCCTGCGCCCTAGCTACCCCGGTGCTGATCCGGCCGGATGAGGCCTGTGGCCCTACTCAGGCAGGTTTCTGCTTCCCTAACTAATGCAGTCTTAGGTCCCGCGCGCAATTGGTTTGGAGCAGAAGCTGTGTTCCACTCACCAGAAGTCTTAAGATCCTGTGGCGGGTGTTGTGGGTAGCTGGCGAGTGTCAGCCGACCCTGCGCCCTAGCTACCCCGGTGCTTTTCTGACTGGAAGAGGCTTGTGGCCCTATGTAGGCCAGATTTCTTTCTCCCCAACCAGAGCAGTCTCAGGTCCCGCGTGATTGGACTGGAGCAGAAGCTGTGTTCCACTCACCAGCAGTCTCAAAATCCTGTGGCGGGGGTCGTGGGTAGCTGGCGGGTGTCAGCCGACCCTGCGCCCTAGCTACCCTGGTGCTTTTCTGACCGGAAGAGGCTTGTGGCCCTACGTAGGCCGGTTTCTGCTTCCCTAACTAATGCAGTCTCAGGTCCCACGTGCAATCGGATTGGAGCAGAAGCTGTGTTCCACTCACCAGAAGTCTTAAGATCCTGTGGCGGGTGTTGTGGGTAGCTGGCGAGTGTCAGCCGACCCTGCGCCCTAGCTACCCCGGTGCTTTTCTCCTTTGTCTACAGTTTTGTTGTTGTTGTTGTTTCTTTGTAATGAAGAGTTTTATTGATTTGAAACAGTATGAAAGGATTATCAGTGTTTAGAAATGTTACTGCATTGTGTGATATCACTTTCCATTTAGCTTTAATTCTCCTAGAAAGTTTGGATGGGTGAGTGATCAGAAAAGTCTTCTCCCCAGCTCACATTTACAACTCCTGTCCATAGGCTTGAGGCAGCCTGTAGACATATTTCAGGAAGCAATTCACAGTAACCCAAACATGTTATGTTCACAATGGAGAGAAGATAACACTGTCTCTGACATTGTCTCTTGGTGAAATGTGGATATAATACCCTGAACTCATCTTGGATGGTTAAAGGACAGATATGTTTTAACATATAACTGGATGATTTGAAAATATGTCATTCACTCTTTATTCAAGACTAAAATGAATGCTTAGGAGAACAGCTGAATGGTAGAGAATGCACCTATTACTGATTTCTCTCTCTCTTTCTACCTTTCTTTCTTTCTTTCTTTCTTTCTTTCTTTCTTTCTTTCTTTCTTTCTTTCTTCCTTCCTTCCTTCCTTCCTTCCTTCCCCCCCCCCCTCTCTCTCTCTCTCTCTCTCTCTCTCTCTTTCAACTGTTTGTGTGTCTCTGTGCATGTCTCTCTGTTTCATCTCTGTCTTACTGTCTATCTCTCTCTCCACCTCTGTCTGCTTCTGTCTTTCTGTCTCTGTCTCATGTGTGTGGTATATTTTCGAACATAGGTAATAAGTTCGAACCTGTACTTAAAACATGAATAAATTTTTAACTAATGATCCAGAGTATCCCTGTTTCTTTTCCTTTCCTGTAAAAAAACAAATAATTGGACAAAAGTGATTTAAAGAATGAAAGAGTCTATTTTGCTTTACAATTCAGAGACAGAGACTACCATGACAGGGAAGTCAAGGCAGCAGGTGCTTGAAACAACTGGTGACATCCAACCAGAATAAATCAGACTGAGATGAATGCATACTACTGCACATTTCTGTTTATTCAGTTCAGATCTATTGTCCAGACAATGATTCTTTCCACAATTGACATTGTTCTTCAGACACAAATTGATATAACAATATATTCCCCAACAGGCATGGCCATAGGACTATTTTCAGGTTTCTAATCTCTATGAAGTAGATAAATAGCACAGAGTTTTCAAATTGGTAGTTTCCTCCTCAATTTTGCCCACATATTTATGGCAAGAGTTTATATGTAAATATTTGGGTTTTGAGATATTCTTAGAAAGCTCATGATCATAACAACACTGAACACATATTATCAGAAGGTTCAGGAAAGAACCAAACCATGATGGAGCATCACCACATTCGTCTGGAAGAGGCAGGTGCTTTCAGGATCCCACCATCCTCGTGAACTTCACTGACTCTTGCTTGTTTCCCTTCACATGCTTGTCTTATGGAAACCATCCTGCATACACTATGGACCCCAGCTGGATCTCTTTCAGATGCAAGCTATCCCTTGCATTTCTGTAGCCATTAAAATCATGTGATCCCCTATCAATGCTCTAAACATTTCAGAGTCTTCTCTCTACCAGTATCATTAATATTAAGTTTGAGTGTTTGCTTATCTCCAGATGATGAGCTATTCTCTAGTGGTCTGTGGGTATCTATCTCTCTGTATGTTTGTATATGAATCTGCTTTATGTCTTTATGTATTATAAAATACAGTGCTCATAGCCTGCCTTTTCTGAGCTGCTATTTGCATTGTGGGCCACATATGTCAGTAGCCACTTTAGTTCTTGTGAGTTTGAGAAAAGATTTGACTCTCTGATAACATGGCTTATAGAGTGAGAACAGCGAAAAGGGTCTAAGTTCAGACAATATCTCAGAGAGAGCACAGCAGACCACAAACTCATTCAGGATGCCACTAGTCACTCTTTTCTGCCTGTGGCTTTTGTTTAAAGGAGAATCCCAGGGAATATGAGGAAGAAGAACATCCTTATAAAATGTTATGAAAGATATGGGAGTCTTAGGAATTACCAAAAGGCTGGACCTAATGGAAATCCTGATGAGAAAATTTGACAATCTGTCATTGTAGTGCTGAGTGACATTTTAACTTCTTGTCTGTAAATACTATCAAGTCTGGCCATTTGCAGAGGCAGGTTCTACATATGTGTAGGAAAGGAATTTTCTATTGGCAAATTTTGGCACTATCATTTGTCTGAATTAGCTGGAAGCACCTGGAGCCTGTCTTTTTGGAACCCAGCTTGATGTGAGGCATGCCAGTTTAAACCCATTTTCATCTCCACAGTGTTCTTCTAGGACCTCAGATAATGAAATATGTTCCATTTGAGTCTCCCAATACAACAAAACAATTTAGCCAGATTGTAAATTAAGTAGTATATTATAAATTATGCAGCATGGACTGCCAAAATGAAACATGGCCACCACAAGTAATTAACCTGAAGTAGATGCTGAGAAGGCCTACTGTCTTAATTCAGAAACTTGATGGGACTAAGAGAGGAGCTAAGTTTTTAAAAGTATTTTCATACTGGAAAGCAATATGATAAACCTGAAAATGTCCATCCTATTATTTAAAGACGCTTAGTCAGCACTTAGCTAGAATGTCCATTTTTTAAAAACTTTTGACACAAATGCCAAAAACAAACATCTCAAAAGTTTATGTAATCACAAAAATTTAGTTTCTCTCAAATATCCCCAAGTGAGTATTTATCTTTTAACCTTGTAAAGATAAAAAAATGATGACTGATAACCAGACTTTGGGATCTGGTAGTGTTTGTCACAAATCAGGTTGGTTTCTTTACCTTGTATTAATTTTTTTCACATTTTCTTCTTCAGTCTTTTCAAAATTAAATGATTCATGTTGATGCTGAGTTAAGAAAAACAGAAGTTAACAAACAGCTAATCTATACTAGAAATGTCTTCTTTCCCATGATTTACCTTTTCATCTCCCCAGACATGATTAGTTGGTCAATGCAGGTTTTATTAGAATGGGGACACAAGAGATGTTCTATTGTTTTGCATGTGGTTGGCATAAATGTATTGCTGCCTTCTTAACACATTATCAGTTGCTTTAAATATTATAATATTTTTCTACCACCAAAAGTGACTGCAGCAGTATTCCACCATATATATGCTGACTTGCAACAATGGTGTTTGCAAATCTGGACTCAGAGAGGTTTTCTATCAATTGCTCTGTGTCATAGCTAGTTTATTAATTAATTAATTTCCCTGCCATTTATGTCTTGTAACCACAGTTAAAGATAAAACACATCTTTACATTGTCCTCAAATTTTAATAACTCTTGCCTCTTTACGGTTGGATTCATTTTTATTAACATTATTCTAGAAGCAGGTGAGTAAAATCCTCTCACGGTTTAATATTCCTAAATCCACTGTATATGCATCGTCATAGTAGAAACTTCTAATGTCCAGGAAAACTGTTTTCAAATTCTACATTTGATACTAATTTTAAAACTGAAATAAATATTTAATCTTAAATTAATGTTTTTACTCTGCTAAATGTATTTCTTTGTGCCAGATTTTTTTTTTAATTTTGGTTTCATGAAAATAATCTGAGTAGCTTCACTATAACCCAACTCAAAACTAAAAGCCACAGGGAAACATATTATTTGACTCTAAAGGAATATGAGAGAAAGATATTGAAATTCTATCTTACAATTATTGTGCTAATACACTATCATGAGTCATATATAATTCATATGCCGGAGCTTACTAATTCACCATGCTCAAGAGTCTCCTCACTAGAACAGAGAGTGTTTGCAGCGTGTTCCTCCCGGGGTCTCAGAGACTGGGCCCTGTGGACAGTATTCCATAGAGCCTCTAATTCTGCTGAGTGTTCATTTAAATGATTTTGTAGTGGTCGAGGTCCAGTGTAGTCTTAGCATATTTTTCCTGTTAATGCAGTAATTCTGACTTTAGAAAAGAAATATATTAGGTATTGTTAACTTCAGCTATTGCCACTGTTATATAAAACACATTTCAATATCTCTGCTCAATTATGACTTATTCATTAGCATAGAGTCCTAATCCAAATCGAAGAAATCAACTACTTAACAGTATCTTTAAGAACTTTGAAGACAAGTCTCTCTGTTCTCTGATATAGGACATCCTTCATAGTGACAGAATAAAGTAATCGTCAGCTTGTCTTTACTCCCAAGGCTTTCATAGTACCTTTCTGAGTGAGTTAATTTGATATAGGAAGTGACTTAAAATTTTAAAGAATAAAGAGATGCTATTTAAAATGAACAAATATAATTTATTAAAATAGAGTAAATAGAATCTATTAAAATGGATGGTTGGTCTTCTTTTCTTTTAAAGCTATATTATTAATGGATTGATAAAACGTAACGTTCAAGGAGTTAAGGATTTCACTAATAACAATGAACATATTCTGAAAAAGATTACAGAGAACCTTCAATGCAATTATAAATCACAATAATAGCTACATTAAAAAATTAAGAGAACATTGTCTGGAAATGGCACACTCTACAGGAATGCCTTCCCCACTCAACTTCCCAGAAGTGAGTCTCCATCAGTTACGGTAGTGTTACAGGGCATTAAAGACAAAAGATGCTGCCTTGCATTGGAACAACAGAGTAGCAGCAGATGATTTGGGTAAATAATATGCAATGTCACTGACTTAACAATGCAATTGAGAAAGCTGATCATTTGATGTTATTTTTGTTATCTTAGATAAAAGTTTCTTGTTGTTCATGGGCAGTCAGCTTCAAAAGAACCAAAGTAAATTAGTAAATAAATACCTACCCAGAAATATTACAGAAAAAAAGACTATCATGGAAACATGTTAGAGTAAATTCAGACTCGATCTTGATTGGTTTTAATTAGTGATGGAAAAATCATGAAAATGGATCACTAAAGTTGGGTAAATGGGGACTTTTTCTCCTCTCTTGCAAAGAAACACACACAATGCATAAAGGCACAAAACATACCAACCCTAGTTTTCAATAAGGCTCAGATCTGATGTGTTTGCTAGAGAGGTCATCATCACAGGTGTAGCCTGTTGCTTTCTTTTGTGATGTTTACAGTTTAGAACTGTAAGATGATTCCAAGTTAATAAGAAGCAACATTGTATCTCCCAGCACTGTAAGAGGCTAGGAGCACATTGCCAGTGAATTGATCTCAGAATTATTAGAATCAAATTGAAGCACTGTTGAATTAAAATCAAAATGTGATAAGGTGTGTCTGTGTCTGTGTCTGTGTGTGTGTGTGTGTGTGTGTGTGAGAGAGAGAGAGAGAGAGAGAGAGAGAGAGAGAGGGAGAGGGAGAGGGAGAGGGAGAGGGAGAGGGAGAGGGAGAGGGAGAGGGATTGAGGAGGGGGAGGGGGAGAGGGAGAGGGAGAGAGGGGATTTTTGACTTTTTTCCTCTAGACAGGGTAGCTTGTACACTGTTGAGATCTTCCTTCTCTACTTTACTCTAGTTCACTAGACTAGAGTGTACCTTTTCCATTAAAATATCTTTTAAGGCAACACTATAAGTGCAGCATTTCTACCTTTTCCTCCCTCCAAATCTTCTCAGGTATGGCTTTCATGCTCTCTTTCGGACTTATGGCATTTAAAAAAAATGTTCTTGCATTCCTACATATATAAATACAGCATACTCAGTCCATATAATGTTACTTGTATTCAGGAATAGCCATTTTTTTTTATTGTATGACCAGAAAAACTCTTTAAAATGAAGCAAAAAAAGAAATTTGCTTTTTTTCCCTGAGGAAGACTGTTTCTTCCTTTCTCAGATTCCTTAATTGCCTGGAGTCTTTTGTTTGTTTATTTCTTTGTTCTTGTCTAGATTTAAGACATTGTGACCTTCTCCTTCCACATTAGTTTTTCTGTCATCTTTGTTCAGGTATTGTTTAGTCAGCCATTCATTTAATGTGTGTGTGTATGTGTGTGTGTCTACACTGGGATATGGGTATTAGAGATATTTTAGTTAAATAGTTAATAGTATGATTAGTTATGATCGTTTGAGAGATGCCTATTGTTATTTTACCCCCCCCTTCTGTTGTTTTCTTCCCCATACCTAATGCACTTGAAAGTATTTTAAAGTATCAGTAAAATAAAGTTCAGAGTTAAAGTCTCCTTTCTGTTTTCAATTTTAGAAATCGTCTGTGTGGCCCATAGGTGGAATCCTGACCAAGCATTCGTTAGAATCATAGTTCTATCCAAAGCATTAAAATAATAATGATGATGATAATATAAATAATAAATCCTTGAATGTGAGATATCATGCAATAATTATAGTTATTGGCAATTCAACAACAAAATCTAAATGATTTTTGTTAAAACAACTGCATGAAAATGGATGCATTCTTAAGGAAGTAGAATTCAGGAGCATTCTTTTAACTATTATTATATAACTTAAGAAATAAAGATATATATATATATATATATATATATATATATATATATATATATATATCTTCATTAGAAGGTATCCCAATATTTTCATGAGAGTTTATTAATGTTTATCAGTCAACAGGTTCATGTTAAAATTCTGGGACTATGCTGATTTATGTCAACAAGGTCCTTGCTTTCAAAGAAGTAAACAACAACAACAACAAAAAAAAATAGTCATCGTTGCATAGAGAATGCAACGCTGAATGTATCCTTGTCTCCCACTCATTCTGATCCCAGTTAATCAGGAAAGGAAGCTAAGGCCAAGCAAATGATGGGTTAGAATATGAATATCTGTGGGGGAGTAAAGTGGCAGAGAGATGCTCCTAAATTAACCAGAAGTCAAGATGAATAGAGAACTATAATGTGGCTTTAAGGAACATGGTGTGCATGACTTTAGGATGGAAAAAAAAAAGGCTTGAGAGAGTCTGAGAGAGAGCATGCCTTAGAATAGATGGTTTGCTATCCAGCCATCTAGTGAAAATATTAGATTCGCTTTCCCATCTGGGGATTGGCTTAACCTGACATAATATTTAATATAAGACTCCATTGGTAGCTTAGTATTTTGCTCAGTTGTTATACATAAACAGATGGACCATATTGGTCTTTAAAACTATGTTATATTGGTGCTGATAAATTTTAAATTTTAAAGGACATTTTTAGTGATAAGGAAAGTGAGCTGTCCAAAGTCAAGCTACCCTATTTCAATTAGACATGGCAAGCCTAATATATGGCACACATGTACTTCCCCTTGAACTTGAATATATATTCACGCCATCTGTGCAGACAATAGGAACAGTATTTATTCTAAAAAGGAAAACGACAGAGCTGAAGTATGTTGAAATAATCAATGGTTGTACAATAATATAAAGGAATTGAATAGATTTGTCAGCATGTCAGTCAGAAATGAATTGCAACTGTGGCAAGAAATAAAGGTAAAAGAAATTTCTCTGGGGAAAAGCACCATGCAAAATAAAAAGCATTCATATGACACACAGTTTACAGAAGCTCTCCTTGCAAAGATTAAAGTTTATGTTTGTTGACAGTCCTCCAGGAGCATGCCACACGATACAGAAATGATCATGCCATAACCACTTCTTCGCTGATGGCTTGATCTTCCATGTAGTGATCTCCATTAGTTGGAATTCAATATACATCTCTCTCTACCAATATCATCCAGGGGAGATGTCTGCATGCATGGATGCAATTATTTGAGATGAAAACGCTTTCTGCCATGGTATATTTTATACCATAATATGACAAAAACTAGTCATATTGCCTGTGCATTAGAATGATTGGGGAGGAAAATGAATAACGCTTAGATTACTTATATTTGTTTTTATGTATGCAATTTATTTATAGCTATGGAGAATAATATCTACTTCTTAAATTCTCAAGATATTGTGGCCTACTAGAAATAGTAGTAACAAGATTCATGGGAATATTATATGAGTTTACCACCTAGTTACTATGCAGAGAGTATCTTATATGTTTCCTTCCTTTGATTATTTAATATTTATAACTTTATATATATACATATATATATATATTAATTTACAGAAGATACATAGGACTTTTAGACCCAATATACTAATAAACCAGTACCAAGTGGGGAAAAAACAAAGAAATAGAACCCATCTTCTTAGATGCTTATCCTACTGACAGTAGTAACACAGGTATGGAAAGATATGCAGATCATCAAAGGCAGAAATCCAAGTCTGACCCAGGTGATCTTGGCAATGTTAAGTCATTTCTAGTGGATAGAGATACTGTTTTGAATTCATCTACAAAAAGAGAACACAGCCACTCCAGCCCAACTCTACAGTTTAAGCATTGACCTGGTGCAGGCTTATTTGTGCTGTCTTCTCTGACCCCCTACCCTTCCTCACACACACACACTTTTTTCTGTCTTTCACCTTAATTCTGGTAGAATGCCTGTGAGGCACACAGTGCTGTCCAACCCGAGGAAGTGGTGCAGTGTTCCGCTACTTCACTCTCATTTTTATATTTTTGACTTCCATCCGTCATCCCATCAGAGCTTATATTTCCAATATGTGTAGTACTATTTACTGGGATATTTTCAGGTATTAGGTGTCAAAGCAGCAATATTGTGGCAGAGATTTATTGTGCAGCCCCTCCCATAAAACAGGTATGTATACATGTGTTAGCTTTCCATCAATGTGACAAAATACTGAAGAAAAACAACTTAAAAAGGAAAGCTTTGTTTTGTTCTCTGTCCAGGAGCTTTAAACTCTCAGTCCCATTTCTGTGAGCTCAAGTGGAGGGTGAACCTGCTGGGGCAGGGCTGATATAAGGTGCAGTAAAACTGCCTAACTCCTAAGTCCCCGAAAAGAGGCAAGGTCACAGAGGAGACTTAACCCTCAGAGGTACATACGCATTCATCCTAATACTGCATTTTGCCCATAGCTACTATAGTTTCTAACATTTTTCAACAGTCCAGTCAAGTGGAACCCATTAATACATTAATCTATTTGTGAAACTAGAGAGCACATGGTCTAGCTACCTCTGTCCACTGCCACACTGGACACAAGCCCTTCAACAAATTAGCTTGTAAAGACCATTTTATATCCAAACTATAACACACATGAACATTGTGATATATCTGCTACAGTTTACCAATAATAATAAAATTATATATATGTATGTATATATATATATATATATATATATATATATATATCAATCACTTGGTCAATACATGAAAAATATTCCCTTCACATTGGCTAAACTATTATCTGTAGCCAACTTTCTGGTTGCGACCAACCAGTTATTACAGTTAATCTAATATGAATATTGAGGGGTCTTAGATATATTAATGAAAAGATCAGAATGCATATTCCAGAGCCTTAATAATTGACCAGTGTAAATTATTGAATCTACCTTGACAAGTTATATTTATCTTTTATAAGTCTAAAAATTTGACATGAGGATAACATTCATTCCAAGGCATCATTCTACAAATGGTACTTGCAAAATTAGATATTAGCATTCAAAAGAATGATGCTATATTTCCCCCAACAGTGGGCTCAAATTTAAGTAAAAAGGGATCTCTAGCCAAATATAAAACTTTAAACCATAAATCTTAAAA
Source organism: Mus caroli (assembly GCF_978045245.1). Taxonomy (NCBI): domain Eukaryota; kingdom Metazoa; phylum Chordata; class Mammalia; order Rodentia; family Muridae; genus Mus; species Mus caroli. The sequence continues at coordinate 85,364,293 of NW_028227268.1, forward strand.
GCATACAGAGTAAAATCTTCATATATTTGAATTTTCATTGTTTTTTAAATATATGGCACGCTCCAGAGATGGTTAAATAATAAATAACTAGAATTCTTTTGAAAAACACTTTAATGTGTTCATCAAAAGATACTATCAGAGTCAAATGGCATTCTACACAATTGGAGGAACGCTTACATCTATCAGTTGAGGGGTCAATGGTGAGACAGTTGGATGAAGTCTGGTGGTTATTGCAAGGACAGCAGCAAAGTCAACTGAATTTAAAATCATTGAAGAATTCAAACAGCTCTCCCCCGGCCCCCCGAAGAAATACCCAAATGGCTACAAAATGGAGAGAAAGAGATTACACATTGTTCATCTTTTGTGAGATGCCAGAGACAAGTGCAGTGAAGTACCACTTCATCCCCTTGAAGGTTCCAACTATTTAAAAAAGACAGAAAAGTACAACTTTTGTGGAGTATGTGAGAACTTTGCCACCTTCATACCCTGTTAGCCTTGTGGTATAGTCTATGGAAATGCCATTACTCCCTTACAAATATTAAAATGAGAATATCCATGTGTTCTAGTGACATCACCTATCTGTGTATATGTCAAGAAGAGCTGAAAGCAGACTCTCAGATATCTGTAGGCCCATGTTCACAGTTACCATAAAAGAAACATGAAATCAACATGTGTCTACAAACAAATGAGTGAAGAAAATGTGTATGTACACCTGGGTGCTGCTCATTCTTAGAAGAAAGATACTGACATTTGATGTATTAGAGAGCATTGAAGATAAGTGTGCCAAGTGTCTGGATCTACTCTTAGGAGGACCCCTGAAGTGTCCAAATATTACAGACTGAGCGATTGTGTCTTTGTCTTTGGGCTACAAAGAACAGCTATTGCTATCTAGGTATACAGTTTCTGTTTTCAGTATCCAGAGAATTCTGTCACTGGGTAGGGCAAATGTGTATCAGTATGGGTGCCACTGAACTGCACACTTATAAATTGTTACAATAATACATTGTAATTCACACATATTTTCCTATACTATAAATAGCAATAGAGAAGAGAAATATGTATACTAGCAATCTTTATATGAAACGTGAGTCACTGAGGAAGCAAGGGGCCTGCTTATTTCATGCAGCAGGACAGCTCCAATTATCGCCAGTAGATCTTCAACTTTTTCTTTAATCTATAAAGAATCTGTTAACATGAATAGAGCCAGTTGCAAGCATAAGATAGGAACATATACTGCTTCTTCTGTTTGCCTCAAATCATACTTCTTTCGAGTTAAAACCTTCAGAATAGATGAAGCAGTGTCAGAAAGGTTAATTTATATTCTGCTCAAAGTGTATATTAATTTAATGACTGAAAAGGTTTTGTTAAATAAAAGTATGCAAAAATCCCTGAGCTAAGCCACTGAATGATTCTAGCAACAAAGTTCAGTGGATTAGTGGTGACTGCCAATTTACTTTTTTGCCTTTTGGGTAGAATATCATTGTTTTTGATTACTTGAATCAAAATCCCAAATATATGCATTTTTATCTGCTCATTTGCTTTGAGTTATAATTTTCTGTTTAAAGTAAAAATGGAGTTTGCCTCCTCCCAAAGTTTAAATGTAACCCACTGGAATACATATGCAGAATTTGTCCATACAATCTATTATCAAATAAAATTATTTGAAAATGATCATACATATATGTTCTTGCAGTATGAAAGTTATAAATCACTTGCACAATGATATATATATATATATAAATGTACTATCTTATTTGTATGAAAATGTAACTTCTATGATATTAATTAAAATGTTAAATCTAAAAATCATGATAAAGAAAAATATAGCCTGCATCAAACATATTTTCATCCTATATAGTATTACTTAAGCTCTACCTTAAGGTTCTATATTGTAGTTATTTTGATTTCTAATTGTTTATATCATTATTTTGCATTAATGTGTTGTTTTCAGTATTTTAAGACAAACATCTGAGTGTTCTTTGTGTGGTAGGGTTTCTGCTAAATTATTTTTATGTATTAGCTCATTTTTTGGTGATTACCTAACATGTTTAGGTAACATCATTACCTTAGTACCCAATAAAAGATATTAAGGTTTTGTTTAATAGTGACATGCTGAAAGATCGGGATCCATGCCTAAGTGATCACCACGCAGACCATTTATCTGGAAATGCTGTTTTATACTATCCTCTGGGCTGAACCCTCATCCATAAATAGAGAAGTAGGAGGCATTTTCTTCTGTCACTCCTTTTTAAATGGAGTGCAAGTCACCAGTGACTATATTTCACCATGGCTCCTAAAAAGCACAAAGAACCTGCTATTTTTCTAGTCAGGAGATGTTTCAGCATTCATCTATAAAAAGAGACAGGAACTCAAGTACTAAGAGAAGTTGCAGACAGTGCGCATGTGTGAAGAGCAGAGTCCCTGGATGTGGAGGGATCTTGTCTCTTGTGAACTCTAGGACTGTCAACAACAACTAATTAAGAAGTTAACAGATGAAGTGAAGGGGCTGATGGAATGGTCCAGAGGCAATGTGTGGACTTGAAGTGTTTTGTTCCACTAAGACTCTCTATCTCTCTGAAATTCCCTGGCTCTCTGTCTACTTTCTACTGTGTTCTGTCATCAAGCTTGAAGTAGGGGTAGCAGTTGCAAGCCTTGAAATCGTGACTAATCCTGCCCAGAAGAAAAGGACAGTCTAGGGAGCATCTCAGAAGATGTAGAAATCCTAGAATATCTCCTAACATCTTCCTACCCTAAATTTGGTTATATGTCTTAGAAAGTACATATTTATGGCAAAGATGTAAATTCAGAACTGAGGGAGTCACTTATGAATTCATAAAGGGTATTGTATAATCAGATAAGGAGTGGACAGAGTTCTTTTAGGGACAGCTGAGGGAGATCAGGATGTAGGTCATGATGATCGTGCATACACTTCTCAGCTTCAACCATTACTGATCTTAGGGAATTTGGGCCCGGGACCTTCCAGTCCTTTCTAGGAATCCCAGTACATCATAAGGTAACTACTTTTGTGACCACACATAATTACATAGCTAATAAAAGTGGACATACATTATCAGATCGAATATAGCCCCAAGACAAAAAATAACTTCTGCTTTAGGTTGGGTCTAGAATTACGCAGAGTAGACCCAGAATAATCAGGGGTCAGGAGGCTATGAATAGGCTTACCAAATTACACACCTGATCACTGGAATTGTCACTGTTGAGAGCTTTCCTTGATGTTGAAGCTCATCACACACACACACACACACCAATACTCAGTGGAGTATCGTGCCCTTCGGACACTATTCTCTCTAGCTGTATTTCTGAATGTGTGGTCTGACTACTTACACATTAAGTACATGTTCTTTTCTAAAAATGTATTCAAATGTGCACAAATTCTTTTTGATCTTCAGAGGTTTTCAGAGCAGAAGAGTACAGGAGAAACTGAGCTATTTTTGAGGTGACAGGGAAGGCTTACCCCTACAAGAAGCCACTTAAAGTCTGTGACAAATAAAGACTGAAACCCTGAACCTGGGCTGCCGACATCATGGCTCTTGATGACTTAGGGTTCTTTTACATTCAAGTACAGCATGCATGTCAATAAAAATGTCTTTTATGAGACAATTTATAGTTTATAAAAATTTGCATTATGATGTTTAATAAATCATGCTTTAAATACTCAGTGGGAAAGAAGATACAATTCTCTAAAACCAGAAATAGAGGAAATACATGGGTTGTTAGTATGATTTATAGAACATCTGTGAAATAATAAAAATAATTTTTGTCTATCACATTTCAAGTAGCAAGGAACTAAAAATCAAAGATGTAATCTTTGTCCTGAGTGAATACACAAAATCTACCTATTAAAAGATTTACTATAATTCTCAGTACTTGACCAGTTGGAGTATCTGTTATAGTTTAGTAGAAAATGAATGAAGGCTCCCCAAGACAACAGCTAATTCATTTTTCTTATGATAAAGGATATGTCCTATTATGTTAATATTATGAATCTGCAGAGAAGATACCCAGATTGCCATGTCTTTGACAGATGATCAGAGGCCCACCTCACACCACTTTGGCTGTGCCATTGCTGGCAGCATTTTGAATTGAACTTCCAGAAGGCAGCTCACAGAGTTCTGCAAAAACTAAAGCTTAGACTGTGAAATGATAAGGGAATCCATGCTCCTGACCTTATGGCTCTAAATGATTTATTGATCTGGTCATATGTATAGTTTCTACAGAACTGGAAAGCTGTCAATCATATGACCCTTTGTCTCTTACTTGGCCTAGATGAATCCAAGCATGTTTAACAATTGTTCCTCCAGTCACCAGCAAAGAGAAGATGAAGAAGTCACCAGTGAGGTGGACTTCAGTCAGCAGGGAAAGAAAAGTCTGGTAGTGGCTGCTTCATTTAAACAATATTGGATTCACACAGAGGGCAGGAAGGGCAAGGGCTTAAGAGTACTGGGAAATAGGGGGAAGGCAGCAAAACCATAGATTCTTGTTCTAAGTTTTTGGAGAGATTGTGGTTTTAGGTTCTCTTGATATTGAAAAATATCCATTTTTTTATTGAGAAGATATTTGTTATTGACAAGAGCAGTAGTGTGTATGTGTGTGTATGTGTGTGTGTGTATGTGTGTGTGTGTGTGTGTGTGTGTGTGTGAGAGAGAGAGAGAGAGAGAGAGAGAGAGAGAGAGAGAGAGAGAGAGAGAGAGAGAGAGATGGGGCAAAGAGAAAGGAGGGGAGAGGGAGATAGAAGGGGAGGGGAATAGAGACAGGGAGAGGGGGGGAACAGCCTGTTGTATCACTCCAGGAATGAGCACAGAATGCCAGAAATGTGCTCATGTTTTGTAATGAAACAAGATGGATTCAGTTTATCTACTGTTAAGCTCTGAGATTTAAGGCAAATTACCAAAAAGAATATTAGCTTCCCAGCTGTGCAAAATGAGAATAATAATACCCAAATTTCAGTATTGTCGCCAGTTGTCACAGTTGCTGGCACTGAAATAAGTATTCAGTAAATCACCATTCCTTTTCCTCCTCTTGAGAAATTTCTGCTCGAACAGTGTTCTGTGATGTTTGTGAGTAGCATGTCTGAGTTAGGTCTCTGAAGGTTCAGGGACCTGTTTCTGGGAACCTATAAGGAGTCAACTGCAAAACTTCACGAGCTTGAGCTTGTTACCAAATCCTCAGGGCTGCCTGATTCTACTAAGAGTTTTAAAGCAATGGCTAAGGGCTTATTGTTTTTCTTATGATCACATATCATCTTTCTCATTGCTGTTTTTGTGTGGATTCTAAAGTCAGGGCTTATACTTAAGTAAGTGACTCCCTAGGGCCTTTTCAGACCTCAGTGTCCAGAAACAAGTTCCCCAATTCTTTGTGTATATGTTTGCTCTATGCCTCATCTGTGATACATTGCACTTGGCACATTGTCCCTTACTGGTTGCTTACTGCTGGGAAACTTCAACAGTTACATGATCGAGTCTCTTTGCCAGCTACCTTTGGGTCCTACCCATCTGCAGTTTATCCCACCTTGAATTGAGATGGGAAACCTGTTGAGTGCAAACTATTTGGGTAAAGTGTTCATCTAAATTATGTATTATATAACACAGGACAATCATGACAAGAATACAGGCAATTTTAAAAGACTAACTCAGCTTCAGCCTATGTGTGTCCCTTCTAATACTAAATCTGATGCACACAGTTTCTGCAAAGAATTCTTATAGATTCTCTACCCTCTTTCCATTTTACTCACAGCTTCATCTCCAGCTCTTTTTCCTTCAAACCTGCTCCCTACATTACATGCTGAAAATCATCCCTCTTGATTTCTGCTAGATTTATTCTTCAAAAAATCCTGATAATGTCATGTTATTCTGAGAACATCTCTTATAGAACCAACATGTGTCACACATGGAATGGAAATCTTCTTAAAATTTGCCCCTAGGAAATTATTTTGTTTTCTTTTAATCCTGTTTTCTTTGCATTCTGTTACCAGATTTTTGCTGGAGCATGTCACAAGGAATTCTGGTTCTATAGGGAATGAATGCCTTTCTTTCCTGTGGTGCTGAGGAAAGTCCTTCTCTGCTGCAGGATATGTGATCACAGTGTGAGCCCTGAGATTGTGTTACTTACTGAAAAACAAAAACAAAAACAGAAACAACAACAAAAACCCAAACTCCTAGTTGTAGTGTGGCTCAGCCCTTAGCACTCACCTTTAATCCCTCTGACTCGAATACAGATTTGTGGGGTTTTTTTATTAGATATTTTCTTCATTTACATTTCAAATGCTATCCCCAAAGTCCCCTATACCCTCCTCCTGCCCTACTCCTCTACCCACCCACTCCCTCTTCTTGACCCTGGCATTTCCCTGTACTGGGGAATGTAAAGTTTGCAAGACCAAGGGGCCTCTCTTCCCAGTGATGGCTGACTAGGCCATCTTCTGCTACATATGCAGATTTGTGTTTAATACACACCTTTAATCCCAAACAATGAAGGTAAATTTACTTTGTAGAAGGAAACACCCTTGTTGGAAAGTGGTGTCTAAGTGAGTGCCAGGCAAAATGACAAATCAGAGAAAGATTTGCCAAATAGGCTATGCCCAACTCTCAGGAGAAAAGAGAGAAAAGAGAGGCTGCTTAAAAGAGATCAGTGCAGAAGTGAAGGAGGCAGTTTTACTGAGACAATGGTCCAGAGACAGTTTGCAGAGAGAACAAGCTGGACACAGGTGAAGACAGAAAGAGCCAGAGAGTGAAAAGGAGCCAGAAGATTGGAACGTATTGCCAAAGCTAGTATGAGGCCAAGCAGAGCAATTCAGGAGAGGGTGAGAATGAACCCAGATCGAAATGATCAGCTTGGAGAGGAGTTTGAGGCAGAACAGCTAAGGTGAACCAGCCAGCCAGAGTTCAGAAAGAACTAGGAAGAAGTGAGTTTATTCAGTAGCAAATCTCAGAAGTTGAAAATGTTCTAGACCTAGATAAGTTTGTACAGAGGCTAGAAGCTTCCAGGACAAGGCCTAGGTTAGCTGAAGGAGACAGTAAGCCTTGAAGAGGACAATTACATTGGGCGATATATATCCAAGTTACACTTACACTGCTCATTCCCTGCAGCTGTGTGACATTTTCAAATCAGATGTCTAATTATTTTCATCCCAATTCATAGGCTCTCATACCACATGGGCTAAAAGTTCATTGTTGTTTCAAGGCTGTATGAATTTTGACCTTTCTGACTACACCCAAGAAACTTTCCCTGCTTCCATTCCCTGCTTCCTCAACCTTGGCATGCACATATACACAATAATGCTTCAAACCTCTGTGTCTGCCAACATGCTGATCCACAGAAGACTTCACTGTGGCCATCTATCCATCCATCTTATTCCTCATGGCTCATGCTGTTCCTTGTGAAGCCTTGTGAACCCCCCTAAGTAGGAGACCACCAGGATCCCCATTCCATACGCCTATAGTTGTGTTCTTAAATCCATATCAGACATGACTCTTGTTTTGAATTAGGACTTTTTCACTAGCCTGTGAGTCTCTCAGGGAAAAATTAGTTCTTACTTATATATTTGCTTATATCATCTGGTTCATAATATGTACTTATGCTATATACTTATATAACATAAAGAAGTAGAATGTTCTCTGAAGGCAGGGGATATGAATAAATTGGATGTGGTATTTGTTTAAATAGGAGGATATGATTTTTCTTCCTCAGCATATACGTAGAAGCAAGGCCAATGGCATGTTCCTATAACCCTCATATTAGATTTGATGCAGAGAGAGGGAGATTCTTGGCATGTGAGAAATTCTGCCTTAGAAATACAGTGAAGAGCAATGGTTGAAAGGACTGACACTAACTTTTGGATTCCACAGGTACACATATGGAAACATGCATACACATGCATACAAACACATGCACACATATAAGCACACATACACATGCATATAGACCCGTACACATACACATATATACACCCATACATATACAGATGCACATACACAAACATACATCCATGCACACACATATACACATATCCTAATGCGCACATACACACACATACACACATATACACACATACCATCATAGATTTTAAGATTAGGTGGTAATGTTCCTTGAGACACATTCCTTTTGATATCTCAATCTTAAATACGATAATCACTAATATTCTCTTAATTGATGTTATATTACATGAGAAGAAATCAAGGAAAGAAAAAAATCTGTATAAACAGTTTTATCAAATATGAGAGACACTTGTGTCAATTTTAATCCTCATTTCCCAACTTGTCATGTGTTCTTAACTAGTATTTATAATTTATATATTTATATATTTACAACTACTTGCCACTGCTACCAGATCAGCATTTCTTCACAAGCACCCGAGCAGATTTTTGATCTTTCTTTAGAGGAGTAACCCATACCTTCATCATAAACGATCTGTGTCCTTCTCATCCTTCCTGGATTACATATTTCAGTTTCTACATGACTTTAATCACAGGACACCAAAGCACTGAGAGACACCCTAAAAGATCTGTGCTCCACAAAGAATTCCTGGTACCTCCATAGTGAAGAAGCAAACCAATTTCCCCTTGGTAATTTGGATCAATCACCCCTTTTAACACTGTTATTCATTGCTTAGCCTGTTGGCTTAAGGGCATCTGTTGCCAAGATTAGACAGAGGTAAGCCTGAGATCCAAATCAATGGAATGCTTGCTTTCTCTTCTGGTAGGAACACTCTCTGCTCTGGAACCAAATCTTCTAGGCTAACAGAACTTAAGGTTGCAGGATCAGAATCAACAATTTTTCTAATGGTCACTAGTGTGATAGTGAGTGGAAATGTTTCATTTTACACCTTTTTATCCTGGATCTATGGATCTTGGCTGCAGAAGAAACCATACCATATATATAACACTAATGAAAACCATATACTGACTTCTGGTAAACCCTACCCCAGCTCATCAGGATCCTTCTACCCCGTTTGCTCTGTAATGTCTTCAAAAGGCCAGTCCATCGTTTTATTACAGGAACTAATTTTATGATGGTGGAACACATGGTAAGAACAATTAATTCCATGACCATGGAACCACTGTAATCCTCCTCTGGCTATGAAGTGAGCTCCTTGTTCAGAAGCAACACAGCATGGAATATCATGATGGTGGATAAGACATTTTGTCCATCCACAGGTGGCCGTTTTGGCAAAAACATTACATGCATGGTAGACAAATCTATAACCAGCAAAAATATATACTCCAGTAAGGGCAAAATGTTATCATTTCCAGAGAGGAAGTTGTCCAGAATAATCAAACTGTCACCGGGTTACTAGCCGTTCATTCCAAGGAATGGTGCCATAGTTGCCATACTTGGAGTTCAGTGTTGGTCTTGGTTGTTCGTACATCTGGCACTCAGCAGCAGCCATAGTAAAGTAAGCCTTGGTGAGTGGAAGTCATGTTGCTAAGCCTATGCATAACCTCTACCTTTGCTACCATGGCCACTGTGTTCATGTACATAGGGTGGTGGCCAAATGATAAGTTACGGAAATCCCTTCTATCTTCCCATTATGTGTGTCCCTGATGTTGAACTCAGATCATCAAACTTAGGTACAGGTGTCATCTAGGCCATGAAACATTGGTTTGAAATTAGATTAAAATTAATTTGAAATAAATTTGAATCAGAAAAGGTATTGCCTGAATACTGGAAACCATTTGATGATGCATCCTGACCTAACAGACAAAATAACTTGAAACTTATAAAAATAATGACACTGTTCCATGAAGATGCAGAGGAGAGAAGCCCTGTGAGGGTCTGTGAGAGACATATGGAGAAAAGGGAAGCCCTTTGAGTTTTAAGTATTTAAGCCACTGCAGGCCAGGAAAAGAATACTAGTCTGTCAATTGTGATCAAGTGCATAAATGTAAAACATATGTAACTAATTGTGAATTTTGAGAAATATCAGTTATTGAAACTGAGTCGTAGCATTGAGATTTAAAATTTATTGGTGGAATGGTTTATTTAAGAGTGGATCAGGAAGTATCTTATCTATATTGCTCTGACATTTGGCTCAGAGGTGGTCTTCTGAGCACTTAGGAATGAGTTTATACATCTTTACTCAGGAGACTTACATAGTTGGCCCAAAGATTTCCTAGGTTTATTTCTAAATATAGCTTTAGTTTGGGTAATTTGCTATAATCAATTTTGAAGAACATTTAAACTCAATTTAATGTTTATTTTCTTGCCAGTTCTTGAAGCCTGCATATATGATGACTCTCATTCAAAGTAGAAGATTATACACCTATTAAATATGTACACACAAGTAAAATCACTGTACATCATATAAGCCCAATTTTAACTCTGGAAGATGTATTGCTTTCGCCAATGCATTTACTCATTTGTGGAAGATGTTTTTTGCAAAGAGTATGCATGTATTAAATATAACATTTAGAGAGATTCACTTTGAAAATTCCTTAATTTCCTAACAAAATAGTGCAATTATGAAAAATTCACTAATCTTATATTTACCATTGCCAGTACATTTTATACCCAGCATCGAGATTTGAAGTAGCTTTGCCCAATTTATTTATGAAATTGTGTACCAGTTGTGTGCTTGCTGATAGAAGACTGTAATTATTTAATGTTTACCAATAGTCTTATATTTAGTAAATTTGACAAAGGTAGCTTTCTGTCAGAAAGTAGGAATGCCAGTTTTGAAAGACATCTTTTTTGGTACTTGTCTTTTGCAATGAGAAGTTAGGGATAGTATTACAAAGGGAACGAGGCAGTGTGTGCCTCGTTTATTTTATTTATTTATTTATCTATCTATTTATTTAAAGGTTTTTCAAGACTGGGTTTCTCTGTGTAGCCCTGGATGTCCTGGAACTCACTCTGTAGACCAGGCTGGCCTCCAACTCAAAAATCCACCTGCCTCTGCCTCCCCAAGTGCTGGGATTAAAGGTGTGAGCCACCACTGCCCGACTTGTGTGTGCCTCATTTAAAATGGGCAATGTTATACTTGCTGTATGCAAGGATCTAGATGTACATACTCAAAGTAGACCTGGGAGCTGAAATACCAAGTCCAGTGATGAATATTAATGGCTTTTATGGATTAAAGTCATTCCTACAAGTCATGATTTTCTTGTGCCACATTAGATGCAGAAATCTGATTTCCCATCTTGTGAGTGAGAACGGGTACTATAGCTTTGTATCACACCCAGGATAAATACAAAGTTTTATTTTCTAATAGAAAGTTTTAAGATCTAATTGAGATGAAAGAGTAGGGGAGAATACAAGCAGGGGTCTTTGAAGCCCTTCTTTCTTATTACCGTTCTCTATACACTACTTACAATGAGCTTTGAACCAACATGTAGCAGTTGTGACCATTTTTGGGGTAAAATATGAATTTTTTATCTGTACACACATGATAAATTCAGTCACTTCACTATCAAGTCCTTAACCTCAATACTTTGAGTAGTGTAGATGATGCATTGACCATAAAGTGGGAAAACATAAATAAAATTATTGTAAAATCACTGTTATTTTCCCCTATTTGGTCTGATGACATAATATAAACATAGTTTCATTTGTGCCCCATAACAATGCTTATGAGTAAATTCTCTTGCTATCCCCATATACTCATATAAAGAATTTAGATTTCATGTCAGAGCTTACTCTAAAATCTAAACCTTTAAGCAAACAGGATTTTCTATTTGTTTTTTTTTTTTATAAAGCACTGGTGTGATCCAAACAGTATAGGGTTCCTTCCTTGTAGCTCTCTTACCCTTCTTTCTCTCAAGCAGAACTGGGATTGCAGTGTTTGGCACAATCTTCTAAGCAGCTACATTGTGCTACAGCTCTGTAGGCCACTACTACTGGCCACAAGGAAGTTAAAATCACCTACACCTTCGTGCCTGAAACAGAAGTGACTTTGTAGTGTACTTTGCCCTGCAAGAGCCAATGACAGTGAACTGAAGTTCATAGATTTCTTGTAGCACATTGCTGGGCAGTGGTTGCACATGCCTTTAATCCCAGCATTTGGGAGGCAGAGGCAGATTTCTGAGTTCCAGGACAGCTTAGTCTACAGGACAGAGAAACCCTGTCTCAAAAAAACCAAGATTTATATAGATAGAGAGAGAGATAGAGATAGAGATAGAGATAGAGATAGAGATAGGGATAGGGATAGGGATAGGGATAGGGATAGGGATAGGGATAGGGATAGGGATAGGGATAGGGATAGGGATAGAGATAGAGATATATAGAGATAGAGATGATATATATATATATATATATAGATAGATAGATAGATAGATAGATAGATAGATAGATAGATAGATAGAGATAGATAGATAGATAGATATAGATAGATAGATAGATAGATAGATAGATAGATAGATAGAGATATCTATATATCTTTCTCTATATATATATAGATATATATAGAGAGATATCTTTATATATAGATATATAAAATCTTGTAGTACATTGCTCCAAACTTGAAATGATTCATCTGTGTGCACTTTGCCATTAAATCACCCCCAACTCGTCTCATTACCAATAGTTTAATGATTTAAATGAGTACGTCAGTCTCCATTGCTATGTATTCCACATTGATCTGCATAGTTTTCTATGCAATTTAAAAACGAGTAACACTGTTAGCTTCACTCTTGGTTAAAAGATAGCAGACTGTGGTAGTCTTTGTATCCTCTGAGTACATGCAATCTCCTTTACTACCCCTTGCCCAGACACTTTCTGAAGCAACTACAGCTTCCAGTATGTAGAATTAGAACATTGGTTTGTTTTTTTTTTTTAAATAAGTTAACAGTAAATTTTCTATTGATTTACACAGTTTAAGGAAAATAATTACTGAAAGAATAAATGGAAGCATCTTATAAGAACTAGCATCAACTGTATCCTAGGTCAGAGAATGATCTCAAAATATTTTGTTCCTTGTTGGATGTTTTGCTTTGTCCTCGAAATTGATTTTCACTGTGCTCTCCAGCATGAGTTGCACCTATACTCGGCCATTTTCTCACCCTTGGCAAACACTGACTGAGGTAAGGTGGTCAGCACCATTCTCTATCCTTTGCTCAAACTTTGGCTTTCCACTGAGAAGAACACGTAACTCTTACCTTAGTGAAGTAGAATACTAATTCACTGGGTGAAAGTGGTCTCCATTTTTTTCCTACATGGTAGGTTAAAGATTATAATGTATTAAATGTCCAAGCCGACAATATTGAAATAGGTATTTTGATTATGAAATTGATGCATGGAGACATGCAATGTTTTGTAGTGAGAATTTAGAATTTTTGTTTAAAAACAGTATATGTTTTCCCCCCAGGTGTGAGATTTTGGGCTGCTTTAGATTGTCCACAGCAGCTGAATATGATTTGCCTCATGCTCTAGCAGGGGCTTGCTTTGGCCAACTGGAGATACTTCCTGCAGTTGTGTGACATTTGAAATTCTCGAGACTTTTTGAGTGTGAATAATTGCTAGGGCCCTGCGAGGTAGTGGGACATTTTGGTAGTGGGTTATTGGTTGGTTGTTGTTTTGGTTGTTGTTGATTGCAGTTCACCAAGTAGTCATGCAGGAAGAAGAAGGAAGAAGAAATTAGATATCCTGACAGCAGAGATATACTTGCCCCAAGGAATTTGATGTTCTGAATCAGCAGGAAGTAGTCTAATGATAATGATAATATCATTCCATTTCCAACTTTGTTTGAGGATATCTTTCCTTTCCTCTCTATTCTTTTTTCTCTCTTAACTAGTACTAGGGTTTTGAAAGGGTAGGAAAAAAAGGGTGGAAACAGATGGAAGAAAGAAGAACCCATAACCTAGCAAAGACCATGTATGTTGTGAATTTTTTTATTGAACCATAAATGACACCTTTGTTTACCAGGTATATGAGTAAATTAAATTTTAATTTTTTCCTGATATACTTTCTAAAAGCTGAAATATTGATCTCTAGAGTTAATAATATAGAAGTAACTATATTATTATGTATATGTGTGTGTGTGTGTGTTTACAGAGAGAGAAAGAGAGGGAGAGAGACAGAGAGACAGAGACAGAGAGACAGAGAGAGTGTTAAGAATATAAGGAAGGGCTGGAACAGTGACTGAGCAGTTAAGAAAACTCATTGCTCCTGCAGAGGACATGAGTTCAGTTCTCAGCACCTGTCTCATAGTTACAGTCACCTAAACTCCAGTTCTAGGTGATCTCTTGCTTTCTTCTGATTTCTGTGGGTTCTGCATTCATTTTGTATCCATCCATACACCCAGCCACACATGCGCACACATAAAAATAACTGAATAAATCTTTAAAATAAAATATAAATAGCCAGTGAGAATTTTTAATAAGCACAAAATCAGGTACAGTCCTGACAGAGTGCCTGCTGTCAGATATTCTCTCAGGATCTGTACTAATCTACTTATTCATATGTTAGATTTAATGTTCTCACAATTCTATTCACATTTCTGAGACTTAAAGTAGAAAGCTATAGAAACAAACACTTAGGATAACGTCTTGGGCAGCCAATGTTAGAAATGTGGCTTGAACAGGATGACTTAGAGAACTTGCTAAAAATTCAGATACCGAGGCTTTGGCCTCAAGCTGTATGATCTTAACATCTGGACAGAAACTGTGACATCTGCCAATTCTCAAATTGATCCTGTGATTTAAACAACTTTAGCCATGCTCTTCTCAGCTGAGTGTATTATAGCCACTTGTAATTCAATCATAATTCATTAGAATGGGATTTTTACTGCTGTCCTTGGGACCTTACTGCAGTTCCTTCATTCTGGTAGATCTGGCAATGTAAATATCTAATAAATATATGCTAATTAAATTAGTATTTAATCCAATTAGGTGTGCTCTGGCTTTTACACAGTTACCCGGATCAAAAACTAGGTACAAACTATTGATAATATTTAATATATATAGATTTGGTGTTTGATTTTCATTTTTAAATGCACTTGGATTAGTTACAGCCCCTTGAAAAGGAACAATAGGGAAAAGCTGAGAGATAAAATCTTCCTTCCAAGCAGATGATCAATACTTAACTCTTATCTAAAGTGACTTTTAGATAATTTGTCTAAATCTTTGCTACATTTAAATGAAGACTAAATAAGTTAACCAGCGAATGATTTCCCCATCAAAAGCAATTAATGAGTAAATGCAAAGGTACAAAGCTTCTAATATATTAATCCAGCCATAGAAACCACTATTTTCACTGTCTAGTTGGAAACAAGTTGAGCACTGCCCACATTTCACATGAGTTTTTCCTCTTAGCAACATATAGATACTATCAGAGGTTCTCTGCAAACATTTATTCATACATTATACAACTTGAGCATCACAGATTGTGAAAAGTAGACGAAATCCTGGGAGAATGTATATTTTTGACACGATCAGGGTCATGACAAAATGCCAATGCCGCAGACCCATGGGATGGCAATATTTACCCTAGGTCAAGCTCAGCGGAAGATCGGGACTTCTCCTGGTCCCAGTTCGGAGGTTAACAGCATGTCAGAAAGTAATATCCTACTGTAATTCCCTTGTCCTCAAGTATTACAGCTTGAGACTGGGATACTGCATAGACTCTCACTCCTTCCTGTTGGACAAAATAAACACAGTGAGTTTCCTTGCCTTCTGCAGGTGCATCTCCATCCTCCTTCCTCAGGTATCCTGTCAGATCAAGTTCAGAGCAGTATAGGTTACAGACATCCACATGTACTATTCTATGGATAAATCCTCCATTGTATATGTAAGAAGTAAATGAACACTTGGATCATAGACAACACTTTCCCTTTATTGCCTAGAAGCACAGTTCAGTGTGGTGCCTCTCAACTTTAATCCCAGTAGTCAGAAGGCTGAGGCAGGAGGAGTACCATGAATTTGAGATCAACCTGGTCACTTAATGAGTTCCAAGTCAGCCTAGCTTGTACTATGAGACTCACCAGAAAGATTATAGTGTATTTTTTTATACAAAAAGAAATTTGAAGGTACATTTCAATAATTTTCTATTCAGAAGTATTTCAATAGAATCTATTAAAATAAACTACCATAGCATATTAATTTTAACTTTTTTATCATCTGCTATATACATATACACAGCAATATATATGAATATATATGACAATATGATGCATGTATGTGATATTTTGTGTGAGACCATGCATGCCCATTTACATGAATGTATATAAATACATGGTCACATGACTTATGTAAGGCAGGGGAGTTAAAGCTGTTCTGGTATCTAAGGAAGGGCTCAGCACTTGTTCAGGCACAGTGAAAAAGCTATGAGTCTTTCATCTTCTGTGAGGAATTTTACCAGCCATTCTAAAAGATCCCATTTGTAAACACCTTCAAAGATAAATTAGTAACAACAAATGAGATTTGAATACCCTTGCCTGTAACACACAAGAGAAAGTGGAATTTGCCCTTCTTTATAGGACAGGGCTAAAGATGACCTTACATCTGGCCACTCACCAGCTGAAGAGGAGACAATTTAGTTTTTCAAGGGAAGTAACCAAGTTATTATACTGTCTTGTGCCACCATACTGAGGAAAACAAATTTCTATTTCTATTTCCAAACTGAACTATTTCAAAAGTAAAATTCCTCCACCAAATGTATAAAGAATGCACATGCTATTTCTATTGCATTTTCTACACATGTTCACCTTTGAGAAGTATTTTGAAAGTAAATGGATCCAGACAATTGTGAGGAGCTTGCATCTGACTCACTGCCATGCTTCAAATCTGAGGTACCCAAGACTCAAAGTGTTTGCCTTGCATTTATGGTGATCTTGAATTACCACAGAGTTGAAATTGTGTTTTTCTAGGCATCTTGTAATATATATTCTAAGGGGGAAAGATGGAATAGGTCATTATTCAGAACAATTTACTCCAAGATGACGGATCAAAAGAATTGCCGCTGAGCGATCACTCATTCTCAGCCAAGATGGGCAGCATTTGGAATATAGGTTGACAAGAAAGACTGAAGTGACATTTGTGCCCTGCCAGTGCCACCATCATCTTGCAGCATCCTTTCTCATTTTCTTAAAGCAATCATGGAAACTGAGCACAAAGAATAAATGACTTGAAAGAAATGAAAAAAAATATGTTGTCACAGTATCAAAGCGGGTACAAGATGCATAAGATAAATATGAATATATTCATTTTCTTGGTGCAAGAAAGGAGGGTGGATTCCAAATAATAGGCATATCATTACAATGTTGGAAACTTAAAACAGGATAAAGCCTATATTATTGAGAAATTTTCTATTGAAGAAAATATATATAATTTTAAGAAAACAAAGACTTCATCAAAGCTAACCTTCAGGCCCTATTATACATGAAGAGCAATGTTTGGATGTACAGTCAGCTAGAAGCATGCCTTTAACTCCCAGCTGGGTAGATGGAGCTCCCACTTCCTGCCAAGTTAGATAAAGTGAGTTTGGCAGGGTATATGGGCCTTTTGGGAAAGACCTTAGAGCCCCATCTGTTCTATTTCTTTTAAAGATCCCATTACATTTTTTTGTTTAAAAAGTAGACATTTATTTTTCAGCAAATTTGGGCTACCATGAGAGAGCTCCAGGCGACAGCAGTGACCTTAGCCATGTTCATACTACAGCAATAACTGATATTATTTACCAGGACTCCTTCAAAATCCCCTTCAACTTCTCCTCTACCTAGGAACCAGCTACTCCACTTTCTTCCCATATACCACCAACACCATTACTAACTCCTCTATCTAGACTTCCCCATCTACTTCCACAACTACACACCTGCTTTATCTCTATGACAATAGTCCTACTATTGTGTTCAGCACCAGAGACATCACCTCTACCAAACCACTGCCCTTATACCATCTTCTCTCCACTTTCCCTCAACCACCATGACCAGAACTGCCAACACAGCTACCACCTCCATCACCTACACCTAAACCATTTCCTTCCTAACATTTTCACATCCAACCATCCTCCCTTCTGTCTATTGTTTTACTGTCTCCACCACCACTGTTGTCTCTACCATCAACAACATTAACACCAACACTGTTTCTGCCTAGAACACTACCTACCTATACCCTGCTTCCAACATCATCTCTCTTTCCACCTCAGCCATCACTCCCATCACATTCTGCTTCTCTACTACTTCCCTCTCCTTCTCCTATATCAGCACCACACTCCCCACTGCTACTTGAAAATCCCCTTCCAACTTCTCTACTGCACTTCCACTGCCATCACTACCATGTTAGTATAACTGTCTTTAATTCAGTAAGTGAGATGCCACAGCAGGCTGCATGAGCCTGGTAATCTGAATAGGATCTTCAGAACCAACTGTGGAAGGAAAGAACCCCTGCCTGAAGGTTGTCTTCTGACCTTCCAATGCATATTTGCAGCATGTGCATGTCACTGCAGCACATACACATGTATGCACACACACACATACACACACTCAAACACAGACACACACAGATGCACATAAACACACAGACACACAGATACACACATAGACACACACACACATACACACACTCAAACACAGACACAGACACACACAGAGATGCACATAAACACACAGACACACAGATACACACATAGACACACATACATACACACACTCAAACACAGACACAGACGCACACAAACACACAGGCACAGACATAGACACACAGACACACACAGATACAAACACAGACACACACACAGATGCACACACACACACACACATCAGCAATAAGTTTAGAAAGTCCAAAAATTAAAGACTAGCAATTGTTCAGTTAGGCACAGCACTGCAGACCTAGAAGCACAGCTACATGGGAGTGTGAAGTGGGAGGAGTACCTGCTTATACGGTGTGACAGGAGATCAAATGAAAATTAAAACCAATGAAATTTTACTTATTAGACTTTTATAAAGTGCAACCTATTAAGCAAGCTTCCCTTAAGGGGCTACAAGCAACTCTGAGATCGACTGGGTCTTGTGTAGCTCCCATCATCCCTCAGCACCTCAGGCTGAGGTAGCCAGTGGTGACTGCACATTTTAACCCAAATGAAGCCGGAGGTGCAATGGCACTTCACAGGACACGGCTAATGGCTATGGCTTTTCATGACATCTCTTTGGTACGCTTCAGTATGACCTTGTCAAAGTTAAAAGCTCATAAAATTCCTATTTACTCTTTATGGCATTACAATTCTGCATAACAGTGCTTAAAACAAAAACACGATATAATTATATTGTCAATCAAGCAGCTAAGAAAGGCATTTTCCAGCAGCCTCATACCTAGCAAACTGTAAATAATTTATAAAACCAGAAGTCATGACTAAGTGGCAGTGTTTGGGGGCTAGTTAAGCACTTGTCACAGCGCTGGAGTTGTAGAAAGCTGGGCAAGGGGGAAAAAAAAACCCTGCTTGTTTACTTTTAGCATCTGAGTGTAAAAAATTGTCTCTTGCGCTCCCGTGTCTCCATTTGGACTCTAATAAAAATATCAAATTGTCAATAGAAATGTGAACAGGTGTGAGTGAGAGGAATAATGATGTTTTATTCATACACATTTCCAGCCCATTTAACTTCATCCAACAAACAACAAAAAATATTTTCTTCATTACCTCCAATTAATGTAAATGTCAAATGTGCTGAATATGTTATCACACTGATAATTTGTTGTGTTGATTGATTTGTAGGATGTTGAGGATTAAAGTAACAATTTTTCTTACTTGACTCACAACTACATGCTGTTATCTGTCACCTCTGGATTATGTAAATAGCGAATTTGTTTCCATTAGACCTAACACTAATTCTGGTAAATACGATTTTCCGAGTGTCAGGGATATCTGAGATTCCCAGCTTTTCCCTTATCATCAGTTATTTTATTAATTGGTAATGAGAAGGTATCAGTTCAGGAAAAATATACATCTTATTCATGCTAAGGACCCAAAGTGCTACTAGTATCAAATCCAGATCATCTAATTCTATGTTCTATAGTTGTTTTGTGCATATTTATCTACATGCTTTCTAGCATCTTTCTCTCTCATATGGCATAAAATACCAATACACACACTGTACAATTTTTCTGTAATTGGTCTTTAATTCTTCTGACAAGTATTTAATCCTTTCACTAGTCAAACTTAGATGAAAAAAATCTGTGGTCAGTTTTCAAAGAAAAGATTTAATAATATGTTTAATAGACCTCTTATTCTGATGATGAAGACTTTTTAAATTTAGATATCAATAATTTTTATACCCACATTTAAAGGTAAGTGGTAAATGGAGGCGATTTTCTTCATGATTCAGGAGAATAGTCTAGTGCATAATTTAAAATAACATATTTCCATTATCTAGCTATTTCAATTAGCCTGGCTATGTTATATGGAGAATGCATGATGATCAGAGGGTCTCTAGCTACTTGTAGCTATACAGATAAATCACTTTTTTTTTCATGCTGAGAAACAGTTTGGTTTTCTTCTGCCCTGCTGTTTTGATCTGTGTAATGGGGACAATATGTGTAAGACACTTGATATTTGTGAATACAGCCAACTCTACCATCTATTCTTCATTGCCAACTACTCATTCTTCTAGGTGTTTCTTTCCTTGTTTTATTTCCTATGTGTAAATGTCATCTAAACCTAGATGACCTATAATTCCCCAGAAATTGGATCTTTTGGAACGTGTGCTTACATAGGTTGCTGTTAAGAATTGAACATTACGAATTTTATAAATTCATTGTTTTTAATAGCTGAGTAGTACTCCATTGTGTAAATGTACCACATTTTCTGTATCCATTCCTCTATTGAGGGAAATCTGGGTTCTTTCCAGCTTAGTGGAGCATGTGTCCTTATTACAAGTTGGAATATATGCCCAGGAGAGGTATTGCTGGATCTTCTGGGAGTACAATGTCCAATTTTCTGAGGAACTGCCAGACTGACTTTCCAGAGTGGTTGTACAAGCTTGCAGTCCACCAGCAATGGAGGAGTGTTCCTCTTTCTCCACATCCTCACCAGTGTCTGCTGTCACCTGAATTTTTGATCTTAGCCATTCTGACTGGTATGAGGTAGAATGTCAGAGTTGTTTTGATTTGTATTTCCCTGATGATTAAGGATGTTGAACATTTTTTCAGGTGCTTCTCAGCCATTTAGTATTCCTCAGTTGAGAATTCTTTGTTAAGCTCTGTATCCCATTTTTCGTGTCTCTAGCTGCATATGTAGCAGAGGATGGCCTAGCTGGCCATCAATGGGAGAAGAGGCCCTTGATCTTGTGAAGATTATATGCCCCAGTATAGAGGAATGCCAGGGCTAAGAAGCAGGAGTAGGTAGGTTGGGGAACAGGGTTGGGGAGAGGGTACAGGGAACTGTCAGAGAGGAAACTTGGAAAGGGGATAGCATTTGAAATGTAAATGAAGAAAATATCTAATTAAAAAAAAAAAGAATTGAACACTAACTCCACATATAGGTAGAACACATCAAATTCTTTACTTTGCAAGAGCCTTGCTTAATTTATGCTGTGCACTTCCCTGTCTCCACATTCAGGTCTACACGTCCAGGAGCCCATGTGGAACTCTGGGTGGCTTGAGGACCTGCATGTAGTAGGGTCACTGGTGCTGTGAGCAATAATTAATAATGGTCTTGACCATGCTGTCCTAGGATGGCAGTACAGCTCTCTCATATATTTCTTAGTCCTTTGGTATTGAAATATTATTATTATTATTATTGATACCTCATTATCTTTCCTAGGCCTCTTTACCTGGGAGGAGAAAGCAGGCATTTCCTGTAATTTGAGACTTCACAGACATCTCAGAGACTTTCCAGTCATCTCTCAGCTAGAGCTTGAATGATAAGGCTCAGGCAGGTGAGATTGCTCAGAAGATTAGATATCTCCCTGAGTCCAATGCCCAGGTCCTACACGACTGAAGGAGAGAGCTGATTCTCAGTTATCTTCCAGCTCCCGTGTGTGGGCACTAGCATGCCTGAGCCTCACACATGCTGCATAAATATAATACATTTCCTAATTTGCTTTTCTCTCTCCTTGTGTTTCATTTCAGAACTGTGAAAAGTAGTCGTTTTTAACCTCAGCTAGGTATTTGCCCTCAGCTTTGCTTTACTTCCTGAAGTCTCACATTGGATGTCTAAGTCATGATAAAAACACACTAAGCTGGGTTAGTAGAGCCAAGATTCCAATGATACAAAACCAATGGCAGGGAAAGCTTATACACATCGAGACATAACTTGCTACAGATAGGTTTGGAAGAAAAACTCCATCCACCAATTCGATAGACAGAGAATTGAATGGTAGAAAATAAAGTACCGATAGTCACTCTGTTAGACAATAATCCATATACCTGCACTCCTAATCTCACCTTCTCTTTGCCCAAGAACTGCAGTATAATAACAAACTGAAAGGAAGGAGAGAAGGGTCTAAGGAGAGGAAAACACTAGAGGAAAGAGAGGGAAGAATTGAAAGAGAAATGTCTTAGCCACAGGGGAAGGAAAGGCTTGCTAAGGAAGCACCTTCTAATTCTCTTCTCCCTGAGACATGACATTGCACACTATGGGGACACCAGGATGGCATGAGAGCACCTGTCCTTTACCTTTCACAGGTGCTCTACAGGTTATAAAATGGATGCTACAAGGGTAAGAAAGCTTCTGGCTCTGTTGGTGACAGCACTAACCAGGAGGTGAAATGGCTCAATGGGTAAAAGCAGAAGCCACAGAAACTGGACAACTCAAAGACATATGAGAAAAGCCAAATAAGGTCCTGTGCCTCTACAAATCCCAGAAGTCTCACTTGGAGATGGGAGTGCAAGGTTGGAGAATGTGCAGAAAACTCACAGGTCTGCTAGGGTGAAGTATCCAGCAGGCACAGTAGCAGAAATGACAAGAAAATTCTTTTCAGCCAAGTGTGGTGGCACACGCCTTTAATCCCAGCACTTGAGAGACAGAGGCTGGCGGATTTCTGAGTTCGAGGCCAGCCTGATCTACAGAGTGAGTTCCAGGACAGCCAGGGCTATACAGAGAAATCCTGTCTTAAAACCTCCCCCCCCCCAAAAAAAATAATAAAGAAAAAAAAAACAAAATTCCTTTCTCAGCCAGGTGAAAGGCAA
The DNA here is from genome assembly GCF_978045245.1 of Mus caroli. NCBI lineage: Eukaryota > Metazoa > Chordata > Mammalia > Rodentia > Muridae > Mus > Mus caroli. Next base: position 85,387,359 of record NW_028227268.1, read on the forward strand.
GAACTGACTCTCAAGCCTGAACACCCATGCACAAAATATCTTGCCTCTCTCTCCATCTCTGTCTCTGTCTTTGTTTTTGTCTCTCTGACTCTCTCTGTCTCTGTCTCTCCTTCTGACTCTTTCTCTCACTAAACTAAAACTTCTGTTTAAAAACATATTCAGAATCATTAAGTGACCACTTCTCTTTAGGTTTCTTATTAATACACATATTCAGTGGTGTATAGATTTATGGCCCCTTTCCTTGAGGGCAAGGAGTCCATGAGGCCGGAACTGAAGAAAAGGGCTGCAAACTCTCAGCGCCTAAGGCTGAGCTGCTAGGAGACTCCCATGGAGTGAGCAGTGGATGAGTTGCTAACATGAATCCTCAGTCCTCTGACCCAGCAGAAGTGTCAGGATTTCCTTCTTAATGCCTTTTGTCATCAGTGTGACTGTAGAAGTCTGGTCAGATTTCATGTGTCACTGACTTAGTCAATCAGGAAAGCATTCCATATGCCTGGGAATGCTATGAACAGCCTTTTCTAGGCAACATCTCTCTCAGGCATTCTAGACTCGCAGGCTAAAGTCATAACCCCCTAGTCAGCAGTGTAAAACAAGAGAATCTGATAATGAGGTTCATCTCTGGCCCACCTTCTGGGAGATGCAGGGTGAACTATGAAATTTGATTGCATGATAAAACAGCAACAACAACAAAAATCCCTACACACATATGTATTCGTATAGATACACAAAAATACTCAATTGTAAAAAAATAACAGTCCCCAAACCAAACTAAATAAACATTGCTAATGTATAGCTATCCTTTTGTGATTCTTAAAATAGTACTTAGCAATAGGGTACATTTTCTCTGCAATGTGAACCTTCACTTTGTTGATGATTAATCTGGAGTGGCATATGGATACAGTCAAGAAAATGGATGGATGGCCATATATCATGACTGCCTTTTATAATCAGGATATATATCAAGATACTCTGAAAATAGTCTTAGATTCTTGAAAAACAAAGAATAAAGGGTGTGGGTAGTTTCTATACATTTAGATCTAATTTGATATGGCAAATAGAGAAAATAAAGTATGTCTCATAAATTAATGAGCAACAAATTCCTTCTGTATATTGCCCAGGTCAGGGGAGAAAGCAGAGACTAACCTGTAAATTGATTGTCACCAGGAATTATTCTTCAAGTTAATCTGATAAAACTATGCAAAGTCTGAAGCTGTCATATCCAGGAGCCAAGCTACAGTTGAGGCTTTGCATTATATACTATTAGGTTTGAAGTGCAGTTAGAAGACACTCTGTGGTAATAAATATTATGTTCAATGCTTAAAGGCAGCACTTCAATAGGCTCTTGAGACCCACTATAACATCGGCAGGCCTTGGTGGCTCCTTACTGGAGGGTCATTCTGCCAACTTCAGAAATACTTTAGGACGAATAGGGAACTTCCCTTTATTTTATATTCTGTCTCCAAATTAAAAAATAGCCTTTGAGGTTTGGAATAAAACAAAATGGCCTTTAGGAGCCAGTGCTCGGTCACAACTTATTCATTAAGCCTGAACTTAAATATTCTCAGAGTATTTATTTCGAGTTTTCTAGTAGTTGGAATTTCCACTGAAGAAAATCACAATAAATAGGAGAATTTCCAACAGGGAAACTAAGAAAAGATATTATTTTAAATGATGAGAAAGTGGGTATAAAAATATATGATGACAATAGCCAAAGCTAGCCCCCTGCAAATTATATTTTCTCATGGAGAGATTTAAGAATGATTTCCTCTGACCAGCATACCATGGTAAATATTTCAAGAAAAGCAATTGCTTTTAAGTCTGGGAAGTGAAGCATGCACCAAAGAGATTCTACAGTTTTTAATAGCTCAGTATTTTGCTTAATAAAGATCATGATGCCTAATTGCATATTGATCCTGGAATTTTTTTATATGCTCTTCAGCCTATACATCAGTCAAAGACATTAGGCACACATTCTGTGCTTAGTACACTTACAACTTGTGGTGGTCCATGCAAAATAAATAAAGGGGATATTTCTTTTGAGTTTCTTGCAATGAAGCATTAAGGGAGAAAAAAAAACAGTAATATGTAACATATATTAAATGTTCACACATATTTTAAGTGAGAAAATAATTTTGATATTTACAAATGACATTAGTCTAAATGAGATTGTTTTAATCTTTGGTAAGATTTTGCTGAAGAAGATTTTACTAATCAAATATCCAAAGATATATGTGAGAATAGTTTTTAAAAAGATAAAATAGTATAGACAAAAACTCTTAAAATTATAATTTATGGTAGATATGAAGCAATCATAAACACAATGCATGCTGTCAATACACTTTTCAGTACTATATTGTCATTGAACAAAAGTAGACTAATTTGAAATGGTGAACATGTGCTATTCCACATGCTTCATCATATTAGAAAAGAAAACGAAGTAAAAGTCAAGGGTGTTCTGATAAGGACATCAAAAATATGTGGCATCGCTTTATCCTAAAAGGATGAAGCAAAAGAACAGGAGATTATAGGCTTCAAAGTTTGGAGAACCAGTTTAAACACAGTCTTGCACACAGAATATAGATGAAAATCACTTAGTGTTAGACATAGCTTCCTGTGGGAGACACTGTCAAGAAAATAATATGGACAGAGTTGAATTCCAGTAGAAACTTTTCCATGTAACAATAGGTTATTTAGCATAAAAAGTATCACTTCGAATACATGCTGAAATAATTCAGAGTTCACAATAAGTCAGTGATTATTGTTAAACTCTGAAGCCTACTTTATTTTTCCTGACAGTACCCCATGAGTTTTTACAGAGGAGAGGGAATGTCAACAGTAGTGTAGTTAAATCTCATGGTGACGCTTAGTATTGACTGTCAGTTTGAGAGAATCCAGATTCTCTTAAGCTACAGTGTTTTGGGCCTACCTGTAGGAGCATTTTCTTAATTCCACTGATTGAGGTGGTAGACCTACCTGGTGTCCTGACACCATTTCGGGTCTGGGATCCTGGATAGAAAGTCAGCTGAGAAGTGTTCCCCCATTCATTGCTTGCTTCTTCAATTGTGAGTGTCCTAGGACCAAGTGTTTCAAGCTCCCAGTTTGTCTTTCTGCCATGAAAGAGTATACCTCGCATTGAAATATAAAATAAACTGTCTTCCTGAAGTTATTTTTTCGTGTGTCATTGCAAAAACAGGAAAAGAAATCAACATGAGCTTGATATTAGTCATAGAAGACTGTACATCCACTATACTTAAACATACACGATGTAACTTGCATTTAGTTAGATCCAAGGGAGGGGTAAGATATTCATGACTATATGATTATTTCTGATTCTAGATTTGTCAGCGCAATAAAACAACATGAAGTATGTTCCCTAGGCTAAATACTAACCACATTTAAAGAGGGGTTTTAGATAGAAACACAAAGAACTGTTTGTACAATACTGATGAAGACAAGAGCCAAAGGGAATTCCATTTAACTCTTGTTAAAATATTTACTAGTGTTTTAGAAGACTTGTGAGAAATTCTAATGTCTGCTAGATTCACAAGCTCTCTGGTGCTATAGCCAAAGTAGAACATACCCACTTGTGCCTGCAGGCATGAAGCACAGAGGCCTAGGGAAGCAGGGAAGGAGAGGCCAGTCTGCAATGGTTGAGATGCTTGGCAGGCAGAGTGCTCTTTTGTTTGTTTGTTTGTTTGTTTGTTTGTTGAGCCTGTGGGAACAGAACTTTTATATACACATTGTAAATGTAAGGCTCCCAGAATTGAGCACATAGAGACAAAAGGAAAAAAAAAAAAAACTTGTAAGCACATACATATTCTGTTACTCAGGTGAGAGCAAGGAGCAAGAGAATTTTCCAGCTGATTATGTATTTAACCACGAATTATTGAATGTATGCGGTGTTTCTGACAATATTCTAAGGAGAAAAACTTAGCCCAGGAAAACAATGGTAATTAAAAATCACATAATAAATGGTGAAGCTAGGTTTGATGTCTCATGAACATGATCTGAAACCTTAGAAAAGAGCAGGGTCATACACTGAGGCTAACCAACTTGTCCAGCTGCTTGGGGAAGTGCTTCCAAAATGAGAGAGAGCAAGAGCGAGAGAGCAAGAGAGAGCTAGAGAGAGAGCAAGTGAGAGCGAGAGAGAGCAAGAGAGAGAGCGAGAGAGAGCAAGAGAGAGCTAGAGAGAGAGCAAGAGAGAGCGAGAGAGAGCGAGAGAGAGCAAGAGAGAGAGCGAGAGAGAGCAAGAGAGAGAGCGAGAGAGAGCAAGAGAGAGCGAGAGAGCAAGAGAGCGAGAGAGCGAGAGAGAGCAAGAGAGAGAGCGAGAGAGAGCAAGAGAGAGAGCGAGAGAGAGCAAGAGAGAGCGAGAGAGAGCAAGAGAGAGAGCGAGAGAGAGCAAGAGAGAGAGCGAGAGAGAGCAAGAGAGAGCTAGAGAGAGCAAGAGAGAGCGAGAGAGAGCGAGAGAGAGCAAGAGAGAGAGCGAGAGAGAGCAAGAGAGAGAGCGAGAGAGAGCAGGAGAGAGCGAGAGAGCAAGAGAGCGAGAGAGCAAGAGAGCGAGAGAGCAAGAGAGCGAGAGAGCGAGATTACTGAAATAGCTAAAAATCTCACATAAGGAGAGCTACCTGTTCATTTTATGGAAGACAGATTTAGGAAATGAGGCATTTCAGGATCTGGACTTTGGTGAGACTGAGAGACTTGCTTCCCCTGGGCCTAGCTTTGGAAAGACACAGCAGTGAAGAAAAAGATCCAGCACTGGAGGGAATGTGAGAAATCACATGACAAGGGTAGGGTTGTATGTGGATGTGGATATAGATAAGTAAAAGTGCCCAAGGCCAGAACCCATTTTATAGACATTGGCTACAAGGGGCTGGGCGGCCCTGTTCTGTGACTTAGATTCATTGGGTGACGGTGGAGGGTGTTTGAAGAAAAACTGTTGATGAAGCCTGCAGATCTGACTGACTCCTTATGGATTCTAGTGTTCCACACTTGCCTGACTCCCCCTTAAGTCTTTATTTCCCTATCAATTCCATTGCAGTTGCTCTTTCATCTCTCCAACCTCTCTACTTTGAAGTGCTGTCTCTGACGCTTGGTTCTTTTCTGTCTATGGCTATCCCCCCCTATAATTATTCTTTCACAAGGCTTCAAATGCACTGCAATTGAATGTTCCCAACATGATATCTCCATTGCTCATTACAGTAGCCTAACATCTCTACTAAAAAATCCCTGGTGCATCCCAGTTCTCCCCTGCCAGGCTATATTTTAAATGAAGCATCTGTTCCGTCCATCCTCACCTCCTTTTGAGTCCTAGCCTGCAGCTTTGCATATGTGTTCTCAATCCTGGCCATGTGCCTTCCATTGCACTTGGGTAACCAAAGTCACAAGCATCAGAAAAACAGAGAACAATTGGTCTCCAGGTCTACTGTGATGAAAAAGAGTGATGAGGCTTCCTGAAGCAGAGTTCCAGTAAGATAGATGTAAAGCTGTTGCTGGGTTGGTTATTGTACTGGCTAGTTTTGTGTCAACTTGACACAGCTGGAGTTATCACAGAGAAAGGAGCTTCAGTTGAGGAAATGCCTCCATGAGATCCAACTGTAAGGCATTTTCTCAATTAGTGATCAAGAGGGAAAGGCCCCTTGTGGGTGGGACCATCTCTGGGCTGGTAGTCTTGGGTTCTATAAGAGAGCAAGCTGAGCAAGCCAGGGGAGGCAAGCCAGTAAAGGACATTCCTCCATGGCCTCTGCATCAGCTCCTGCTTCCTGACCTGCTTGAGTTCCAGTCCTGACTTCTTTCAGTGATGAACAGCAATGTGGAAATGTAAGCAGAATATACCCTTTCCTCTCCAACTTGCTTCTTGGTCATGATGTTTGTGCAGGAATAGAAACCCTGACTAAGTCAGTTATAGATATGATTTGAACTTTTTAAATTGAGAATAGGTTTTTCTCTCATACAATATGTCTCAACCACACTTTCCCCTTCCTGTACTCATCTCAAGAGACTCATCTCTCCAAAATCCACTCCCTCTCCATTACCTCTTCAGAAAAGAGAAGGCGTCTAGAAGAAGTGAGCCAAACAGAACAAAATAAAGGAATGAAAAGTCAAGGCAAAGCCCTCATTTCAAGGCTGAACAAGGCAACCCAACAGGAAGTAAATAGTCTCAAAAACAGGCCAAAGCATAAGCAATACAACGGTTCCCACTAATAGGGTTCTCACAGCAACACCAAGCTAACCGCCATAACGTACACACAAAGGACCTGGTGCAGACTCTTACAGGTCCTGTACTTGCCATTTCACCCTATGGGAACCCATGTGAGCACTGAGAGACGGAGCAAACAATAAAGGCTAGACTCACAACCAAAAAGATGATTTCAACTTTTAAATCACATTTCTGCCCAAAGAACCTTCACATGCAGTTTGTGAAGCTTCTTTCTCTTGTTTTTCCCCAAACCTGCCACCCCCTTTGAGAGCGAGAGAAAAAAAAAAGAATTTGAAACAGAGTATTATGTGCCTTGGATTTGCCTCAAATTTGCTGTGGAGCTCAGGATGACCTTGGATGTCTGAGTGTCCTACATCTCCCCACCTCACCCCAAATACTAGGATTATAGGCATGCACCACCATCATTGGATTATGCACTATTGGGAGGTTTTAGCCCAGGGCTTTGAGTTTGCTGGGCAACTAAGCTATATTCCCAGCTCCTCTTTGAACATGCTACATAGCCTTTCTCCCATATCTGTTTTTCTGTTATTATTAGCTAGTCTTTGGTGTTTTCTATAGTTAGATACAATATTGCATTTGTGGTTACACTAGAGTTGGTGGTGATGAGTCAAAGACTTCCTTCCTCTATTTCTTATTCCATGTATAAGTATGTCACAGTACCTGCTGCATAATGTAGCATTTTTTTTTTCATTATCTCCAGAATGCCTGCATGAAGTCCTTATTTCCAAAGCTTTTGAGTGAGGGGCTATAGTGGAGAAATGATGTACAGGAGGCTACTGCCACAGAATCAGTTCACAGGTATTGGTAGACGATTTTGAGAAATTTACTAAAGCATTATTCGACCAAGAAATTCTAGATTGTTTCAATGAAAGCTTCAAACGTTTCTTCCTTGGGGTTGGAACGATTTGTCAGTGGGTTAGAGCCCTTTGATGCCTTAAAAAAAAAAAAAAAAAAGGTCTGGTTCCCAGATTTACATTGTATATGACAAAGTTCTGTAATTCCAGTTCCAGGAGATTTAATATACTCTTTTGATGTCCACAGGCACCAGACATGTAAATGATGTTCATACAAATATACAGGGAAAATACTTATACATACACTATTAAAAGAAATTATTTAAAAAGAAACTTATACTGTTGTTTGTTCTGCCCAGAAGATGGACTCTGGAATGAATAGAGTCAAAATTAAGAAGAAGATTTTTAGAGTTATTTCCCTAAAAATCACATAGTTTATATAGCTTTAGAAATATTATCTCTTCAGAATTCAAAACTCTCGATTCACAAGCAAAGCAGTATAAAAAGAAATAAAGTACTTTCAAACCCCCATGAAATGATGCTATTATCTCAGATCCTTAAGATCCATTTCTCTCTCCAGCCATTCAGTAGAGAGCGTCAGGACAAAACACATGCCTTGACCTACAGTGTAGAGATTTGTTGTATTCTGAGAACTTTGTTTAATGAAGCAGAGGTTTTACTACTTACAAATGTTAAGAACTCAGGCAGAGTTCAGACAAAATAAAACCATCCAAGTGAAACTTCACTGGAAATCATGTCAAAGTAGAATCAAGAATGTGTTGTGGACTTTCCCCCAAGGCTTCTTTTGCAGATAAAAAAGAAAGAAGGAAAGAAGAGGATGAGTAGAAAGAGCATAAATTATAGAAAATACCTCCTCATTTAAAATTCATAAAATATAGGATTGCAAATTAGGTATATTGGAAATACAATTAACATCTATTTCTGTGTGGTGCTTATCCTGGTCCTATTTTCCATGGAGTATGTGGTAAATGACGCTCAGTTATTTTCTGTTATCTTCTATCATTTTCCACTGGTTCATAAATTATACAATACTCTGCTAAATCCCCTACCCCTTCTTCTGCCTTTCTCTACTTTGTTTATACAATCTGAATTTATTTCAACCAATGTGAGCATTTTGATTATAAACAGAATAAAAGAACTCCCAAAGCCTGCTAGCACATACAACAGTATATTTTGTAATATTTCCTTCTGGCTTTATTTTTTTTTTCACTCTTCACAAATCCATCAGTAGTGTAACATTTCTTTCTGCCATCACATGGACTTGATATTTTTAACTAGCTTGGGGTTAGCTTTCAGTGTGTTCTTAAGGCATTAAAGCTTTGCTGAGCAAAACAAGTCCTTTTGGCCTCCACTAGAATGATGGAATATATTTTTAAGCATATTCTTTCCCCAAGTCTCTTTCCTGTGGTTCAGTGTTGGCCTTATGTGTGTGAATTTTGTTTTTCAAAAATAAATCAGTATCTGACAGATCTCTGAGGTTTGGTGGTCTTCCTATAGAGTTGCCTCTTCAACTTCTTCCATCCTTTCCCTAATTCAACCATAAGAGTCCCCAACTTCAGTCAAATCATTGGGTGCAATCATTCGTGTCTATCTTTCTTTCTCAGTCAGCTGCTTATTGGGCCTCTCAGAGGACAGCCATGCTAGGCTTCTGTTTGTGAGCACACCATAGCATCAGTAATAGTGTCAGGCCTTGGAGCCTCCCCTTAAAATGGATCCCAAGTTGGGCCAGCCACTGAAACTCCTTTCCCTCAGTCTCTTCTCCATTTTTGTCCCTGCAGTTCTTTTAGACAGGAACAATTCTGGGTCAGAATTTTTGACTGTCAGATGGCAATCCCATCCCTCCACTTGATGCCCTGTCTTTCTACAGAAGATGGATTCTATGAGTTGTGTTTCCCCACTGTTGGGTGTTTCATCTAAGGTCCCTCCCTATCAAGTCTCTGGTCCATACTAGAGGGTTCCTCACTGCCCCCGCCCCCCGCAATTTCCCACCTTCTGAGGTTGCATATTTCCATTTTCTGCTGGCTCTTAGGGCTTCAATCTTGTTCCCTACCTCCTAATACCTAATCTTAGACACTTATCCACAAACCAGGCAGAGTACACTAGCTCTTACAAGGTGTTCAACACATATAAAGCAGAGGACTACTTGGTCTGGCCTCAGTGAGAGAAAATGCACCTAACCCTGGAGAGACTTTAGCCCCAGGGAGTAGGGAGGCCTGGTAGGTTGGAGTGGGGAGGAGTGGTGGGGACATCCTCTTGGAGAAGGGGCAGGGAAAAGGAGTGGGATGAGGAACTGTAGGAGGGTGAACTGGGAGGGGTATAACAACTGGACTGTAAAAAACAATGAAAGATAAATATTAAAAAATAAAAATAAAATTAAAAAAATTAGTATTTATGTACTGAAAATGTTAATGAAAGTTGGTGTCACATGTAAATTATAGCATTTTTGATTAATTAGTAACTAGCTAGTTTGAATAGAAGATAGGCTATAGAACACATACTTGTCAAAGGTAAACTAACTTAGAGATAACATCTAATGCTAATGAGTGCTTCTTAGTGCTGTCCAATAGCAGAGAGGCATTAAGGTTGTAACCCCTGATATCTATAACATTTAAAGTGAAGCTAGTAAAATACTTATTTAAATACTGGTATGTAAATTAGAAAGTTAAGGTAGATGGTTAGACTAGTTAAAGAGTAAACTATCTATGGTATATTTGTGACACAAGAAAAACGATCTAGGGATTCTCGCTATGATTGAGGTGAGTCTCAAAAACACTATTCCAGGAAGCCAGACACAAATACTACATATGCCACATGCCAATTTATTTGAAATGACCAGAAAAGAAAAATAGCTGGACCCTAATCCTGGACTAATGTTTGGCTGGGCTGGTTGAAAAAAAGATTAACTGCAAACAAGTTGAAGGTTGGGGACACAAAAAAGTATTCTAAATATTGATTTCAGTGATGATAGTTTGTACAATGTTCACCAAAATTCTTGAACACTTCTATGGACAGTTTCATATTTTGTAAATTGTGACTTAATTACATTGAAAAATATAGATATTGTGGGATATATATATACTAAATATTAATAGTTAAGTATTAAATATAATACAATATTAAATATTAAACCCTTTCCTTCTTGAGTTGCTTTGGTCATGGTGTTTTATAACAGCAATAAAAATTCTAACTAAGTCAAATGCATCATTGCTTCTTCAGGTTATCACCCTTCACTGTAGCAATGACAACCTAAAATAGGAACAAAAACGATCACCAACAATAGAAGGCCAGCCAAGGACAGCAGCACACACCTGCAATCTCAGTTGTCAGGAAGCTAAGACAGGAAGATGGAGGTTTCACTGCTAGCCTGAGACACAGCATATTCTCATCCTGGTCTACACATCAAGCAAGACTGAAGAAGAAAATAAATAGAGGGACGGAAGATGGGAAGGATAGAGAGTAAAGAGCCATTAAGATATATGCAACATATAGAAAGTGACAAACTATTGATCCACCAAAAAGAAAATAAAAGACAAATAACAACAGAAAATAGAGAATATGCTGACAGTTGTTTGACCACTTAGTTCCAGAAACATGCTAGAACATTGCCTAAAAGCATCAATATCATATTTATTTATTCTATACTGGAAACTACAGGAATAAATACCATTAAAATACTTTTTATAATTTCTCTACAGACTGATTTCAATAAATCTATATAGCTTTACTACATAAAATAATAATTCCATCTCTTCTACAACATCAAGTAAAAAAAGTGTATTTTATGCTTTCACATGAGTAACAGTGGTACTCCTGGTCTTCTGATTTCACCTTTCTTCTTAGACATTGACACTTTCAGTGGAAGGACGTATCAAGGTCACTGTGTTCAGGTGTTGCAGGCCTTTTGTGTCTATTCTGCAAAGGACTTTTATCCTTAGTATACGGAGCTGTCTTCCTGTGGCTCTGCCTTTGTTAAACCTCTGAAATTTTTTGGTTTTCTCTCTGCTCATTTGATCCATGAGTTTTACTTAAGGGCTTGTTTTCTTTTAGCTTTCTTTATACTTACGTGGAGATTTGAATATTTATATGCATAAACAATTGGTTTGATCTAAATACTTTCTTTTGAAATCTATGATTTTTATAGTGAGTTTTAGTATAAAGAAATTCATCATTTCTCCTGGGATAGGGGACCCTACATTGAGTTCAAGGAAGTTGAATTATTAACTTTAACTTTATAGACATTAACCAATGGCTGGCAAAGGTCATCAAGTTCAAAATGTAACCCTGACCATCGGTGATGGACTTCCCTGAGAGAGGCTGTATTTAGAAAACCCAGTTCCTTCAGCATATTATTCACCTGACAAGAAACTTAGATTCTCTGAGCTTGCTTGGTGACTGCAGTCAAGGTTTAGGGGACGCTTAAATGGATTATACCAACTTTCAGTTTGAGGCCACTCTGGGCTACATAGAAAGATAAGCAAGAAAACATGAAAGAAGGAAGAAGGAGAGAGAAATGAAGAATGAATGGAGCTAGAAGGAGGAGGGATGAAAAACAAAAACAGTAAGTAAGAAGAAAGAATAGGAAAAGAGTGATCGAGAAAGGGATAGCGAGGAAACGTGCCTGGGGTCTACACAACCTAGTGCAGTTGAATATGTGCGTGCATAGACTTCCTTAACTACACACAAAAGATATAGTCAGGCCATGAGAAAGCAAGTCTAGAAAGCAGATGAACAATTTAGCAGGGCCATCCTCATACACTTCCAACTGAGTTCTGTTGTGTGGACAGTATCCCCAAAGTGGCATGACTGCCTCAATTCTCAAAGGAAGCTAAAATGCTTATCATTCCTGTGCAATGTCCAGAGTGCTAAGTGTTGAAACTAACTGAATTGTTGTTGGACATGGCAACAAAACGTATCAGAGTATCCTGTCTCTTGTGACCCACGTGATTTCCTGGCTTCCCAGACAGTCTTAGCCACCTGGAAACTTGCAAGGCTTTAATGATTCAGTAGCAGCCTGGATGTCTGGCTCTCCTACTGTCTCACCCTGCCTTTTGCTCTCACACACACTTGTATTTTCCCTGAAATATCATCCTCTGATGCATTTTCCTAAAAAATTATATTCTTTAATATTTTTCTATAAGAGCTTCTATTTGTACTCATTGTACTAATTCTTTATTATGTTAGTCTTTTCATAATTAAAGTAATTTTGAATATAATTACTTAAGCAATTCTGTTTAGGTAACAATTCCTAGATGTTGTTGGAAGACAGTATATTCTGTTCTCATTTAGGATTCATAGTATAGATAATTGACACTGAAATATTTGATGAATGCATGATTGGATTTATGACTCATGCTTAAAAGGTCAGGTATGGAACTTAGTTCTGTGACTGACTTGTTTTGTGAGCACAGACAGGTCACTTCCACGTCTGAGGCCTCAATTTTCCCATCTTTATAATAAACACGATAGTTTAGACTTCTCTTGCAGCCTTTAATGTTCTATTTTGATGATGATGAGATTGTGATGACTAATAATATATCATTAATATTAGTAAATGAAAGAGCATACAATCTATGAGCAAGTGAATTCAATACAGTATCTTCTTTCATTTCACATGTTCTTCTATGGTTCTTCTAGTCCTACTATATAAATGATACATTTTAAAATCATCACATGTCAAAATGTTTGTTCTCCAGTTATCTATCACTTCTTTCTTGGAGCTTTGTAAATCACAGCAAAGCTTTCTTTGTTTTAAACTTGAATCATATATGTAGTAAGACCAGTAAATTCTTTGAATGGATAGAATACAAGGTATTTCTACTGCAACAAGGATCATTGGAGGAACCGCTCCAACTGTGATTCAGCATCACGTGGGAGCTTGTTAGAAATGCAGAAACATTATCCTCAGCCAGACTTGGGAATCAGAATCTGCATTTTAACAAGATCCCCAAGTGACTCCCACATACCGTGAAGTTTGAAGAAGTCTTGACATAAAAGACACAATATTCTTCACTTATCAAAATCACACCAATTCTAACATGAGATAAGTGTTCCTTCAAAAACAGAAGTCAAGGCTAGATACAGGAGCGAGTACCTATAATTAGAGCACCTAGGAGATGAGACAGGAGGATAAGAAGTTCAAAGTCATCCTGAGTTAAACAAATGAAAAGGATCTCCCATCTTAACCATTCATACCTTTACAGGAATGCACTGGGGTGTGTGTGTGTGTGTGCATGCTATAAATTTCTTTTACCCAAGTTCTTAGCATGAAATCCTAGTTCTCAAGGTGATATTTTAAGGAACTGATTATGTAGGCCAAGAAAGATGTCCCTTCCCTTTTTCTGTATGAGAATGAGAGAATTGGGAGCAGTCTAAACCTGGGCTGTTCTTTGACAGCACTGGAGAGAGGACTCAGTGGGTAAAAGTGCTCGCAGCCCAATCCTTATTTGTACTGAGTTCACTCTCTGGAACTCCAAGGCGGAGGTGAGAACCACACCCCGGACAATATCCTCTGATCTCCTGGGTGCTCCTTGTGCTTCACAGACAGAAATAAATGAATACATAAATAAGAAAGACCATTCACGACAGAGTCAACCTGGAAGAACCATGAGTTTAGACTTGCTAGCCACATAACAAATTTCTCCTTTATCTTAGGCCACTCATTTTGTGGTATTTCAGGGCAGCAGCCTGAATAGACTAAGACACATATATAGGTACATGCTGGTTTTGCCAACCCTGTCAGTCTGGTGGACTTTGCTTTTGCTGAAAACTTTACCCTGCACTTCAGTATGCCATTTGCTGTAAAAACCAATCATTTAAACGTAGAGATTCTCCTTCCCAGGTTCCTTTGTTTTAAAATAGGATGTTTGATTCTGCAATTTTCCATGTCCATGGCATTTTAGTGTTTCATGTTCTATGCTTTGAGTTTTTTTTCCATCTAAATGTAAAGTGAGAAATGATTCCAAATCTTAAGAAATCTTACAAAAAGCCAATGGCTGTTTAAAAGCAGTTGCAGCAAATCAAGTGAGATAACTTGTCTATGTGGTTTTGCCAATGAAATCCTATATTCACAAATTGACACTCATAACTGCGTTTGAGTCGATGGTGTGTCTCATTTGAAATGGGAAATATTGTAAAACCAGGAGGTATGGAATGACTCTATTCTTGGAGCTTTTCCTATGGAAATCACTTCGTGTATAATCATCTCTTCTCTGATAAACATACACACCCATGGTTGCGTACATGTGAATTGAGGAAAGTTAGCAAGCTCTACATGTTTTCCATCTTTCTGCTCTATGTACTTTAAGAAGTATGTTTAATCATTCATACACCCATTACTACTTTTGCTTCCTCCCATGAATCAGCCACAGAACTACCTCTGTGAGCAAACACCCGGGCATAACAATAAAATTGTTTTGATTTCACTTTATCCACTCCTAGGTAAAATATTTTGTTACCAAACTGTGCACTAACCTAGAATGAATACATGAATGAATTACAGGATTTTGTCACAAAGATTAAAGTCTCCCAAAGAAAATAATATATAAACCAACAATAGTATAGAATGCCAACCAAAGACTCTACTCCTAGCAATGTAGATTAAATGAGTAAAACCAGGGTCGTTCATTCTCAGTACTCAGACCGTAAGTTAAGAACAGAATAGGTAGGGATTTTATTAAGATGTTGAGATTTCCGCTTAGACTGAAAGTTAGATTGTAAAAGCAGTTTGGAATGATGCCATTCCAGATGGGGCAGTTTGCATAAAAGCATCTAGCTCTAAGACATAGGAAAGACTCATGCAATAGTTGCTTCAGTTCAAGAAGGTTTAATGTGAGGGGGTGGAATGGGGACAGAGGTTAGAAACATTGGGATAGACAAACTTGACAGCATACTGAGGACTGAAGAATGCATCAGATGTTCTGGAGAAGTTAGGGAACATTTCAAGCAGGTTGGGGATTGAATATTAACTCACAGCTGTAATTAACCATGGGCAGTTATATCTACCTAGCACTAGAAATTAACTAGAAGAAATTGTTAAGAGTTTTAGTGTAAAAGAGACCAACTCTATGTGTTTCACATTCATTTTTGTAGATGGTGATATAGAAATAGTTGAATCTATTTTCACAGATCTATGGTCAAATCTGTGATCTTATAAATGATGACAATGAAAATGTAATTCTTTATTGACAATTCATTTATTTAATCTATAGAGAAAAACAAAAGGGTGCTGAATTGATTGGAGTTACATAGCAGGTGGAGAGATAGCTCAGTCTGTGAGAACCCTGGCTGCTGTTTCAGAGGATCAGGGTTTGATTCCAAGCACCCATATGATACCTAACAACAATATCTACCTCCAGTTCTAAATGGATCTGATGGTGCAGCAACATACATGCCAGAAAATAAAAATGCAAATAAAGTAAATACAAACAAATCTACAAAACAAAAACAAACAAACCAACAAAACTGAGAAACTAGGCACAAGGTTTTAGAAAACCTAACTTGGTAGTTCAGTTTTTTTCCCCTTGGAAGAACAACAATATGAACTAACCAGTACCCCCAGAGCTCATGTCTCTAGCTGCATATGTAGCACAGGGTGGCCTAGTTGGCTATCAGTGGGAGGTGAGACCCTTGGTCTTACAAAGATTATATGCCCCTGTACAGGGGAATGCCAGGGCCAGGAATTGGGTGGGTTAGGAAGCAGGGCAGGGGAGGGTATAGGGAACTTTTGGGATGTAAATGAAGAAAATATCTAATAAAAAAACCCAAAAAATAAAAAAAATAAATTAAAAAAATATTTTTTATAAACTGTCATTGCATTCAATCAAATAAGCCTGGATGTGTTTGCTTTTCTATGGGTTACAAATTGTAAAACCATTTGTGATTCATGTACACAGTATAGCTTTGAGATCATATGAAATTGTTTCCTCTTATTGGTGGCTTGAAACAGTGTCCCTTTCTCTTGATGGCAATCAAATGGTCAGTTTTGATTTCCACTGAGATAGATAATGTGTAAATAATAATAGGTAGGGCTTGTGAGATGTCTCAGTGGGTAAGAACACCTGCTGCTCTTCCCAGAGGTCCTGAGTTCAAATCCCAGCAACCACATGGTGGCTCACCACCACCCGTAGTGAGATCTGACGCCCCCTTCTGGTGTGTCTGAAGTCAGCTACAGTGTACTTATGTATAATAATAAATAAATCTTTGGGCCGGAGCAAGCAGGAACTGAGCTAGCGAGGTTGACCAGAGTGAGCAGAGGCTCTAGGGTTCAATTCCCAACAACCACATGAAGGCTCATAACCATCTGTACTGCTACAGTGTACACACATAAATAAATCAATAAACCAATAAATCAATAAATCTATCTTTTAAAAAAATAGTAGGTAGATAGACCTTATGAGTAGGATAAGAAAACACTTTTCTCTTTCCCCTTTAACTTACAAGAGGTCATACATAATAATAAGGAATGAGAATTCATATATGTTTTAAATTTTTCAATATGTTGACTTTCTTTTGTTCTGACCCTATGTTGAGCATTGACTTCCATATGTGGAAATTCATTCAGTCTCACTTTAAACCAAAGGAAGTTCCTGTCAATTGCCTTATCACATAGATAATAACTTGCTGTAATAACACTTTGCATAATGTCAGAGCAATAATAAGAATATAGGCATGGGGACTGGTGATGTGGCTTAGTTTTTTGAGTGCTCTCCTAGCATTTATGTAGCTCTGGCTTCAATCTCACATAAAACAGGTGTGGTACCATATGCCTATAATCCCAGTCATGGTGAGAAGAAGGCAAGAATACCAAGAATTCAAGACCATCTTTTGTTTTGTTTTGTTTTGTTTTGTTTTGTTTTGTTTTGTTTTGTTTTGTTTTTGTTTTTGTTTTTCTGAGACAGGGTTTCTTTGTGTAGCCCTGGCTGTCCTGGAACACACTTTGTAGACCAGGCTGGCCTTGATCTCAGAAATCCACCTGTCTCTGCCTCCCAAGTGCTAGGATTAAAGACGTGTGCCACCACCACCCTGCTCTCAAGACCATCTTTATCTTGAACCACAGAGCAAGTTTGAAGACAACTTTAGACCCCGTCATCCAGTGGGGTCTAATCTTCACAAAATCCCAAGGCATACACATCTCCAAATCACTAGAAATTTTTGTTTATATACCAAAATTTTGTTTATATACCAAAGTCATTCCAAGACTTTGATATTCCATTAAGTCTCTAATCAATGGTAGTCCGGTTAAGGATATCTCTTTTTTAAATTATCATCAATAGCATTATTCTTTGACAAACCTGAACTGGAAGACCTATGAAATATTTAGAAAACACTGAAATTACTTCTCTTCTTTAGTCATCTCTTGAATCATCCAGAAACCTTTGTTTGGTCCAGTCTACTCCATCAAAGCCCAAGTAGACACAGGAGCACTGAAGACCACAGATGTTTAAATGAAGTTCATCACATCTATTTCTCTTGGCCTCTTTTCCAAGTGAGCTTAATGATATGACACACATCCACTACCAACCATAGTAATGAAAGCATATTTCTAACCTTAATAATTATGAAGTAAGTGTATGCTTTATACTGTAGGGTTTTTATATTGCCAGTTTTCATTTTATTCATTCAAGTTTGTCTTCATCACTGCCAACCTAAAGACTTCTTGCAGTGTGCACTTACATCCCAGAGACCATGAAGGTGGCCTGCAGCAAATTTCAACTTCCTTCAAAACAAATAGTGAGCAACTTAACTGTCTAAAGATAGAGAATAAAGATTGGAAGGATACGAGCAAGACTTTCTGGGGAAGTAATTATGAGGCTGGGAACCCCAAGTTCATGTATTAGTCACCATGACTGAGCAATAATTATGAAACTTACCTTTCCTAATATGGATCAGTCTCTATCACAAACCCAGCTCAGTCTTGCTGAGTGCCTCTGGCTTGGGGTACTCAGTACACTGCACCAAGGTGTCAGCCTGGTTGTTCTTTTAAGTCCCTAAGGTTTCCCTCTTACTGTTATATACACACCTCTGCTGTGTTCTCCCATACAGTATAGGTGAGACTTGGTGGTTTCCTTCAAGTGAACAGAATGTAGTTGTGGTAGACTACCACTTCTGTGATTAGGTCACTGTCTTATTTAGGGTCTCTAGCATATAATACACCATGACCAAAAAGCAAGTTTTGGATGAAAGTTTCTTTGGCTTAAAGGTTTACTTGGCTTACATTTTTATTTTGCTATTTATCATCAAGAGAAGTCAAAACAGGAACTTAAACAGGGCAGAAACCTGAAGGCAGGAGCTGATACAGAGGTCATGGAGGGGTGCTGTCTACTGTCTTGCTCCCCGTGGCTTTCTTATCCTGCTCCTTCTGGCTTACTCATTCTTATAGGGTCCAAGAACACCAGCCTAGGGATGGAACAACCTCCAGTGAGCTGGGCCCTCCACCAGTAATCACTAATTAAGCAAATGCCTTACAACCAGATCTTATGGAGGCATTTTCTCAGTTGAGGTTCACTTATACAAAACTCTATTTTGTGTTTCAAGTTGGGATAAGCTTAACCAACCTGGTTTTGCATTCTTTGCTCTCCAAGGTGGTTTGTTCAACAAAATCATGTGGTAAAATACTTAAGGCATATCTGGCCAAAATAAACTGAAGACAAAAGAACTGAGGCCACCGGAAATCTTGCTTTACCTATCAGAGCTGGAAATGTCACTAATGTCTTGAATGTGTGGGTTCAGAAAACAGTTGGGAGTGTTCTGGGACCTGTCAGGAGGCTACTGTAGTTGAAAGCATGAAGGGGGTAAAAGGAAGTATAGTCAGGTTAGAGGGATATATAAAAGCCAATTAGCAGTCTTATAGGTACTAGTAGTAAGTTAATAATGCTAAATTAAAAACATCTTCTAGAAAAAAAAAGACAAAACATGTATTTTAATGAAAATACATTGGATTTTTAAGGCAGTAGTAAGAGAATTGTTGACTATATCCAAATCATACTTTCAATGAAGTAGACTAGCAGTGTAACCCTGAATCCTCAAACACACATACATCCAGTGATGAGGGAGCTATGAATTATGCATGTAACGTTTCTCAGCTTCTCACAGTTTTTACTGAAGCCTGCATTTCAACACTGATTGCAAACGGTCCATGAATCCATCTAAAGCCAGAAATGCTGAACAAAAGCTGCTGTTGCCTGGGACAACCCTAGCCCTTAAGCATGTTAGGACATAAATTGTGTTTCTAGGAAATTTTACAGGGGATTAAAAAAAGAAAGAAACTTGTCTTTGCAAACCAAATGTTTCACATAATTTGAAGTGTCTTGTGATTTTTTTCCCCCCAAAATGTTGTTTTTGTAACACCGTTACAGGGATGAATTTTAATGTACCACGGGAGCATGTACTCACTGAGATATTTAATCCTGTAATTTTTAGTATTGTCCTTTGTTGAGTCAAGTCTTTCTTCCACTGACACTACTTTTGAAGCAACCACTCCACTCCCATTAAGGTGGTGCTAAGATAAAAATATTTGCCATATCACTGAAGACCCAAGTTGATATAGTGATAAGTTTGGGAACATATCATAAAAAAATGCAAATAAATAGCTTTTGATGAAGAAGCAAGGTAAAAAGTATAAGATTTTCCCATAATGAATATGTTAGAAACAATCTTACTTAGCTTGCTACTTTAGAGTAATATCTCATATAATCATATGGTTTTTTATTATTACCAAGACCAGTTGATGAGAAGACTTTTCTCGCCTACCTTTCTGCCCATCTATGATCAAAGATGGGGTAGGATTATCACCATGTGCACAAAACGTGGTAACATCATTATAACTGTGAATAACATTTCATTTTAGATCATGAATCCTTAATTTGTTCAACATTAGTGTTTTAAACATTAATTAGCTATTTTTTATGTGTCTCAGATACCCATTAACAAAGAGCTAATCGAAGAATAAGAAATATGTATCATTATTCCCAAAACCCCCCTTTTCAGTAATTGTTTCTCCTTAAAGAGAGCATTATCATTCTCACAGATGGCCAAGGTGATAGATTGTGGGAAATTAAACACTCTTGGCTTTTTTCCTGAAATTTCTCCTTAGCAACTAAGGCCGCTCACCCCAGAAGAATTACGTAACTCTTCCCCAGACACTCTCTGAATCAACATACATAGGATTCACAGTTGCAAAACTCTTTCTTTATGGTCCCCAAACGCCATTTTCCTTTCTTTTTTATTCCTGGTTTAAATATTTGTAAATGAAGGAAAACAGACCAGAAAGAATATTCCTTTTTAAATCATGGGTAGAATTTAAGCCTGGCTCAGTCACAATCATCTATAGATGTAAGATGTTAGGGGTGTATGAAATTGTTCTTATATATGAATGTTTAGAATGAGATGGTCTTTCAAGTAGAGCACACGTCTCAGTACTTTACAGGAAAAGTTCAAGTTGTTTGTCCGTTCAACAACTAGAAACTAATCCTTAAAGGAAGGGGGAGAGATGTAAGCACAAGTTTACATATAGGAACATCTACTGCAGTGCTGTTTGCAATGATGGAAATAAAACCATCTGTTTGTGAGAAAATAATAAAGTAATAGTAATGTAAATAATACTATTGCTAATAGTCTCTCCACTGCTGCGTTTGAGCTATATGTTAGCCCATATTAAACGCAATATATTCCTATGTCACTTAATTTTCTTCACATCTTAATAACAGTGGCG